>NW_005054367.1:3443587-3502605 GCF_000277835.1 Geospiza fortis
CCACTAAAGAGATTTGTTAGCAGATGCTGTAATTACAATACAGCATTTTCAGGGATACTTTTTAGAACATTCTTTTCTATTCTAGCTTCATTGCTGAGATTCGCTATCTGCTGTGAATGATCAGGGAACACCCTTTTTTTGAAGTGGGTTGAGTGAATGCTAGCAAATACCAAGTGTTCTGCTTGGAAAACAGGAAAGCATTGACTGATCAGACACATGAAGCAGTAGCAGAGTGGGTTTTTTCCTTCATACTGTCCCAGCTGATGTGACTGGAGCTGAACAAAACTCATTTCTTTTTCAGTAAGTCCTTAAAAAAAAAAACAAGCAAGCAAAAGAATCCTGCAGTGCCCATCAGATTAAGTTATAAGAGAACAAGCCCACAAGCAGTCAGGATTTTCTAAGTGAACCCTTACAGTGCCACAGCAACTAAGTTTCATTGTCTTTGTGTCTGGTGCAACTACTCAGTAAGAGCCACTCACATCACTTTGTTTCTCTGCTCAACTAAGCCACGGTTTTGTTTTCATAATGATTCTTTATCTGCCTCTCAAAGACATCAAATGAGAGAGCCTAATGCAAGAGTCCTGCCCAGAGTGCAGGTACAGGCACAACTGAACTGTCAGCTGAGTAAAAGCACAGGTTCTTAGACTGTGAAGGCACTACAGTAAAAATATTTATTTGGTAAGTTTGAGAAAAATCCTCCTGTATATAAAAGGAGGAAAAAAATCAGAATGTTTTGCTGCTTTCCAGAACCTGCCATGACAAAGGTATCTCTAGGGGTAAAACACACAGGACTTTCAGCTCAGCTCTTCTAGAGCAAAGCTTCCAATACAAGGGTTTGCTCAGCTACTTAATACAACAGAAAAGATGGGGAAATAAACCACACTTTTTTGAAAAATACCCCAAACATTTAATGAAATATGCATTTCAAAACCAGAGCACATAAATCTCACACCATCCTCCTCCATGTCCTGTAAGTCTCACTTACTTGCAGTTCTGGCACACTTTGCAATCAGGACACTGCCAACCTGCTCTTTTTAAAGGTGTGACTTGAATGTCCAGGCACATCCCATGGTAGTGCTGGCCACAGGTAGTACAAAAAAGTTGATCTAAGAGGTCTCCAGGGCTGTCGCACACTGCACAATTTGCTTCTTCCTTTGCTAAAAAGAAATATTTTTTTCAATTACTATTTTGTTCAAAATTATGAACAATTCAATGAACCCAAAAAATTACTTAGTAGTTCTTATGCATACAAAACTTGACCATTCTTATGAAATTCAAATTTAATTAATATATTTAATAGCTACTACTTTAATTCAATTTTCTCAACTAATCTTCTCATAACAAAACTAAATTCATTTTAAACCTTAATGAAGTCTTACAAAAGAAACAGTTTTATTCTCCTTGAGATAAAGCTGAGAGCTTTGGAACCAACTCCTCTGTGGAACAAGTACAAAATAAAGAGACCTAAATCTAACAGACCTATATCTATTATTTAGCTGAAATGTTTGCAAGAAGGTTGCTCTAACTTGAGTTAAGACAAGCAAGTCTATCAACTGAACTAAAACCTAACAGAAGACAAGCCTTACCAGTAAACCTCTTCCTTGTTCTATCATTAAAAGAAAAACACTTTGCTGTGCAGGATTGCTGTTTTTTAAAAACAGAAGAATATGAACTCACATCTTTTCTATCCCTGAACACACATGAATTCTTGGGTATGTGAACTGTGACAGTGCATGTAAACAAATGCATTCTTCAGCTGATCCTATGACAGTGAAATTTTTATAAAACTTGGTACTAATTGTGCCATTTGAACACTGTGTACTTACATCTTTCAGGAGCCTGATCAATGTGGTCTGGACAAAGGAGGGACAAATTACTGAAATCCTGAAATGTGCCTGCTCCAGCAGCACAGGGGTAATGGTACATCTGGGTACATTTCTCTTCACAGCATTTGATAGTGGCTCCAAGGTGCTTACAAAATGCACATCGCTGAAAAACAAACAGAACAAGTCATTTAAAAATTTCTTTTTCTTGTCATTTTTTAGCCAGATCTGTTCCCCCCCCATTCATTTAGCAAATTAACACCCTGGCCAGTAGGAGGTAGTGAATACTGAGAAGGAAACTAGTGGGTAGTGTTGTCTTTCAGTGGCACTCCCAAACACAGTGAGCTCCAAACACACTCTGACAATTAAGGTTCTTCTTGTCACAGAAAAGCATTTTCATTCTATGTTATCTAACTTGAGCTATGCCTTCAGTAATGGGGCTTGGAGACTTATTCTGAAAATAAAGGCAGATGACACCATGCTGTCAATAGGTTATGACTAAAAACCACATGGCTCTGTAAGCTGTAATGTAAAACCACAGACGCTGTAATCAGAAATGCAAATGGAACTCAAGTATGATGTTCTCCCAAAAATCTTACTGGCATTACACAATTCTCTCTGGGATGATAATGCATTACATAATCTTGCATTTTCTTCTCATCTTGCCTTTCAAGACTACACAAATATCACCACCAAACTTTGAGAAGTCATAAATAAGCACAATTATTATTAGACACCAGAGAAATAATTTCTCAGAAAGAACTACGCAACGATCCTCCAGTTCTCCAGTCAAGAGAGAGCAGAGTCTATCAGTCTGCTTGTAAAAAATCACCCACACCTTTCTGATTCAGTTAATCAGTCTTTTTTCCTTCTCAGAGTCATTACAGTCCCTGAAGCACTGTAACATCCTTTTGCACTTTTTCACCAAGGCAACAATAATTTTTAAGGCACAGCACCATAAGATTTTGAGTAATCTTAAGAAAAAAACAGGTCAGCAGCTCACAGGAAGGCATACATAATACACAGCAACAACTGAGTTCAGGGACTCTCATTTTTCACAATAAAAATACAACACTAACACTGGTGTGTTTGATTACTAGCTGAAGTGTCAAGTAACATCCAAATACAAACATAAAACAAATCAAAGAAAAGTTATGTACTGCATCTGCTTAATTCTTAGAATACAGACAATATTTATTCCCATAATTCTTCTCTGTTTCAAAGCCTGGCATGAAATTAGGCATGAAATAGTGCTACTACAAGTCCACAGATATCAAAACCAGCCCTATGAAAATACAAATCACAAAGCTGTGTCAACAGCTACCTTGATATTCTTTAAAACCAGATGAAATTAACATCTTCAGAAAAATATCTGCCAGCACCACAACTCATGGACAAGAGACAGAAAAAATATTAGTGTATGCTAAATAGAACTGCAGTGTAAAGAGAGAAAATGTTCTGGCAAAGAAATGAAAGGGGATCACCAAGGAGAACTACTGCCAAGTTTGTGGGCTACAATGCTTAGTCTGTCCTGTGATCTGCAGGACATCTCACCCCTACCCACGTCTAACACCTGCTGATGTGCAGGTAAGGTGCATCCTGATACTTTACCAGCTGAAATGCAGAGGAGAGGGAACAAGATAAGCAAATAATAACATGGAGCTCTTGAAGGAGAGCAAGGCAACAGCAATGGTAATTACATTTATGGACTGCCAACAAAACCAAAAACCTGCAAGAAACTCCTTTTAGGAAATGATACCCTCAGTGAGCACTTGGTGAGGATGCTGCACAAGGTAAATCCTGAACTTAGATGTAAACCCATGAAAATAGAGCCCAAAGCCTCCAACTTCAAGAACTGCAGCTCCACTCTGAGCCACACACAACCACTGCCCTGTTTAGTCCTTGAGGTTCTGAAAACCTATGGAGATGGACCAGATTTAGCTAAGACACAACTCTTACAGGCCACACATTTTCCAAAGATTTTACTCAGTAGAGAAAAAAATAGAAACGGGGAACTTGGGAGTAGCTAGTGTCCAAAATGTACCCCTCAAAGAAGTATTCAACATGACTTTGCTGGATCCCATCATTGACCTCTAGTAGCTATTTCATCAGGAAAAGAAAATTATGAAAGAACTGTAAGCACTTAAATAATCCAACATTTATTAAAAGATGGGGATAATGGAATAAAATAGCAATATAAATGGCATTTTTAAATACCACATCTGTTTTTCAAAACCACCAATCGACCATGGTACGTAGCAACTACAAAATCGGAATGTAACTTTTCCCAAATGTTCTATGAATAAATGAAGAAATTATTGAAAATTAGGAAACTACAGGATTACTAAAAAACCTTGAAAAATGTTGATGGTGGTTTAAGGAACCACATAAAGATGCTGGAAGGAAAATGGAAGCCCAAGTTACATGTAATTGAACCCTTCAAACCCATCTGCTAAACTGCACTGGCAATGAAAAGCATTTGGCAGATAAGTGAAACACACTTTGAAAACAATGTGGTATGTATCATCTGAAGCAAATAAAAAGCACAGAATATCAACATTTGCTGAATTTGTAAGAGAGATAAAGCAGTCTGAAGAAACTAATGCCCAAAGGGATTTTTTTGGCAGCAGATGTTGGTGAGAAGAGTTACTTTTCCAGCACTAGAAGCCAACACTCCTCTGAAGCCAGGCCCCATGCTATGACCCCAAAAGAACAGCAGAAATGTATTAAATTAAACAAAAATATTAAAAGCTCTGCTAAATAAAATCAGTAACAAATACTGCTTTACTACTGCTAAAATATGGCACCATGACAGCAGGAGATGGAATGAAGCAGTAAATCATGCTGCCCATGAGATGCATGCCCGGATGAGGACAGTCCCAGAGCCAGGGACAGGCTGGAGTCTCCCGTTTCATTAGTATGAGCACAAAATAAGGTGTTATGGGAAGGGGGTGGAAGCTGAATTTGAAGGGCAGCTATTGGAAAATGGTAATCTGTCAAGGCAAGGCAAACACTGTTTTGTTTATGGATCAAATAATTTTACATTCCTGTTCTACGGGAAAAAAACCCCAACTTTACAAGGTGTCTGAAAGCTGGAGAGACAGTTTATTACTTATTCATAGTACACTCAAGGAAATAAACTAAAGAAGAGCTAGCAGACTATTTTCCTACTCAGGAAGTCCTTCAGTGGTTACCAACTGTTCCTTTCAGCAAATTCCTTGTGCACTTGTCCATTGCAAGAAAGCTCTGAGTCCATCCCTACTTGTGCTACTTCTTACTACTGTGATTTCCATCATGTAAAGCTATCCACTCCTCTTTCTACTTGATAATTTTTACCTTTTTATTTTTACATCTGCTCTTCCAGACAGAAAAGAAACTGATATTTAAAAGCAAAAGCTATGCCATCTTTAAAATTTGATTTAAAAATTCCCTTTATTTACTAATCCCACTGGCTCAAATATGACATTGTTGTACAAATACAGTGGAAGGGGAAGAATTAAGTGAACCAAGAGAAAACAAAACCTGATTAATCACCTCTGTATTCTAGCTCTATGGGAGAGCATCCTCCATGAAATGAGTGGCAGAAACCACACAGAAGATTTCCAAGAAGACAAAAACTCAAAAACCTCCTTGCTACAACCGTAATTGCACCAAAACCAGCTGAACAAAAATGTTAATTCTGCCTTGTTCAGCTCAGCTGATGTCCCAAATCCTACTGGCTTTACTGGAAACAGATGGCTAAAGTGGAAAATGGTGACAAGAGCGGCAGCTTTTTGTTTAGGTATTTCTAACCTCCCTGCTGCTCCATACTTTAGAGTACTCCAAAATCCTGTGCAAGTTCAAATTATAAGAAGATGCCTGTTAGACAATGTAAGAGTTTATCCAGATAGTGCCAAGAACTAATCAGAGGTCATGTTTTATCATTTTATTGCTCTCAGAATTACTTTATAGTATTACTGTCTTTGCAACCAGACAAGTAACAACCCTTAGAAGGCAGATATTAAAGAAAGGCTAAAATACAGTTTTTGAGTAAGTACTTTGCAACTTGGTTAGTGTCCTAAACCTCAATGTTAGTACTGTGAATTGCAAAATGTTCTTAAGCAAATGACAAGTTTTTCACTGATTATTAACTTTTTCTTTAAAAAAGATCAGATGACACAACCTATGAGAACAATAAGAACTTTTAATTTTATGATAGTGTATCAAAAATACACACAAGCCATCTGTCCTTGGTTAAACAATTTAATGTATTACCTGTAAGAGCAAATTTCAAACAGTTTAGCCATAGGGAAATGCTGTCACACAAACCTGTGACTGAAGAGAACTGGACCTTAACAACCTGTCATTAATGAGAGCATGAAGAAATTTTTATATGAACAGTGATTAATGAAAAATGTTCTCTGGTGGTTCTGATAATCTTCATTGGTTTCTCCATCATCTAGAAAGAGTTTTATATTGCTTGCAGACACTAATGACCATTAGCACCTCTCATGTCAAATACACTGGTTTAAGTACCATAAAGCACTAAGGAGCACAATGCAGTAAAATGGCAACATAAAACCAATTAATGGCTTTCGACTGAACTACTGATTACAAGTACTAAACAGAACACCTTTCCAGGAGTACTGGAAATTACCTTCTAGCTTTTTAATTTTATATGACTCATGTCACAAATTTGGAAATTACTTCAATTTATAACAAGCAAGTCAATCAGAGATCAGTTACTCCTCTTCCTCAAACCTTAACACAGTGACTCACCACATGCAATCAAGGCAGAAAGCAAAGTCCCTTTAAGTGTGGAAATTTCAGGCTCTCTAAAAGTCACTACTCTGTTTCTCATTCACACCAGTTGCCTCTCTTTTTCACCTTCATTAAAAAGTACATTAAATAAACTGTGTTGCTATTAAGGCATTTAAGAATTCAGAGAAAAAAAGCATTCAAGTTTTGGAGGAGTGTTTTTTGTAACAGTGGTGAATAGGTTAAAAACTTGGAAGAATCAAGTTTGCTGAGTAAGATATCATTTTTTATTTGAAACCTGAAATAGGTAGGAGAAAACATACAAACTTTATTGCACACAAATTCTTCCTCATATAACCTGAAATGTTCCCAAACCGTGTTTATTCAGAAGCTCCACTGAAGGGTTTGGGTGCCTTAGAGCTGTGTTTTACTCATCATTACATAAGCTAGCAGAATAACTGCATGGATATGATCTCCCTCACAGGCTCTGCCTTTGCTGCTTTTTTCACACTTTCATGAAGAAAAAGGGGCTTTTTTTTAATCACCTCCTCGTTTTCTGCAAGAGTTAGGATAATGTAAATGTTCTGAGTGAGGCTAAGCTTTTCCACAGCTATCAACCAGCTACTCCCTTAATTCCCATCTAATACCCACCATGGCAGAAGAGCACACATGAGCCTGTTGTTTGGTTAGACTGTCAACAACAAGAAGGTCAATAATGTTTAATGTAATTTAAACTGTGGTTATTAGGCTTCAGCATCAGCAACTCCAGGACAAACAAGGCAAGAACAAAAATCATCAGCTTTGGTTTGAGGCTGCTTTTTGGCAGGCTCAGAAAACAGACTATTGTGCCAGTTTCATTTGATTCATGCTCAGAAGATCTTAAGAAGTGCGTGTAGACATTTCTTTGTGTTGGCAGAGCATGGGCTGAGCCACAAATTGTTGGAGGCTTGAGAAAAAATAATTGAGGGAAACATTGCTACATGCTTGTTGTTTAATGATCATCTCTAGGCATCTGTTACTGGTCATTGCAGAACATACTGGGATGAAGTCAACTTTCTGTCAAACCAGCACAGCTCCTAAACTCCTAAATCACATATAGGGATTCTGAAGTAGCTCAACCATTCTATAGGTTATGTCATGAATACATTTATAAAGGCATTTAAAGTAAAACGAGAATTTACTGCTCACACTGTCACACTGTGCTTCCAAAGGACACAAGGCTTGATGAGGGCATCCAAACTTCATTATATTTAATAAGGTTCAGTCATTGTATGGAATTTACTTCATGGCCATTCAGCTGGCCAATCACTGGGTTACCATTTTCAGGCTCCACTGACAACACTGGCCAGATCTCCACTGCCTGCAGCTGGAATTGGAACAGAGCTCACAGGTAGGCACATCCACAGGGAAGTCAAAATTTAGATGAGTGTCTTGAGCTGTCCTATGTTGACACAAGTTCTCTACTGGTATCACAGCCAAGTCCACATCAAAGTTTGTGTCAGCATAGCACTATTAAAGAAGGGATGTTAATGGAGACTGTTGAAAAATACTTTCATATAAATCCTCTTCTATTTTTGCAAGTTTTCTGAACAATAAAGAGCTGGGGTAAACTTCTCACAACACATCTCTAAATTCTCTTAGATGTTATTAGAACACTTAGACAAAACTTTCCAGCTATTTCTGACAACAGGAAAGTCATTAACAAAAACATTTTGTTCATCTTAAAAACAACCTCATTCATGGGACTTGCAATTTGTCATGAGTTTTAGAATGGGGGATGCAACTTCTGCCTTTTCCCTGCAGATCTATCCAGATGTGACCAAGCTTGAGAAAACTATCTCCTTTGTTTTGTTTTTTTTAAATGTGAAACACTTCCACAAGTTTGCCAGTGAAAAATCACAGAAAAACCTACTCTCATTGATGATAACTGATCCTCTCCAATTTCCAGCACTGACTGGACATCATGTACCTCCTGCAAAAGTTCCTTCAGTCTGACAAGGATTAGAGGGAGGAGGTCTGTAATAAATACTCCATGCCTAAGCACAAAAAGCCACTGGAATGGAAAGAAGACATCCCTAAGGATCCTGATACTACTGTCACTCAATCATCTGGGGAACAGGAGTATCCAGCACACAACAGGCAGATGGACAAGGAGCAAAGAGACAAAAGGGATTCACTGTGTGAAAGAATCTGATGAGACTGGGACGAGAAACCATGGATGGAGATGGAAGCTGAGGAGGAGGAGGGATAACATTGGAAGGGCCAATTAATCAAACCTGGGCACTCAAATTGGATAAAGACCTTAAGGGAACTCAGGTGTAAGACTCAGGAAATGGTGATGGGACAGATCTCAAAAAGAACCTAGGCAGAAGAGATGAGAAATGTTAAGGAGAGATGAAGAATGGAAGTGGCTAAAAATATCAACCTGAACAAAAAGTCAGAAGTCTGAGACAACTGAAACTGGATGAAGATTAGAAGGAGGAAAAGTACACTGTTCTCTGACACCTAGTGCTGTATCACTATCACCCAGCCAGCTCAAATAGCAGTGCTCTTATGCAGCCACAAAGGCTTTAAACCTGCAGTTTAGGAGGTCTGCCTTTTCCTTTTCTCCCTGACAAAAGGAAATGATACAGGCAGACAAATACAAGGCAACACAAGACATGGAGACACAGATAAAGGAATGGGCAGACATGCACACGCGTGCGCACTAAAACAAAAGGAGCATTACAGATCAAACGTGTATTTTGTGCATAAAAAAGATCTTTTAAGAGGAGTCACTGACTTAAAGAAAGCTGTTACCTGTGAGACTGAGCTTAATTTACAGAGAGAAAAAAAGGAAATCTTGGAAAAGGTTGTGGATGGCTTGTGGGAGAAGAAAAGCACTTAGTTATGGCAACAGAGCAATGGCCTGCAAAAGAGTTGTAGTTCCATCTCTTCCATGAAGCTCCTTGATGATACTGGGTGGGTATCACTTACTTTTACTAAGTAAAATTTTTCTTAGGTTTTTTTTTTTAGTTCTTAATCTTATTGTTAAAAGCCTGGAGTTTTCTTTGCCCTGTAAAAATTCAGCGTTAATTTCTACATAGATTGTGCACTCACAACTGCACCAGAATGAAGAACTGCAATATCAGTGCAACCTTTTTAACGAAGTCTGAGTATTTTTGAAACTCCTTCAATTTGCTATCCAAATTAGTAGATATAAATAAATTCAACTTCTCTAGGGGAAAACATAGCCTAAGACACATAACAAGGCCATATAAATCTGCTATTTAAAAAAAAAATTACAGACAAGTTATTCACATGTTCAGTATAGTAAAAACATTATTGAAAAAATCATGCAGAAATGAGGAAATCTTTCTTCTCATCAGTATCTGCATAGTCTACATACCTACACACTAAACAATAATTTTTAAAAATTGAATATTTAAGAGGTTTATACTAAGACAGCAATGTCCATCCTATGGACTGAACTAGGCACAAACTGTTCTGCATGTGATCATACAATTAAAGATGTATAATCAGGCCAAGGCACAAAAGACATTAATTGTGTGCAAAGGACACAAACTATGTGCAAAGGATGTTAATTGTGTGCAGACAACCTGTCTTCTGACACAGCCTTACTTTGTGTTTTCATTTTATTGTCTTAATAATGCACTCTTTTAAGAAAGATTTTGAAGATACATTACCCCGATTTAACATTAAGTTAATGTCAGCCAAAGTCACTATATACACTCAATGATACAAATAATTTACAAGGTAATAGAAGGGATGGAGTGACAGAAACTCTGGATTATGTAGAGACATAAAAAATGCAAGAATTTCCTGCCTTTAATACCTTCCTCATTAGTGAGCACCTCCTTAGTATTCCTTCCCCACTGACTGCAATCAGTACCTTATTGTTCATAATTCCTATTTCCTTGGCTGTTCCTAAATTGCACTCTCCAAATGGCACAAAGTCATCGTAAACAAAATCCTACATCTTCAGTCCACTAATTTCTGTAAATTGAGCTCAAACAAAGCAATTAGGTGGCATACTTGGAAACTACCAGCTTGAACATTAGTATCATTTCTTCCCTAATAAAAACTTGACATGTTTTATCTGGCTAGGGCTTTTAGCTTTTTTTTATAATTTGACTAAATTAGTCACTTATACGTGTTTGTCCCATTGCTTCTCCCAAGACATGGTATTCCAAACCATGTTATATAATATTTATATAATATAATATATATTATATATATAATATCACATTATATAATAGATTTAACTCACTAGCCACTGAAATAAATAAGTAAGCCCATGTCTTTCCATCCTGTTCCTTCACTGGTATTCCTTGGGCAAGCATTGTGAAGTGCAACATCTTGACCTAGAATTTAAAACCCTAAAATTACCGGTCAAACATTGAAGCAGGTCATTCAACTGGGCTTCAGGGAGGTGAGGGTATGAAGGGGCTGTTTGTTTCAGTTTTGCAGAATGCTGCCTCAGTAGCTTGTGAAGAAAAAAGCTGCCAAATTTTGTAATGAATTCCACAGAACATTAAGTCTGATGCTTAGCAGAAGCCATAACTGTTAAGTAAATGATATCCTTTTGATGAATACCCTTATTTGAAAACAACATTGATTCTTCTAACCCTCTAGCAGTGTCCCAAAACAGATGTGCACAACTGCAAATTCTGTTTGCTTTCAGGTTTACGAAGTGTGATGACATTTTTACAATCCTGCATGAGCCCTTTTACCCAGGAGTAAAATAAAGCACAATAATTCTTCACCATCTGTTTGTTAATTTTGCATTCATTTAACTTTGCATTTTAAACTAATAATCATTTTCTTATAATATAGTTTGCTCCATTGGTAGAAATTACAGCTGTTCAATTAAAAAAAGAATGGTTTATAACACAGTTTTTCTCTAAATAATTCCATTGCTCTTAATTATAGAAATGTTAGTGCCATCAAATGGAAAAGAACTGCCAGAGATTAGTGTTATGCTTTACATGTCACAGATTCCCTTAGTAAATGTACCTATTTTCTTCTGTTCCAGCACCAATTCCTACTTGGTCTCTTTAACAATAAACTCATTTTTCTCCACTACAAGATTCTGTGTGTTTTAATTTTTTGTTACATGCAAAGGTACAAACAATTAAATGAAGCTTCTGTTTCATTTGTGGCACAAAGTCAAACCAAGCACAGTCCTACTTCTTCATAATGCTTTTCCTTAATCTCTAATGACAGGACAAGGAGGTTTTGATATTTATATTTCAGCTGGTTACAGCTAAACTAGGGCTGGAATAATGTCCTAAAAGCTTTTTCTCACCATGTTTACAGTCAAATGGTGAAATCCCATTCCTTTATCAAAAGTAAAACCACATTGAAATAACATGAATAATACATCAGAGCTAGTGAAGGGGAAACAATTTGGGTCAACAAAAGATGTGGTGCCTGGAGAGAGAGAGCAGGAGGCAGCCAGAGATTCTGAGAGCTCTATTGTGGAGTCTGTGTTATGCTCTGGACAGGGCATTTCCCACACAGACCAGGCTGGAAGGTCACAAGCCCTAAACACAGACTGTCCCCACGCTGACACAGCGGAGAGTCTGCTTCACTGAGGTTCCTGGGCTTAATCATCATCATCATCATCATCTACAAATAAACACCTCAAGAGACACAGGCTGCTCAGCTAATTCATGTCAGCAGTCCAGTAGTATTAGAGAGCTGTTCAGATGGTTAAAACAATCAAGATGATTGCACTGTTTTCTAAAACCAATTTTATCTGATGGCATAGAAATCTCAGCATCAGATGACATCCTAATGCTGAGACAGTGCTAAGATAACAATTCTGTCACAGTACTAGGATGAGTATTTTACTTAAAACACCCATAAGGCAAGAGATGGTTTACCACAAAATTGATTTATTTCAATTAAAAGAGTTCAGAAAAAGCTGAAAAACACTCACTGGTGTTTAAGACTGTAACAGAGCACTCACCTACAGAAATGAACTTCCAGAAGCACCACACACAAGATGATCACATAAAATTAGGAGTGAAAGTCCAGCCACAGGTTAGTGAGATGCTCAGCTTCCAGTCCAAGCAGAATCCTGCACATCCTGACCTTTCAGCTTCCCAGACAAGCGAGCAATGCTGCCAGGGCCGACCTTTTCTGGGGGACTTATCCATCACAGATTCTATGTCTGACAGGAAGCAAAGACTCTGGAGGTGCCCAAGGCACATTCTGCTGTGATGGATGTGTAATGGTAACAGTTTTCCCAATGATTTGCCATCTATTTCAAGTTACTGTCATTAAAAAACCTCACCTGGTGTGACATTTGAGAAAACTGAAACTCCTACTTATTGAACGTATCAAATCCATTTATATTTTGGAAAATGAGCATTTGCCTCACAAAGCTCAAAGAATAATAATAACAACTGAACTGTCTTCCTGTGTAATTTCTCTGAAAGTTCTCTATTTGCTTTTAAAGGTTCATAATTTGTCAACACATCTCTCTGGAAATACCACACAAAAAAATTCTAAGATTCTGTAACAACCTGCAGTAATTGAAAGGAAAAAAGCCCTCAATATTTGCTTGGATATTTGGTTAGATTGGGTATTTAGATTCAGATTCACTATTTATTCTACAGATTCTGTCATTCTTCCCAGTTCTTTGCACAGCAGTTTCATACTGAAGAAAATTTTTGAACGGAAAGGAAATACTAAAGTATAAATTTAAAAGTGCAAAGGGAAGGGCAATATGTGGAAGCACTTGCAGTTTTATAAAAAAGTTTCTAGACTGCAGCTTGAATACATGTATCTGAAGTGAGACCATGACACGGCAATATAGTGTATCAAGTCATTTTACCCAAGTTAGATGCTTCAAGAAATAAATATTTATTTATTTCATAACAGCTACTTTCCCTCACTGATGTACTGAAGGGGAAAGTGACATCTTTGAGGGAAACCATTAATATCACTGAAATCACACTGGTAAAAAAAACCTCATGTGAAGTGCTGCTTTGAGAACATGCCACTTCATCAGTTCTTCAATTAATGTTATTTAATAGGATTCTTATAATTAATCATGACTATGACTCATGGAACACCTACACATTCATTACTGGCAGCAGACCTACTATTGTCTGCCTACTCCTTATTCCCAGGTCAGAGCTGCAGAATGGGAAGGACAAGTATACACATGAAAATAAACAATATGAATTCTTTCACATAAATAAATGACTATCAACAGTGGTCTATTAGGAAAAATAGCTCTAATGCAATTAATGTCTGTATTTCCCACTGAGGTGATGCACTTGCACAGGATGGGCAGTTGCTCCACATTTGTGAGGATTCCTAAGATGCCTCTCTCATGCCTGATTTGCTCCATGTTATTAAAAAACCACTCAACGACACCTGCATTAATGGCACTACTTCATACTGATGTCTGCAATATTTATGCTCAATCTGCAACTCTGGGACAGAACTTACACTAATGGAAGTCAATAACAAAATCTTCAGGGAGTTCAAAACTATTTTTTGCTAATGGTTTGATTTTGTGAGCTGCTGAGTACACCAAGCTCAGAAGTAGTTTTTAGGCTACTGCTTAAAAGCAAACTGATGCCAACAGACTAATATGAGTACTCCTGAGTTTTAAAGCATGTTTATAAGATATTTTTGAGGATGGGTGAAAATCCCAAATGAAAATCCACAATATAATTTATAGTAATCAGGAAAAAAATCTCAGACTCTTTTGACTGGAATAATCAGAACCCCTTTATAATTCTAATTTCATTAAAGAGTCTGGACTGTAAAGCACTCATTCAAAAAAACCCATGTGACTCACATTCATGATAAATTTAACAGACATGCTTAAATAAAATACTATATAAAAGGGAAACTGCTGTGAAACCTAGATTAGAGTCAGTTGTGTAACACTAAGCAAACAATGCTACAGCTGAGCAAATACACCTACTAGTCCCACTGAGGTATTTTTTCTTTTTATTCCTGTGCTATATATTAAGGAGAAAGCTGCTGAAGAGGCCTTTTTATTTCTATAATGCTCAAAGCATAATGAGGACCTGTCCTTGACTGAAACTAACCAATATTAACTCCAAAAGACTGATTACTCTTTTTTCAAAAATATAACCATCACACAAAAGGCAAAATTAGACCCTTGAACACCAACAATAAAAAACCCGAGATGAGCTATGGAAAAGACTGAATATAAAATATTTAAATCAAAAGCAACCATGAGTGGGGTGGTAATAAGGTAGGAAAAGGAGGGCTGCATTAAAACACCTACAAAGGTGAGGAGATTGGTGGTACTGCCACACTTCCTTGTGTAAATTTTTATAAACTTACTGCTGGCATGCTGGTTAAGAGATGGGTATGGTTTCCTGACTTTTTAAATATATACAGAGCTCCAGTTTTCTTATTTGCTGAAAATACTAATGGTATAATAATTTAAACAAATTTATTAATATTTTTCATACATTTTAAAACGAGATTTTATTTCCTTGTTCCACATTCAGACTTTGGGGGCATTCCACTGACATTTTCTCTCTTTTGTAGACTTTGAAGGACTATGCCATTGCTGCTGACCACAGAAAGACAGGAAAAAGAGAGGGCCCAAGTATCTGCATTCTCATTTTCTACAGCAAAGCCCCAAAATGGGTCAGTCCCACCAGCAAAATGACACATTACCAAGGAAGAAGGTACATTCTTGATTTGAGAGACAGTGTGATTTTCCTTTAATGGGTTTTCTTTGCTCTTCAGAAATCAGATTCTCTCTGGTTTTAACACATAACCCTTCCCCCCCCCCAGATTCTAAAATTCTGCAATGGAATGTTAGTGAACTGCTATGTCATTGCCTTAATGCTCAGAGTAACACTTATGAAATACATCAAGGGAAGTGGGGGGAGAAGAAAAAAAAAAAGAGGATTTCTTTCGATGCATTATGAAAAGAAGTGTTTTCTACCCAAGTCATGCAAAAGGAAGAAAAGGTCTTTGTGAAACACACTTCAGCAGTTTGGAACACACACTGAACAATTTCACTTCAGAGCCTCCAGTAAATTATTTCAGGGAATGTTAGTGAATAAAGGAAACCTGCACTGGAAATTCCTCCAGGAACACAGGCCCTTTCATGTTTCTCAGCAAGGCTCTTCAGCTTTCACTCCTGGGCTGTTGCTGTTTCTCAGCCTCTTTCTGTGCTCCAGCCCATTCTGTCTGGTCCCTACACCTCAGCCTGCCCTCAGTGCTTATCTATCACCTATTCAGCATCAAAACCCTCTCAGAAATGTTTCTGTAGCCACAGTCTCTCTCCCAATTCTGGTACCCACCTATCTGACATCTGGAGTTCAAGAAAGGTGCACTTTTCAAAGCATTCAGCTTGAAAAAACCCCACACTGAAAACTCTTAAGGCTGACTCTGCTTTTTTACTTGAGTGTCATGGGAGTGCTCCCATGGTGAGCTCTGTGGAACCTCCTCCTGGCTTCAGAGCAGGAACCCAGGAGCACCACTGCTCTGGGAGAGAAAAACAATGGATCAGGCTGAAAAATCAAACAATTCCCCCTTCAGATGAAGCCACACAAACCATCTTAAGGAAAGACACTTAGTGCTGCCAAAGTAACTCAAGTATTTTCCTCTCTTGTTTGCTGCTGTATTCCACAAATGCAGTTATAAAGGGAAAGATCATTTAGGTAGATTCACCTGCCAGAAATGGCACCATGCTTCTGTTCAGATGTACAAAACTATAGGGGACAATGGACAAACAGAGCAATGGAAGCAAGAGAAATTGTGTTTGGAAAGAAGTGATAGTTTATGAAAAATTCTGGCTCACTGTGAAAAAAAGTTCATCACTTAAACCTAAAACATATATTGGAATCTATGCACTGGCCATTGTCCCTGGCAAGGGTAAGCTCTAGAACTTGGTTCTTGTGGCCCAAATAAGGAACAAGACCCAATTTTACTCTAAGCAGTGATTTCCAATGTGCACAGACAGTGCCACTTGATCTGCACACAAATTCACAGTATTTTTTCATCTACTTGGAAACAAATAGGTAGGGATACAAAATAGCTGTTATTTCACAGAAGGTTCGTGACAATGCACATCAAAAGAAAATCTGAAAATAAAACTTGTTTTAAAATGTGCATCTTTTGCTCTGCTTCATCTGAAAAGGCAATTTTTTCTCTGAACTGTTATTTACAAACTAAAGCCTGCCTTCCTCTTGTAAATACAATAAACATGATGAAGACAATATAAAAAAATAACAATAGCTAAGCAAGTTTCACATGACCATGTGCTCCTTCTTCCAAGCAATAGGTCACACACTGGTAGCAGGTTATCAAACAAGGAACTACTACAGAGACTGTAAAAAGTGACATTGAAGTATCTGCACTTGATAAGAATCAAACTCCATAAAAAAACAAAAAAAAACCAACAAAAAAACCACAAACAAACAAACAAACAAAAAAAACCAAAAAAACCAAAAAAATCCCAAAACCCCAAAAAAAACCCCCAACTAAACTCCATACCCAGAAAAAGCTCTAAATCCAACACTTTACTGATATTTGGTATATTGATACTCTACTGTACATTAGCACATAAACAGACCAGTGTTTTGTGTATCTGAAGAAAGGAACATCTTTTGTTTTTTGAGATGCCGTTTCTAAAAAGTGCTAAAGTGTCATACAGTCTTGAAATAAGCATTTCTTCATATTCCTAATAAACTTTTCCACTTGTAAAAATCCCAAAGCTCTTAACAGGCTGAAGCATAGTACTGGCTTTACTGGAATGTTAATAATAAAAATTTTAATTATGGGAAAATTACTTTAAGATTCTGTATTTATTTTAAATGAACTTTGGCTGGGGAAAAACGTAATATTGCCCAGATTATTTTAGAAACAAGTTTTTAATTAAATACTTTCAGTTTAAAGCTGTAGCTCTGTATGCCTTTATTTTTTTCACTGGCTGGCTGACTTGGAAAGTTACTTAATGATAACAGATAATCTCGTACCACACAGTACAAACCTGAAGTATCAATCCATCTAACAAATGGTGGGGGGACATAAAAAACAGGCCAGCTCTTCACTCAATAAACCTCAATTACATTGCAACAATTAACCCTTACTAACAACCTCTCCCTCAGCCATGTTCCCAGACCTACCCAAGTATCAAAGTATTCTCAGAAAGACTAGGAAAATAAATGAAGGAGTTTTTCTCAATAAATGGAAAATTCAAAATTAAAATTATTTCCAGACCCCTTCAGTCATCAGATGTGCTTAGCCTTTACTTCAGTCACACACTTCCCATGTGTTACTGCCTCTTACTTTATGACCATAACTATTGAGACAGACCAGTCTAGTTTACAGTAATCCTTACAAATTTTTAAATACACCACTAAAGATTCACATACAAGCATGCAGTCTAATTATATCCCAAGGTATCCATAATTTAGGTGACATAATTACAAAAATGTACTAGAAGAAAAGAATCTCTAAGCTCTTAATTCGCATTTACTTAGTTTTAAATAATACTTCATTGTCTTAAATACCAGCAGGGATTTAGAAAAATGTATTTTATTATTTTATTCTAGAAAATGTGGTCTATCAGACAACTGGAGGAACGGAAACTATGTTTTCAAAGCTGAGTCCTCAAGTCTGTAGCTTCAAAGGTGCTGTGTTTGGATAGGTAACAAAACTCTTCTAACAGAACTTAATTTACATTTTTCTGTTCTATGTTTCACTGCAGAAGAAAAAACAGAATCACAGAGCCAAAGGATGGTTTGGGTTAGAAGAGACATTAAAGATCATCCAGCTGTAACCCTCTGCCATGTGCTGGGACACCAGAGCAGGCGGCCCAAAGCTCCATCCAACCCAACCTCGAACACTTCCAGGGATGGGGCAGCCCCAACTTCTCTGAGCCACCTGTTCCAACCTCACCCCCCTCACAGGAAAGAACTGCTTCCACTCTAAACCCAGTCTAAACCCACTCCCTTTGTGTTTGAAGCCATGGAGCTTTGAGCAATCTGGCTGGAAGGTGTTCCTGCCCATGGCAGGGGAGGTGGAACAGGATGATCTTTACTGTCCCTTCCAATCCAAATCGTTCTGTAATTCTGTGACCTCACATGAGCAACAATCTTGTTATGGTAAAGCTTCTTTTGGTTCAAATGAAAGAATACTTTAATCACTGTTCACTTCACAATGAGAATTAAGCTGTAGATCTTACTAAGTATCAAATATCTGTTCTAAACTGCTGGACCTGCAAAAAATCTGAACAAACAGAGGTCCCATGGCAGCTCTGTAACATGAACAGATTTACCAAAGCTGTACTGACATTATTTAAGGTGTTCCAGAAGAATTATACATGTAAATCAGAGCCTACTATGATAATTTAAAGATACCCCAGCTGCTTTCCAGAACTTGGGAAATACAGCTATAAAACAATTAACACAGGCTTTCTGATGTCATTTGTAAGCTCCAAGAACAATTCACATTCTTCAAGACAACAAGGATCTGGCTTTAAGTGACCAAAATCCAAACCATTATGGAACAGAGTAAATCATAGAAGATAATTTAGAGTGTTAAACTATCCCTGAAGTTGTACCCTCAGTCAGCAAGGTCCTTTAAGAACAATGCTTATCCCCCATCAGCAGGGAAATGCCTACAGATCTCTAGAGAAACTCTAAATAACAACAGAGAAATTCATGGAAAATTTGAATAGTCCATGGCCCTCATTGCTGAACTGTTACAGTATGTCTAAAACATGCCAGGACCTGAAGGAAACTACCAAACTGACCAAAAGCACATGCAAGTGTCTTCTTGGTGGCATGTATGGCACTATTTCTCCAGTCTTTCTCTACTACTTTCTGTGCTGGAGCTCTCTAAGAGACAGCAACTCATTAAAAAAAAAAAAAAGTAGATGTTATTTTGGAAGAAAACTTCCTGCAGTACTTCCTCAGTTGCAGGACAAAAGCAACTACAGGAAAAAAAAAACCTCAATAAGATAAAATCAAAAGCCACTCCCAAGAGCAGCCAGGTAGTCCCTCCCAAGCTGTAGTGAAGGGATATGAGGAGAAGCCAAGTGCCTGCTCTGTGCAAAAGCACCATAAAAAACTCAAGGGGTGAGAAAGGAACTTCTGAATCCCAGAGGAGCTCATTTAGTTTTCATGTTACAAAGCTCGTCCTTGAAAAATGGGCAAATGCAGAGGACACTACCTAGAAATGGCATAAATTATAATTTATTACATTCTCTTCCTGCATTTTTCTCTGGATTTAAGAATTAGTCATTCTTCCAACAATGAAAAAGGAAGAAGGGAGCTCTTAAAGCATCAGAGAGCTGCAAATTCTGCACTCTGGAAAAAACCCCACACCACTCCATGCTCTGTTCAGCTGGGTTGTGACATACACGAAGCCAACACCATCCCTACATTCAGGATTCTGTCATCTAAGCCATTTCTCACACACTTTTTCTCAACAAAAAGAAAAACCAAATAAAAAAATGTTGTGGTTAAATTGGCACAATCCTCCCCAGTGTATGAAGTTAACAGTACATAAGGAACAACAAAAGGAAGTATCATTTTAGCCAAACTGGTTTTCAACTTGAAGCAGCACAAATAAAACATACACACCATGAAAAACAATTTTCAACAAGATGAGAAGAGCACTGAGATTAAGGGGTGAAGATACATTCAAAATATGGACAGTTTTAAAAGATGTGTAAACATGTTCCCCACTTTTCCCCTCTACTTATTTATTTCTGATCTAGCTTGGTAGGCATCACACTAGAATCAAGTCTTGAGCAAAGAATTTAAAATAGACTTTTCATTACTATCATGTTTCTCCTATTCAGCCTTCAAGCAGATAGGAACCTCCTCCTTGATTTCCACCAGCACTGTTTTCTTTGACTTTTATGTCCTTGACAAACTCTTCCAAACTTGGAAACTGCTTCCTACATCTTATCAGAAGAGAAAGCTGGCTGGGTAAGTTACTCTTGTATTCCTCTCTGGTGCTCAATTTGTTCAAAAGTGGTTTAAATACATTATCCAGCTAAACTCACTTTCTGAATTGAGCTATTTACATACTGGGGGACAAAAAGCAGTCCACCTTATCTGGGACTCTGAATGCTACAGAGTAGCTATGGCTAGACAATGTAAGGCAGGTAATCGGCAAATTTTATTTTTCCTCAGCTGACTGCAGACAAACAAAGAGCAACCTACTCAATACCTGCAAAATAAACATCAAAATTATGAAGTATTATTGAAAAATACCTGAAAATACTTTGGGAACCACTATTTAAGAAACCAGTCTTGTTAAAAGCTGAACAAATGTAAGTCTTAAAAGCCTCTACATTTTACATGATAATGTAAGTTCACATTTCCAAGTATCAGAAAGCAGGAGAGCTACAAAAGTGTAAGACTGCAACCAAAAATACAAGAAAAAGCTGTAAACTCCACTTGTCCACATTTATTGTATTTTTTCCAGGGAAAAAACTCTAACTTCTGTTTGATCAGGTTCTTTTGCTTAGTTTGTCTTATTAAGTCTACAATTCACACTGTTTTTGCATCTTACACTAAATATCAGTACAAACACCAGTAAAGTCCATCTTCCTGAGGCTGACAATGTGACAGCTTCTTTACCATGGTGAATCTTACATATTGAGCAAAGCACCATATTCTTATCTTATGAATGATAAGAAAAATTGAGTTAAGCTTTGGATCAAACAAACCTTTTCTCTACTCCATCGATATTCTGAAGAGTTGTTTTCTTTCAAACCTTGAAACAAAGTGACTCCCAAATCCCATGAAATGCTATCAAAGTAGTGGGGACAAGGCATTGCCACCCTGGGGTGTTGAAGCTCTACCTTACACACTGTACCAGGATAAAGAGGTGAATTCTTAGGATCATCCTGAGAAAAGCTCAGGCACTGGGTTTCTCACCAAGATCACCAGTTCTTCCTTATGGCTTCCTAAACTTAGAAAGCAGTTCTGAGAAAAGCCATGACTCTCCCTTGCTGAGATAAGCAATGAGATGAACTGAGGCATCTCCACCACGGATCTGACTGAATTCCAGCTTTTCTTTGTTCCTTGTCACAAACCAACGTGACACACAGGATTTCAAGCACCTCACAGATGCAGGTTTGTGCACTCATGAATAGTAAAGAATGGCAAACCCCAGCCTTTGAAAGAAAGACAAAGAATCCACCACTGTCTAGACACAAATACATGAAACAAGCTGGTCAGGTGCCTTTGCCAGGCCTTCACAATGAGCAAATCAAAAGAGCTGGAGAAGAAAGACGCGCTAAGCAGGGTATTTTGTGAGACAGTCACAGATTCTGAGATCGCTGTAGTGCTGTGTTTTAAACCTTCAGCAAAGAAGGGCCCAGAATAAAACCAAAATGGATAAAAATATGTATTTTGGAACAGGTCAGTGGAGTATGTCCACACAAGCTTTACTAATGCAATCACAAGTTCAGTGAAGCCAAATGGACATCTCAACTGGTAAACAGAGTAATAAGAAACACTGTCATATCCAGTTAAAGCAGATTTGCAAACAATAGGCAGCCTAACTAATGAGAAACATGAATGTAGCTTACAAATTAAACAGTTCCTCAAGGTAACAACAGGCTCAAAATGCTCTCCAAAAACTAAAAGACCTAAATCAATGAATTATCAAAAGTTGGTTACACTTCAAATATGCATTTTTACATGAACAGAAGGAAAAGAACACGTACTTTCCCAGAAAAGGAAAGATGCAGTACTGCAGGCCACATCACAAACCAGTTCCTCATGCCAAAAGGACTTCCAAGAAGACAGAAATCCCCTACCAAGCAAACAACAACAAACCCAAAGCAAATTTGGTGGCAAGCAGAGGAAACAGCACCCAGCTTGGTTTTATTTAAACTATTTTTCTGTATGCCCTGAGCACATAGTTGCTTTTGCATGGCCAACAGATCTCAGAACATATGAACAGAACTCTTCTAAAATGCAGGAACATCCCATTAGAAAGAAGCCCAAACAAATAGAAGCACAAGATGCTGCAAACACAAACACATACTTTCAATTAATTAATTTACCTTTCATTCTAAACTTTTTTAAAATAACTCATACAAAGATGAGCTTTTCCACTACCACAGAGGACAACCACGACCTTATACTTTTTACTGCCTTCTTAATCTTAGTAACAAGTTAAAAAGTAGTGGAAGAATTATTACCAACTATTACAGCCTGGACACAAGCAAACACAGGATTACTTGGGCTCCAAGCCAGGTCCAGAGAAAATCCTTGAGCAATCACTACACTTCTCTGTAGTCAGGAACAGAGAACTACAGAAGAGTTTGGTCCTTATTTTTGAAAAAATAAAACAAAATAAAAAGGCAAATAAATCCCTGGTGTGATAGTGGGATAAAGAAGTCCAATTCCATCTAGCTATTCTTCTAGAATCACAGTTGTGCCTTGACTCAGCTCTCCCTGGGGATATCACAAGAAGGATAAAAGAGAATAACAAAATCAGTGTCATTCTTTGCTGGCTGACTGCTCAACTACGCAAAAAAAAAGTTCCTCAACGGCTTCAGCAAAGACTGAATAGAAAATACACAGAATGGCACTCAATTCAACTCCTCTCCTCTCTCTGCACTGCCATGAAACATGTGCAACAGGGGGATCTAAACATTACTTGCAGAATTTGAAAAGATCAGTAGGGAAGATTCAGTACAACACATGAAAAGACAGCTGAAACGGAAACTGCAACACCAGAGATGTTCATTCTTCAAAAAATTTGTAGTTAAGTAATTCCATTGTAAACATCTATGCAAAACTTAAAAAGGTGCTGATGACATAAAGGTGAGGCACCATCACCCTGAGCACAGGGATGGAGCAAGGTACTGGACAGAAACAAATAATGAAATAACGGAAACAAGATGAAATTCAACACAGCAAGACCCAAACTTTAACAGCTCAACCAGGATTTCTGTTAAAAGAAATGACTACAGACAGGAATAAGCTGATCACAAAATGACCGCAAGCCAAAAACAAGGGGGGAAAAACTTTCAACAGCAAGAGTAAAAAAAAAAAATGTATTCAATTTTGAATATTCTTTCAATTCTTACTATCGTTTTTTATACATACACGAAAATATTTTAACGTTTTCAAGCTCATCCAGAACTTAATACTGTCAGGTTCATTCATTTCCAATAGTCTTATTTTGAAAGCAGAAACACAGAAATTAAGTAATTATTCAAAATAAAGCATTCACTTAATATGAATAGAAAAAGGTACAAAAAAAGCTGTATTCTATGGCTTGTATTGAAAGACTGATGTGAAGCATCTTTTTAGTCCAAATGATGGAGAACATCTACTGGTATCTTATGCCAAATTTTTTGTTTTATTATAATGCATGAAAAGCAAGAAAACTCAAGTGAAAAAAGGCCTAAGCATAACCATGGGAAAACCACCAAAAATTACAAATATTTGTTGACAGCATGGCTGATTTAATATAAAAAATAATACTATTATTTAAAAACCCTCTTGGGCATTATTAAATATGACCAAACAATAGCTAGATGTGGCAAAACCAATGTGTAAAACCAAGATTTCAAAATGGTACCAGAATATGACACCAGAACAAGTTAATCCTTTTCAAAGGTACTCACTTTTCCAAAGACATTACCACTTCAATTTAAAAGATGAAATATTTACCTGTGTATTTCTATGAGTATTTAGAGTACCAAGGTAAGTTTTCAGGGCAAACACTGGCTTTTTTATACTAACCTGCTTTTTGAAACTGGCATGAAAGTAATTGAGAAATTTTTTTACTGTATTTGCATCATATAATTTCCGGATATAAACTGGTACAATAAATATTACCTCTACCTACCGGAGGTATTTGCTAATTGAATTCAACTTTTCTTTTGTCTCTAATTTGTTTTGGTCAGCCTGGTTCTTCCTACATTCTAGTTACCTCAAAACTAATTAATGTTATTTTCCGTGCAACTCCACAAAACTTTTTAATAAATTGCAACTCAAGTTTTTAGCACCAGGATCTTCCCAAAGGAACCTTATTATAAATGAGAGCTCAGACATCCACACATGGGTATTTTTAGTCACACTTTGTATTGCATTGTTTTTTTTTATCAACCCTACCAACACAGTTTTAGGGATTTGAGCATTTAAGTGTTTTTACTCACTTCTGTGCTCCCTGAGACAACAGCTTTGTCCACGTTCAGCGCTAGCTGCTCTTCAGTCGGGCAGACTCCCACAGACCACTCCGCACAGCGGTGATGAGCCCAGCAGTGACCTGGTGTGCACACAGACAAAGGGCCAGGGTTGGACAGCTCTGTCAGGCACTTCCTCCAAGCACAGAACTCCCTTCTGGCAGTCAACACTTGCCAGAAATAACAGAGAGGTCTTTTCCCCCATTTTTTTTCTTGTTGCGACATTGAAAACCCATCCTATGATACACTGAATATACTGCAGTTACTATCAGACGCTGCCATTTTGTTTTATATACAACACACCTTTTTTTATCTGTTTATAATTTTTAAGTGCCTGAACATGTAATCATAGCACTGGGGTGCACAGCATTCTCTGACTTTGACTCTACATTCAATGCTTGTGTAACACACACACAGTTTCATTTCACCTTGTATTTCACTGTAGATAACATTTCCCTAGGTTTGTACTCTTAATTTATTATTCCCAAGCCTGGAGATCTGTATGTTCATGTAGAATATGCTAGTATGAAACTTTAAAAGTCTACACAAAATGTTTAAAAGTTCAAAACACAACATGAACAGATACTCATATAAAAGACTTGAGAAAATGGTCAATACAACAAACGCAGTTTGTGGTATTGACCACAATAAAATAATACAAAGTAAACTATAAAATAAAAATAAAATAAATAAAATAAAATATTAAAGACTGAGAAAATGGTGAATACAACAAATACAATATAGAGATACACCTGCCTAACAAAACAAAAAAAAATCAGATTTTGTAGAATTTAACAGGTAACTCTTACAGGAAGTTTCTAATTGAATTCTGGGAAAAACAATGTAAATGATGTATACTTCCAAAGGAATTCTCTGACTGCTTTATACAGGAATTAGAAATGATGGTTTACACTAGCTGTTGAACTTAGGTATCGGCCAACTTAACAATTCAAGCTACAAAAAAAAATCCCAAAAATCTCTATATGGGTTTGGGAAGAGTCATTTACAAATAACAGCAACTTTAAAAATGTAGATTGATAAATATACACCCACCCATCTACACCCACTATAGTAAAACTATTGAAACAAAACCACTGGATTTTTGTTTGTTTTTAATTGGACCTTGAAATAAGTTTCCACACTCATGAAAGAGTGACATTTTTATTATTATGTAAATGTATTTCCATTTTTTGGAGTAAAACACGTGAATGGACTACTGGCATCACAGCATTTGGATACAGATGCCATCTGAAAAAGTAATTAATAACTTAATTACTAGAAAAGTTTAATTGAAATTAAAAGGCAGGTGATAAACCAGACATTTTTCTGACAGAAAACCTGCAGATTCTGGAAATATACATGTGCATTATGCCTCTTCTGCTCTTCTAAATCTTCTATTCCATTGTTTCCAGTAAAATTTGCAGCAGGAGATCAGGTAACATCAGAGGACTAAGATTTTTGAAAATTATATTAAGCTGTGCCTCATTCCTTTTCCTTTTTCTCTCCAAAACAGAATCATGGTACTGAAGGTATTACTACCTGAACACCAGCTCAGCAGCAGATTACAAACACTTCCCCACACAAAGCTGAGGATTCTCTTTCTTGGAGGGAAGACTACAAAAACAAAACCTGACACAGGCAAAAGCTACCAAAGCACCATCAGAAACTTGACAAACACCACAGCTCAAAAAATCAACAGCTGCAAAACTTCACTCATGTCACTATGGCTACTGTACTGCTACTGGAGAGGAGAAAAAGAATGGAGAAGAACGGATCTTACCTGTTGGCTCAAATAAGGCTTGAACATCAATGTCATCTGGTAAGCCAACTAAACTGAGTTCATCCCAGAATTTGACAACCTGATCATCAGAAGCAGTTTGGGTGCTTACACTTGTACATGATGCTATACTCGATCGAGATCTGTAGCAGGGAGCAGAAAAACAAACTTGGAAGTGACCACATTCTTTGTTCAATCAGCCAGACATTCACAAATGATCCAAAACTCATGGCAAGTAAGTATAATTTTTTCCTAATATGATAAAAGATAAATCAACATGAACAAGTCTTCCTTATATTTTATCCCAACACTTTCCCCAGGAACAGTTTCCAGTTAAAGCTGCTATTTAGTAAACAAGCCTGCTCTCTCTTCCTGTTCTTCAGGACACATATGCTTCTTTAAGTTTGATTCTGTTTGATATTAAAATATGCCCAACCCTTGGAACTGAGAATAAGGTAACAACATCCAGAGGTGAGGTGCCTACAGAAAATACTACAGCTATGGGGAGAAGGTAGAAAAAAGGCCAGGACTTCAAAATCTGTTTGGAAATAAACATGTTTATAAAATGCCATCAGATGTTTAAAAAAAAAAAGGTGGGGGTGAGCTGGAGGAAAGGAAGGGGGGAGATTAAAAAATACAGTGATATAAAGACAACTATATTGTACTAGTTTATAACCTTATTGATTTGTTCTCAAAATTCTAATCTCAAGAGAAAACAATTCACACAACTCAAATTACTGCATTAAAAAAAAAAACCAGAAGCGACAATTCTGCCTTTACTTCCTGCAGGCTAAAGAATATCTTGGACATCTAAGGGTGTGCATTTAGGCCTACTGATTAGAGACCTGATCACTGATGCCTCAACAATTGGTAGGAAAGGTGGTGCTGCATTTTCCACTAAGGTTCTTTGAACTTGATTACTCTCCGCTATTAATAACTCAATTGTATGCATTTGTCAGTAGATACAGTAACCACTGGAATTTTAATCTGTGATAACTCCACTTTCCTGAAAACCATACTTTACTTCAGCCATTACATTTATAAATACATTTTAAAAGCCCTTAGTTTATAGGTAAAAGAGTAACATCTCTCTTGCATCACCCAAGAAATCTTAGAAGTTTTCTATTTTCTATTTTTATTTTCTATTTTTACTATTATTACATGGTCTCTTCATGACCTGCATAATTTAAAAAATATCTATGCCAAAACCTATTAATGCTGACACTATCAATATTAAAAACCTCCTTAACAAAGCACTATGTTCTGTTTGACAAAACTGGTTCCTGAACACCATGTATGTCCACCGCAATCACAGAATGGTTTGGGTTGGAATGGATCTTGTTCCAACCCTCCTACAATGGGCAAGGACACCTTCCACTATCCCAGAGGTTCCTCTAAGCTCTGTCCAACCTGGTCTTGGACACTTCCATGGATGGAACAATCACAACTCTGTTGTGGATGCTCCATCACCCACAGCCTGTGCCAGTGCTTCACCCCATGACAGCAGAGCCCCCTCTAACACCAAACTGCTACTCACAACACCAAAACTTAAAGGATCTTTAAGAAAAACTAAATCTCAGCTGACAAGGCATTTTTCTGTATTAAAAAACCTTTCTCACAAGATCAAACCAATGCATTCACAGAACTTCTCAATTTATTCTGCAATCTCGCCCTTTCTATAGCCTTTTCTGAAAATATTTCATATACCTACAAATACGGCCTGAGGCGAAGGTGTTACTTTTATTAGCTTTAAGAAAAGCCACTTTCCGGTATCAGCATTACAAAACGTGCACTTTTCCACCACCAACATGATGACAAAAACATACAACGTGCACCCAAGCAACCTCAGCGAGTGTGGAACACTCTGAGCAGTTTCTGCAGCAGCAGCACAGCCACAGACAGGTCTGACTCCAGAGTTTGGCACAGCTGGCAGCCGCCTCCCTCACTGTCCCCTCCCCAGCTGGGCCCACACCCGGAGCCAATTCCCCAATGCCAGTTTGTGCCACACATCGCCCGTGGCTCCGCATCAACACCCTGCCCTCAACCCCCATCCCTGCCCCACACCACCACTGCCTGGATCACAGCCCCGCATCCCTGCCCCACATCACCACTGCCCTGGATCACAGCCCTGCCCTCAACCCCCATCCCTGCCCCACACCACCACTGCCCTACACCACCCGCGGTCCCAAATCACCATCCCACCCTCGACCCCTCATTGCTGCCCTGCCCGCAGCTCCACATTAGCATCCCACATCACTATCACTGCCTTGCCCTCTGCCCCACACCAACCTCAATCCCACATCACTGCCCACATCACCCATACCGCCCTTGATCCTGTCCTGACCTCAGCCCTGCACATGCTGCACCACCAGCATTCACCCTCAACCCCACACCACCCACAGCCCCTCATCACCCTCAATCCCTCACTGCCCACGACCCCACACTACCCACAGCCCCTCACTGCCCTCAACCTCACACTGCCTGTGGCTCCTCACTGCCCTCACTGCAGCACCACCAGCACTGCCCTCAATCCCACACTGCCCGTGGCCCCTCACCACCCTCAACCCCTCACCACCCACAGCCCCTCACCACCCTCAACCCCTCACCACCCACACCCCCCCCCCCACCCCCCCCCCCCCCTCACCCCCGCACCACCCACAGCCCCTCACCGCCCTCAACCCCGCACCACCCACAGCCCCTCACTGCCCTCAACCCCGCACCACCCACAGCCCCTCACTGCCCTCAACCCTACCCAGCCCATCCCGTAGCCATGGCCTGTAGCCCTGCATCGCCACTGCCACTCTCCATGTTTCTCTAGGCTTGCAGCCCCTCTGTCACACAGACAGCCCTAAATGATCCCACATTCACCATCAACCTCGAATGAACCCAAGTCAACACAAGGCCCCAGTGACAGGACCCCCATGCCCACAGAGATGTGGCTCTGATCAGTCCCTTCCCAGCGCCCTCAGCAGGGATTACACACCATGGTCTGAGCAACCTCCACTGCAGGGCCAGGTATGCCCCTGCCATCTCTCACAGTCACTGAGAGGCTGGGGGACCATGACAAAACCCCCATCTGGAAGAGCTGCCAGCAAACCCCGCTCCTGCAGGGCAGGAACCACTGCTGTGTGCCCTGACAGCACTGGCACCAGGGCGAGAGCCAGCGCTGGATGGCAAGAGGAGAGGCTCTAATGGGCAGAAGCTGCACATCATTCCAGGCTACACAACACATCAAGTGTCAAAAGTCCATCCTCTTCCACCCTTCGTGTGTACTTTTACTTCAGCATCACAAGTAGATCAGCACCTTACAGTAGCTATGTCTCTTATCTGTGCTCTTCCAGAGTGAAGATTCTCACTTGGGGAAGAAACAAACCCTTTTTTAAAAAGCAGAAGAGACAGGCACTGCTATACCACTCACGTGCTGGTTGCTCTGGGGTTCTGTTTTTAGTTAGGTTTCTGTACATGCTGATTTTCCTTACAAACATTTTTTAATATTAAAACCCCGTATTTACACAAATACAAGTCGTTTGCCTATTGCAGTACAGAACCAGTAAAGATTATTCCTGAATTTCATGCAAAACAAAAGAATCCACATATTTCTTTTAGGACAGACTTACTTCTTCTGGCCTCTCTGTTTGCGCAGCACTGAGTTTTGCCTTGGAGTTCTCTCACAGGCTCCATCGGTGCTGTCGCTGGCTTCACTCTTATTTAAAGGCTGGTTCTTCCAAGGGATAACATACCCAGGAGTGGGACCGAATTGTTTTAAATCTCCTTGTCCTAATGAGCTCCGTTCTCCACAGTAACAAAAGGCGCAGAGTTGTTCGCTGTAAAAAGGAAGATCATTACTTCTTTAATGGGGGGAGAGCCAGCAGAGGATACCCCATCAAAGAGCAAATTTCATGCTAATTTAACCCTTTGTAACAAGACAATAAAAGCTCCGATGTGTTGTCAGGTATCAGAATTCAGCATGCAGAAACACTGTTTCCAGCTAATTAACAGTTACATTAAAAGACCTTTTTTTTTCTGTTCACAAAACTGCCTGATTAAGGAAGCAAACAAAAAAATGTCCATGTTATACTCAAATGATTAGAATTTCCAAAATTCTGCATGTCTAGACACATACTTGCTAAAAGGCATCAAAATGTTACAGAATACACAGACCATTACAACACACAGACCTTTCTGGAAGCACATATAGCCTATGTGTAACCCTATGTGTAAATACTATAGACTAAAAGGTTTACTAACATGGAGAAAAATGGAATAATGAGAAAACCACAGCAATGGCTACAGTCACACATGCCAGAGCACACCACATGCACAAATCCAACTATCCTCATTTACTTCAATATTTAAAAACAAAATGATGTCTGAAAGTTTTACTGGAGGAATTTTATATTTACAGAACCGTGACCGCTGCAATACCCTGTACCATTTGCAATTATGTTTTAACATGCACAACACAGCGACAGGATTGAAATGACAGCTCTGACAGCACTCCTTGTGTCACATCATATGGAAGCTACTGAAAAATATTTCTATAATAAACATACCCACAAACTTAAAATGTGAACTTCTGCAACTAATGCAGTTTGCATTAAAGGAAGGCCATTTAACACTTTTTTTTATACGCTTAAATGAGCAATTCTGTTTTCTTCGTATTTATGCCCCAAAGACCCCAAAAAGATGCCTCAGGGAATCAGGCACTTGGATAGAGGCTTGGTTATGCCTGGATTCCATTTAAATAGATTTCAGTGCATCTCCAAGGTGGCACATTTGGATTTGGGACAGTCTGTGCTGTGTGAGTGAGAGGAGGGAAGTGAAGTGGGAGGAAGAGAAAACCTTAAGGCTAAACTGCTGTAAAATATTTACTAAATTCTGGGGGGGAAAATAAAGCCTCCTGTGCTTTTCAGCTTGGAGAGACAAGAATGGCAACAGAAAAAAAGTGGAAGTGGAAAAGGAAAGTTCCAGATGAGAACAGAAAACCCTGAGAATTCAGCAAAGCCTCTGATATTTGGTTTATCATACTCTGGCATGGCTCCTTTTGGTCTCACCATAGAGCAACAACAGGAAGAAAGAAACAGAAGAAAGAAAACTGGCCTGGTCTACTACTACTGGTAATACCAGACAGTCAGATGCTAAGGAAGGGAGAAGTGTTTCACGAGCCCAAAATGAAGCCTCGAATGAAGCAAAAAGCTTTTATTTATGGTTGATAGGTAGGACTGCACTTTCATTAAGGCAGATGGATCACTGGGAAAATGCAGGTTGGTGAGCAGATAAGTCCCATTCATGGCGCTGAAATTACACCTTCCTATGGTACTGTTAGGAAACATTTGTCCTCATCTCGTGGCCTTGGCTGCACATCCCTCACTGATGTGCCTCAACACACAACCAGCATGAGCCAGCATAACCCCCAGAGCTGATGGCAAATGTCTGACACGTTCTGGAAATCTTTAGAAAAGATATCTGAAGACAAAAAAATTCAAAGAAAAGATAGATAAAGGTAGTGCGAGAGCAGTGAAAAGTTACACTGAACAGTACATATGTCTATTTTATAGCTAGCTTTTAGTGTGATAGAGCAACAAATACACTATTATTTGTCTGTCAGTGACTGTAACCACTGGACTGCCAGTGAAACCTGATATGGCCTCACAAGCAGAGTTCCTAAGCAGGGAAAGCAAAGCTATTTATGCTGGTTGAGACTAGAGAGACTTGTGAGGAGACTTAAAGAGATTTAAACAGGCAATGCCATGGTATATAAATTACACTAGTTACAAACACAAGATTATCCACAGTGGAATAAATAATTATTCATACATCCTGTTAGGACAGACTATCACTGCTCATTAAAAGACTTGAAGATAATTACAAACAAATAAACAAAGCCCTTTAAAGTGGAGTCATAGCAAATATGCAATAATGTTAAGATCTATAAAAAGAAATATGAAACAGTAATTAAGAAAAAAAATAAACTAACTTTTCAAGTGGTGTTATTTGAAAAGGCATACAGGAGTAAAGCTGATATTTCTGGAGCCTGTAAAGCAGCTCCGCCATCACAACTTCCAGCAGAAGCATTCTGCAGGCAGGGTGGAGTGAAACAACAGGAGCAGTGAGTTTCACAGCTACTCTGCAGCGTGGTGTGGACAGCTGTGAAGCTGTCAAGAATCATATGGTTTGTGCTACTGCTCCTGCTTCAGCAGAGCTGGGGAATGCAGCTGAACAGAGTGCTCGCCACGGGGAGGGGGCTGGGGAGCCCTCACTGAAGGTTGTGAGCACATGGATGCAGAAGTTAAAGACAGGAGCAGCAGAATGTGCCCAGAGCACTGCCAGGACACTGTGGGGCTGAGATGGAGGGGAGGGATTATACAAAGGGGGGGAAAAAGGTTTCACATTTTCCAGGGGGATAAGCAGAGGGGCTTCAACTGCACCCAGAGCCAGACAGCCACAGTGGCAGTGAACTCCCTGCCTCTGCTGGGATGCTGGAGAGACCCTCTGCAGGAAAGCCACACTCCTGTGCCCCCTGACATGCCACAGCTGCTGGCTTATCATGCTGTGCAAAGTGGCCAGTCCATCACGTTAGCCTTTTAGCTTTAAGTGCTCAGTAAATATTTTAAGTTATGTCTGTATGGGCAGAAGGTAGAGATTTTTTCTTATCATCTGAGGACTGCAGAAAGTACTTACAAATCTACTTTCCATATGTCAATATGCAATTAGAGGATCTAAATCTGTGATGCAAGAAGAGCTCTCATACTGAAGATAACGAAACAGAGTACTGGCAAATCTTAAGATCAAACCCTAGATCTGTTATCATAATTAACATATTTTAAGAACAGGATAATTCAAAATGGGATAAAAAGCAAGAGACAATGTGTCACAAATCTTTTTATAAGCTACTAAAAAAATAAAAAGCAGCTCAACAGTATTCCATTTAAGATATATCTTAGGTGCTCCAACTCAAAATGAAAGTTCATTGTTATCTGTAACTTCAACTTAAATTACGTATTTTGCCATGAAAATGCTACTTTCTTGTAAGAGTTTAAAGATCCAGAGGTGGTTTATTACAGGAGGTGCTCCTATCCCTCACCTCATCCCAGAGGATTACATAGATTTGAATGCACAGAAATTTTAATACATAACACTGAGGAAAAACTGTGTTCAGAATGAACCAGACATGCTGGGTTTTGGGGATGCAGTAAGAGGCAGAAAAGCTAGTAATGTCTGAAACTAATGTCTGTTCCCATTGAGCCATGGGAGGAGATCCAGACTTGCCTCCTTGGATTTGAAGGATGCCCTTTCTAACAAGAAACATGTTGATCCCATCACTCTTTCACAGCCACTCTCTTCTACAGGTCCTTATTTCATCCCATCAGTGTCTCTTCCTTACACAGAATTTACTCAACCCTCTGACAAGAATCTGAAGTGCTGTAATCCTCCCCTGTCCACATCCTGATGAAGGATAACAAAATGCCCTGCAGCCACTTAATCCTGAAGGAAGGGAGACCAGTCACTATTTCCTTTACTTGACTGATGACAGTCATCAGGACTCATCCTAAAACTCAGACTTTCCCATTGAAACAACTTCATTTCAACACATGCAGTATTGGGCAACTAACTGCACAATATTAAATCACAACCAGAGGAGGAGAAACATCTGGTTTGCTTGCAAATATTCAGTCAAAGAATTGAGGTAAAACTGAGAGTCCCCCAAAATTATTTTTTAACAGAATTAAGCCTTAGCATCAGGATTACCAATATCTGTAGGAGGTAAGCAAAGGCCCCTCCTGAATCCTTCAGGAGCTGGGAAATGGCACTGGGTAATCCTGTGCCAGCCAAGGCTCCCTGATAACAAGCAGATGTGCAGACTGCCTCATGCAAACATGTTTTGTTTATGCTGTGGTCCATATCTCACAGATGTGCACTTGTGCCCATGTGAGCACTGTGCAGCTTCTGGAAATCTTCAGATGTGTCCAGGGGAGGTTGTGTGACCCTCAACAGTATCTCACTCTCACTCCTGCCTGTTTTTCATACATGGGTAGAATGCACCACACACTGCAGTGATATGGGGCACTGCCATGCCCCCACAGCTGGGGGAATAAATCCTCCTTTCTCATTCTCACAGGAACAACTTCCTTCCAAGCAAGATAACAAGTGGCCTCTGCTGAGCATGTCTGTCAGCGAGATGCTTGAAATTATCCAACCCTTTCAGTACTCAATGGAGAGGGTGGCAGGCTAAAGGAAATCCTGCAGCTGCCTGCTCTGCAGAGAGGAGTTAAAGGTGCCCTTCTTTCAGCAGAGCCTGCACAGGGGAATCCAAGCATCACACAGAGATAAAGGGGAGGTTGTCAACAGCAGGAGAAATTCAAACTCTTGGATTCAACTCCAGGGATGCTCACCTTGTAACTTTTCTGAAATCTCTCCCAGCCTACTGTGGGAACGGCATTTCCAAAGGAGATTTGCTGTGCATTTACCTTTTCCAATTAACCACATTAAAACCAGGTTTAAACAGGAAAAAACAATGGATTATATTTGAGAAAATGCAAGGCATGGCAATTCCAATAAGATCCACTATAGCCACTGCCTCAACGTTAAACACTAAGTTGCAGATGATCACTACTGCCAATTACCATGATAACAATTGCACTAAAGTTAAAAAGAAATCCAACTTGGAAAGCATCAAGATTTCTTTCATTCATGGTTTGGGTTGAAAAGTACTTTCATTCATGGTTGGGTTGAAAAGTGAAGAGGGTTATCATGTGACTTTTGCTACAAATTTGTTTTTAAAGGCCTGGAAACGCCTTCAGGACGTCTTTTTCACACACTACTTGTTGCAGAAATTTACAGTTGTTTTAACATCTATTTTTCACTATTAAAATTAAGCTCATCACAGTGAAATGGAGTACTTGGGAGCAAAACAGAACTTCAGAGCATCATTTGTACTAATTACCAAAGCAGACTGATGAGAACTGGCCTTGAGAATTCTTCTTCCACCTAACCCTGTTAGTAGTTTTAACATATGCTAAAAGGCTAAATGAAACACTACAGGGGACCTAGTACTTATTTAGCTCTGCCAAGTTGTGCTAATGCACAAAATACCTTTGATCTCATTTTATGTTGTGTTATTTAAAGAGTAAAGTGTTTTTCTCCTAAGTGAGGATCCACCATTGTATCATTTATGTAAATTCAAATCAATGCTTGCAAGCTGCATTTTAAGTGAAGAAAAAACCAAAACATTTCTGACTTGAAACAATACCGGGGATCAGCATCAGTGCGAGTTCAAATATATGTGAGATATTCACAGAGGTAAAGTTTATCTAAAACTCAGGTTCAGATGAAGCTTTTCAGCATCATCCAAATATTCTGTAAATATCTGGACCTCAATAATAACAAAGCTTGAAAGGAAACTACTGAAGAAATTCATTAGGTGAGGCATAACAGCTTCACACTGACACAGCATTAACAACCCAAAAATCACCCTTCTGAATGAAGATACTAAGGACAGACAAGGACAGAAAGGGCAAATGGAAACACCACAAAGAGAAAGAAGCAAAAAATCTCTGCTAAATCTGTATTTAAGTGCTTGATGCACAATCTCCTTCCAATAGGTACCTGAATCACAGAACAACTTGAAACTGTGAAGTGGTTTGACACTATGATACTATTATAGAGATTTGGGGTTGAAGTAAGTATTTAACTTATGCAGCATAATTATTTTTAAAGAAAGGAGGCGGGAGAGAGTTCATATGAACTTCAGGTGAAGAATTTTAAAAGTTTATACAAAGCAATTAAACTGCATTAGACAATAACTGCTTTCCAATTTCTTCAAACCAGCACAGTTGGAGTTCTACAGCCACATAATCAACTTAATGATACTCTTCTCATTTGAAAGAAAGAAAACATTCCCCTCCAAACACAGCCAAAACAACGCATCTTACTGACATTTTGAAATGTAGAAAATACGTTCTTATTCACCATGAATTGTGTCAGCTTTAATTTAAATAAGTATTTAAAGTTCAGTTAGGGTTTAACATATCCTAGATGCAAGAGGAGTTACCAGAATGCCAGTCCCGAAAAAAGTGAATTTAGAGGTCTAATCCAAGGCCCTCTAGATAATTCCTTAAGGTCCATGCGAACTGACTTGTTCTCTCAAATAACAATCCCTGATAGAATGCAACTGATTGCACCTGAAAAGTGGCAATTCATGCAATTCTGAGAGTTATCTTCACCTCTGAGGGATAAAAGTCAAAGAATAAAAAGTCCTGTAACTTCAACCTTTGGGATGCATCTCTGCCGAGAAAGAATTGTCTGTGCAAACCAAATTCTCTCTCTCGGTAATTAAAACATAATTACACAGAATGGTTTGGGTTGGAGGGACCTTAAACATCATCCAATTCCAACCCTCCTGCCAGGGCAGGGACACCTTCCACTACAACAGGCTGCTCCCACCCCATCCAGGCTGGCCTCGAACACTTCCAGGGCTGGGGCAGCCACAGTCACACCCAACTCACACAGAGGTGCCACCCTCTCTTGGAGGGAACTTCATACAAATACTAAGTAGGGTCTTACTATCTGAAAATTACTGAGATTTACCATTTAGCAAATTGACTTTAAACAGCAGTTTTTCAAGAAAGCTTCATCTAAGCTGGATAAGCAGAGGTGCAGGGATATTGAAGAGGAGGCAGACATGGTACTATCCATGCCCCCAGTAAACTCAGTTCAGGGCCTCCCTGTGTCAAGTGTGATTCTTCTGTACTCACTCTCAGTTTCCCTCTCCTGAACTTGCCTAGTCTGCTCTTGACCACACCTAAAGTCTCAGCAAACCACATCCTTTGGCAAGGGTATCACTCTAGACAACTCTGCTGTACAAAGAATCACCTCCTCTTATTCTGCATCTAACCCTTAGAAGTTTCCCTTGATGACCCTCAGCTTCTTGCATTAAAAGAAATGAAACAGTCACAATACAGCCACCTTCCCCACTCCATCTATGATTCTGAAGCTTATCTTCCTCCTCCAACATCTTTCAGAGACTGAAGGGTCCTGACTTGTTAAACTGGAATCTACTTCAGATCTTTGATCAACCCTTCTGTTGTTCTGTGAAATGTTTATAGTTTCACTATATTAATTTCTGAAGTTACATACAGACTTTCTGTAACCCCATGAAAATTAGCTTGTATAGCTTAAATAGCTTGAAAATTAGCTTATACCCCAAACTTGTTTCTCAAAATACTTCTATCCTCACCAAGCAGAGTCCATGTGCTCCAGAAGAGCTTTAGCACATTGAAGCCACGAGCACAAAGATTCTCTCCTCACCAAGCACACTCCAATCTCTCAGTCCCAAAGTGAAAGCAGACTCCATATGCACCATCCATTCCCTGTGAATGAACATCCTTCTGGCAAAGGTCACAGACACTCACAGGGATCATCTCTGCAACTACAGCTCTGGGGTGCTGTGAGTCCAGATTTTACCATTTCAATTCCTTGTACATTCCATCAGCTTCTGTACGGAAGCAAGGAAGGAATGCAGGGCACAACACAGAGTTTGCTGTGTGAGGGAAATGGAAGGTGCTGGAGAAATGAGACTACTGACTATGGGAAACAACACAAATCACAGACAGCTGAAGGAAGCGAGAAGGAAACAGTCACAGCTGACAAGGAAATCAACAAGAAAATGGACAAAAAGGTGAGAAGAAATACCATGTAACAAACACCTATCTAGAAGCCACTGGAAATGGATAGAAGGAAACTGCACATCAGGCAAAGAGAAAAAGAAGAGTAAACCTCAACTCAGTGAACCTTGAAACAATGATTAAAACTGATGAGCAGCTTAGAATTAGCAAAGAGAATGGGAATATGAGCGTCCAACAACATAAAAAACCCAAGACACTGGAAAAGAATGGAGGCAAAAAAAAAAAAAAAAAAAAGGAAGAGGTGATATTTGGAAGAAACGAGAGAAAACACTGTATTCACTCAACACTGACACAGAAGATCCCAGACTATTACCACTGGCTGTGAATATCCTGAATCTGTGCAATCCCTGACAAAGCAGGCATCCCATGCTGCAGTGAGCACTGCCCTCAGCCCTACAGCATGGCCTGACAGACTGCCAGCCATGGGATGCTTCTGTCTGTCTGTCTGCCATCTCCCAGAGGACAGAAAACTTGTCCAGGCATCAGAGCTGACCTGCCAGTGCTCAGCTGCTGCTCACCAGTGCGGGACTTGTAAGCAGCAGGGAGGACCCAGGTGGAGACAGGCAGCTTTAGGATGGGGATGAGACAAAAGCTGCCTAAGAACATCTGAGAGACTGAGAGTGGGACTCCAGAAACCTGGAGCACGTGTGAGCACCTGGGCAGGAGACATTTCATGGTTTCTGTGGTTGGACCTTCCTACAGAACAGATTAAATCATGGAGCAAAGGTCTGTGCAACTTAAAGGGCCTGCCATGAATGTCACTGATCATGGTGTCAAATCCCACGAGGCACAAGTCCTACATGAGAGAATTAAACACATTATGGCCACAATGGCAATTGTTCAACCTAAGCAAAAGGCAGGATTTTGGCTGCCTGTGAAACCCTTCTTTGGCCCCATTTGTGTGACACGCCTTCTGTGCTCTGAGAAAGACACAGACCATCTGGAGAAAACTCAAACCAGCAAGAAGGATCTGAGCTCAAGAAAACATCATCTACAAAGAAAGTAGGAACAAATTTGGGATTTCTGTTACGAGGTAAAGCATGCTGGGGAAATAAATGAGAGACTTTTGCACAAAGCTGTCCTCCATTATCCTTGGCAGATGGTACGAGTAGCAATGGAATAAACCCAGGATGAGGAGAATGTGTGTTAGATGTGAGCAAAGTGGTTCCAACAGTAAAAACAAAGAAGAGACTGGAAGGGACTGTTTAGGGAAGATTTGGAGCTTTTATTACTGGAAGATTTAAGAGCAGTTTATGTAAGCTTGTGTCAGGAATGACAGCTGTAGATAACTGCCTTGGAAAAGGAGGTGAATTAGATGAGTTCCAAAGGTCCTTTCCTGCCCTATAAATCCAAGGAAAAGTTGCTTTAACAATGATTCGTCACAGAATTCTTCTTGAGACCATTTCCCTAAAAATGCATGAACAAACAGGATGGAAAACCAGTAAATATTTAACTTTTTTTCTCATTTTTCAGTGTGTGGTCCTAGTCTTTAGCTGTGCCCTGTTAGCCAAATCAGTAATTCCACTCTGGGTTAGACTGGTCATTAATATAACGCTGACGTAGTACTTCAGTTTGGAAGACAAAGGAATGCTATGTCCTCTTTCCAGATGTAAATCACTGGATTCACAGGAAGATCCCATAAATGCTTATATGGATCTAGAGCTGGAAATGTAAAGGCAAAACTCTGCAATGGCTTCAAATGCCCTGTGTCATGCATAAGGTCCATTCTCTGCAGAACCTATCCTTGGAGAAAAACATTCTTATAAAATCTGTATCACAGTACATGTTCATAAAAAGGAATAATCAGTTTCAAAATTAATCTTAATATTTATATCTCCTTAAAACATGCGCTTGACTTTACAACTTCAACAAATTTTTATACATATTTTAATATTAAATCTTTTATCTAACTTCCTCCTGTCTAGAGATCTAGCTTTTCCTCCCAACACTGCAGTATTATTCTATCCAGAATAATCCTATTCTGTCTACTCTCTGCCACTCCACAAGTTCTTCTTCCACTCAGTGTTGCTCTGTTACAAATTTTGTAATGTGCTTTAAGATTAAAAAAAAAAAAAGGATCAAAAATAAAGAAGTTCACTGCTACTTTTTTACTATTTTCTTTGTTCACACAATCTACAGATGTTCACCAACCGCTTCCTCTCAATGGAATAAAGCACCCAAGCCCTCCATCCCCACACTCCAGATTTCATCTCAGCAGCAGCAGCAACAAAACAGGGAATGGCGCAATTGGTCTGGAATGAAAATTACGTGCTTTGTCCAATTACAAGTGAAGCAAGAAAGCAGGAAGGTGTTTTGCCAGTTCTTTGGGGTTTTTTTGTAGTTTTAGCAACAATCTCACAAGAGCAGATATTTAAGCAGGCCAAAGCACCAAAATCAAAAAGAGCTGTGTGAAAACCTCAGTTTCTACTTTTCAAGAATGTTCTGTCTTCATGATTATGGCAAAAGGACCGAAAACATGCAATTAATGCAATTCACATTCTCTGAGCGCAGACAGAAAGTAAAATGAATCAAAAGGTGTTTTGTTCTTCTATGAAATTGTGTTTCTAGGCCATTCTCCTTAGCTTTTAATGCCAGGGGTTGCCAATGTGGGAACCAGAGGAGGAAGGTGGAAGTGGGCTCTGCTCTGAGTCGCAGCCGGCTCCTGGCTCCCTGCCTTCCCCAAGGGCTGCACTTCCCCTGCTCTCTGCAGGCAGCACAAACCAAGGCAGCAGATTCCTTTGGAAGAAGCTGGATTCCACTCAGCCATAAGTCCCGGCCTGACAGAAGCTTCTCACAAGGCTTATAAAAAGAAAAAAGGGAACAACCAAAGGAAAAGGCTCCAAAACCCATGATGCTCGTGATATATAGGAGCTGGCAGTGTTACTCCTGCCACTGCCAGGCTTGGGAGTTTATCTCTGCTTGATGTTATTGCCCCTCCCCACATGTGGTCAATAATTCACTCACTCCTTTCAAGCACACGCCTCAGCCCTTTCAGCCTCCCTACCCCACTATGGCTCAGACTCTCTTTATTTTAATGGGGTTTTAACACATTGCTTTCTGAGCACTAATCCTGAATCTGTTATTTAATTCCCTGCCCAATTCCACTCGCTGTCAGTATTCTCTTGGTTTCCCATATCCCACCTCAGGGAGGTTCCAAAATTTACCAGCTCTCTCGCCTTTCTCTTGAATGTTTTTATTTAGCTACAGTCTCAGGAAGGATCCAGAGAGAAACACCACACAAGCCAAGTTCTGGCTAATCTCGCAGCTACTGAAATCCCCATCCCAGTTTTGACATGTCCTACTATGTTAAAATCACTGGGTTTTAGTAGTAAATTATTTAATTTTTTCATGGAAAAGACTTTATTTTACACCCTGTGTCCTGTACTTCTCTAATTCCTTTATCTTCACTACCAAAGACAGAAACACAGAATTTTCTTATACTGAACTCTGAAAAAGCAATGCAAAAGTAGCTCCACCTACACCTTTATCTGCTTCTTGTGGAAGCCTGGATTCTTTTCTGTCTTCTAGGCAATTTCTGCTCTGTCTGTTATGATATACTCTCATAATGCTCCTATGTCTCACATACCTAAAGCTATTTTTAAATATACCAACTCTTCCATTTTATTAGAAAGTGGAAGTTACTTATGCTATAAAACAGAAAAGCTTACCAAGGAAGAGATGAAGCTGATGAGTATGAATTATTTGGAAAGCAGCTTTAAAACTCCTTCCCCCAAGTAACAGCTTTAAGGCACTGTGGAGTCACTCTTTATCCTAAATCTTGATACATTTCCTCCAGTCGTTACATAAGCATTAGCAGAGTCTGTTATTTCACACACTGTATTTTCTCCCAAGAAAACAGAGTCAAGCACCCAGAATTCAGTCCTCCAGCCCCCTGCATGACACAATGTCAGTGGCAGCACTACACAGACACAAATGATTGATCAAACGTCACAGATCAGAGGAAGCTTTTTTCAAGAAACACTTCCACAGAAACCCTGACATCTGGGGTTTTTCCACTGTTCTGAGGACATCAATGACTTCTACAACTAACCTCCATTCTGCATCCAAGTTTGAAATCAAAATTACCTGGGGTCAGAGAAACCCTCTGATTCCCAATTAACAGTTTCATATCTCCTCAATACATTTCTTTTCAAAATGTCAGAATCTGATCACTACTATTTTAATTAAAAATTAATAGTACTCAGCCTTTTAATACTTTGATCAGCCTAAGCAATGAGCACATAACAGCCACTCCATCCTGACTGATCAAAGTCAACACTTTCAGTTGGAAGGAAGAATAAGTTGAGGGCAAATAAGGGCTGGCTCAGAACCAGGCCAAAGTTTTTCCAGGAGACTGTTGTCCAGCTTTTAAGAAACAATCTATGGCTATGGAAAGTGGTGTAATCAAATATTCATGATAACAGCAAAAAAAGTAACCTTGAGAAGAACAGAGAATGGATGAAACAGCACTAAAGTTTTTGCAAATTATCCAAAACAGGGTCAAATAATGAAGCAAAACAGCTGCTCAATTCAAGCTGCTCTACGTATTTAGTGCAATTTAATCTCAGCCTTGGAAAATTCCATCAAGAACAGAAATTTTTATGTATTTCACTCAGGTATACGCACAAGAACTATTTAACTGAATCTTCTGTAAGAAGGAAAGTAGCTCTTGAAATCTAAGAAGTTTGTGAGCATGTAAAACATGAAAATTATATATGCATCAAGTAGATTAAGTAATTCCTTGTGCATGGAAAATATGCTCTGTGTTGGATTAGGAGGAAGAGAAATGATGACGACAATTCTCTCCAAGTCTGTCAAAATATAATTACACCTGTAACTGTCTGGTAGCTGGTAAGAGCACCTTCTGCAGCAGGAGAGACCTGCAACTGGGTTAGAAGCTCTTATCAGAGCTTCACCAGAGAAGCTCTGCTAGAATTGTGTGACACCATTTCAACAGTAATCACAGACAGTGTGCTCTGGTTTCCCTCATGTAACATAATTAATACTTTCACTGCTTTTAGGTTAATTTGTATTAATAAAAATATTAAAAAATACCAATGTTATTTTCTCTGTTATAAATTCCAAAACAAGGAAGAACACAGGAGACATGGCAAGAGATTTGGTTTACTTTGTTCCTGAAAATACACTCACACAAGCTGCAACATCAAAAAATAACTTTCTATAAATTTGCTAATACACCATTTCCTACACAGCAGGAAAGCTTCAGTAATCACATTTTATCTCCTATCACTTATGCCTCCTTTCATTTACCCAGCTGTAACTCAAGGCTTTCCCAGAGCCCTGTGAGGACAGCACTCATGGAACGCGCTTCTCACCTTGATCTCCCCGTACGCCAATTACAGCACAGCCCCAAACTTCAAAGGAGCAACAGCGAGTCCCAGCCCTGTGCCCTGAGCATTCTGCACCCCAAAACCCCAGCCCAGCCCTGCCCCTGACTCAGCAGCCACCTCCTCCTGGCTCTCTCACTCACCTGGTTTTGGCTTCCACACCCACGGAGGCGGTGGAGCTCGCGGACTCCTCGGACACGGAGTGCTGAAGGACTGGTGTTAGCTGCTTGGTGCTCTCCACTTCTGTCTGGGCATCCTCTTCTGCAGACTGCTCTTTGACTTCTGGGAAAAAAAAAAAACACAAAAAGGAAAATATTTAATATTTTATCTGCATCTGGAAGCTTTCCTTTGCACAGAAAACATCCATTTTATTTACAGACAGGTTAACCCATGTAAGTATCTTCTGCCACACAACAAAATTAGAAGAATAGCAAATTAGCACATCTAGCTAACATGAAACTGAATGCTTACAACATTATTTCCCTAACACAAAGTACCACTGTGAACTAAAGCTGTTTAATAGCAACAAGAAAGGGGGCAAGGGGAGAGCTGTTCAGTGACAAATTTCATACAAGGCTGGAGTTTTAGGCATTTCCATTCTCCCCACATCTCTCATGCATCTGCTGTGTCAGCCCTGAGCAAACATCACAGTGAGCACGCTACTCTGGGGTATATTAAACCTTTTTTCGTCCCCTATTACCTTTAACTTTGTTCAATTCCCTGCAAATTCATTCCTGGTTACACTAACCATGCTGGCACAGGGTTGAGGAGGTGAAGGAATTAAGGACCTGGTTTATGCCAGCTTAAACTTCATTCTGAACTGAAGGAAAATAACCAATTTCTTAGCATACTTTTACATTAACTTAGCTGTTAGACAGAAAAATATATACATCTATATAAATATATAAATGTATAATTATATATAAATAAAAATATATACATCTAGCTGACAATGCTAGATTAGACTAGAAAGTTTGGTTTTACTCTGAAACGGGAAGTTGCCACTGTCTGTGCAACTTTAAATCCTCTTCCCAATCATTTCCCCCTTTGCTTGGAGTGAGTCAGGGATTCACAGGAAGGACATGGCAAAGCGCTGCTCCAAGTGCACCAGAATGCACAGAACAAGGTTCCAGGCTGTACAGCAACAGAATTTGGAGTTTCTGCACTCCTCTGTACTTTGATTTTGAAACCTAAGCAACATAAAAATCACAAGACTCTGATAGATGTGCTTTGACATATCCAGCTTAAGATACATGTGCCTCATCCTGCCTGTGTCCATGGCTTCTAGATCTGTCTCACAGCAGTGCCATTTTGGTCCCCTTGAAAATTCCCAGTGAACACAGGTTTGAGCTCAGAGGCCAGTACATGCAGCTCTTGCAAAGAAGTCCAGTGAGAATAAAGCATCAGATTATTTAGAAAACTTCAGCAGAAGATACATTCACATTTTTTTATAAATTAACATACATGTCAAAATATAATTAAATATTGCAAAGGATAAATGACAAGTGGAGAAATGAAAGGGTAGAAGAATCTGCCACATGGGTGGGCACGCATAAAAACCTGCTACAAGCTTTAATCTTATAAATAAAACCAAGAAAAAGAGAGGAAAATTCTCAGAACATAAAACTGTGCAGCTTGGTCTCAAATACTGAAATCATACGCCTGCTACAGCACATGGAAAATGGGAAATCTGTCTTGTTTCATGCACAGAGATTGGAAAGAAGATTTTCTTTAACCTAACGTGAACTCATTTAGGAAGACAATGTATAACATTTAAAACCACCAGTGAACACCTCAAACCATAGTGACAAGAAACACAACATTAAGGAAAAAAAAAATTCCTGGTTATGACTGAGTGTTCCGAGTATTTATCTGAGCTGGTGTAAATTGAAACTGTATCTCCTACTTCAGTTAACTTAGTAACATATCTGAAATGTTTTTTGTACACCTGAAACATTCCGAAGTGACCGCCTGTCCAAAATTCCAATGGCTTGTGTTAAATCCCTTTCACCAGCCTATTCTGAACAAACATACTGAATCACGATTTGACACTATATAAATATCCCCATGGGAATGCATCCCTTGTAATAGTAAATGTCTCTGTACGGAAAACAAAACAAAATAAACCCAAACCCCACACCCTCAGTTTTTGGCACATCTGCACAAACATCCCTGGATGTTTCCTGGATGAAGATTCCCGAAGCAGGCAGCGTCCAGCAGAGCCATTCAGAACAGTCCGCGGTGCATTTCCAAGAATGCTGGATCCAAGGGACAATCTTGTGCCAGTAACCCCCAAATTTCTAAATGCAACCTCAATGAAGAGAGCAAAACATAAACACCTAGAAGACAGGCAGACGCCAAAGCTCTCAGAACAAAACCCACAGCACCGCCCGGGACAGCCACGCCTGAAGCGCTCCAGGAAGACCACCGGAAACCTGCTCTGATCCATCTTGGCCACTTTCTTTAACCTAGTTCAACTGTGCAAAAGGAACTCTGGCTTGGTTGTGCGCCTGCTGAAACTTTCAATCAAGTAAAGGAAAAAAGCCATTTACTCTGTGCCAGCTTTCAGCTCATTACCATTACTGGGCACCCAGCACACACTGGGAAGGCCAAGTTCGGGGGTGCTCTCAGTCACTCCCAGGAACTCTGGGCTGTGTGAGAAGACACAGATTGTTTCACTCCACATGACAACTATATGAGCTTACATCCTTATGGTGCATTTCCCCTGCTGTTTGCTTCTCCAGAGAAGGAGGGACCCAAATTATACTAAATGAGACAAACAACATCTCAGTTGCTGTCTCTGCAATAAAGCAAACTGTGCCTCAATATGCCGTTGGAAGACTGAAAACACGGTGCTCACTAAACAGCATGAAAATTTTGTGTGTTACTCGTGAAAAAAACTTTGTAGAAGTTTTTCTGCAGAAGATGAAGGAAGAACAGGAGCACTTCATGCATTTCATGAGTTAAATTCCTAGGATCTCAGCAGTGGCCTGGCAAGGGGACATCTCAGATACAACTCAGAGATGTTCTTGGAAGCAGCTGGCACAGTATGTTTAATGAACATCAGCAGATTTGGTTATGGCATTCTACTTTGAAGCTACTGGGAATGAAGGATCCATGGATGATTAATAAATGGGAAGCTCATTTGCAGATACATATGTAATGCTTTATTTTGCATCCTCTTTTCATGATTGTTTCTGGCACCATGAAGGTCTTGCCTCTGTATAGTGAGTTAGTGGGGAGATTGAGATTTAAAGATCTAGTTGTACAATTCCCTAGTGTCTCTAAGTTATTTTTTAATGCCATTATCCTTTACTGAAACTTTAGGAAAATACTAGGAAACACAGCACCTGAATTTTTTTTTATTACTTGAATACAATTGCATTCATAGTTCTTTCTCACCTGGCTGCTGAAGACAGAAAAGCTTACTTTTCTTATTAAAAGAAACCCCCCAAAAGTACAAGGACTAAAGTTCCTGTCCATATGGGCCATCAAAAGGCTTGAGACTTTCACATGCTATCCAACTTGGGTAACTCACAGAATCACATCTGGTAGAGGCAGCCCAGAGCCACCTTGTCCAAACCCCTGCTCAAGCAGGGCCACCAGAGCCAGCTGCCCAGATGGTTTTTGAGCATCTCCGAGGATGGAGACATGAAATACAAGGGGAAAAACTCAAATTGCCTAACACTGACAGGGGACAGACATACAGGGAAGTCACTGGGACTGGTAAAATTTACAGCATGTGTATTAAATTTCTCATTTAATTAACATTTCAATCACATTTGTTTCAGTAATATGTATGCAGTGGTGAAAAGACAGTCCTTAGCTTTACACTATTCAAGTTTTAATTTGGGTTTTTTCAAGGAGGAGAAAAACACTTCACAGAGGTCCAAAGATATCTTATTATTTTTATTCCCCTTTATAGAGCAGAATACAGAGAACACTCAAAGAAAATAGCAAACAGCACATAGCATCCCCAGCTGATTATGTTGACTACCCACCTTCCTAACAGTAGCTGGTCTCCTTATTTACATGTCTTATGTAGAGATTTACAACATTCTGAGTAATAATTGTGCTGCCAATTTCCTGTTTTCCTGCTCTATCTCCAGAGCCCTTGGAAACCTCTCCCCATGTGAGGCACACATGGGACATGCAGGCTCAGGAGGGAAGCCCTGGGTTTTGCGAGCTCCCTCTGTGGAAGGGCTTGTGGAAAGCAGGAAACTGGGGATGGCTGGGATTTTATTACAGGATCACAGCTTTCTTTGGGGATGTGATGAACCAACATCAACTTCAGATCTTAAATGTTCTTTTGCTTTTTTACAAACAATCCTTTTCCATTTTCTTGCAATCACAAGGCCCTATTCTACAAGCTACTTGAGTAAACATAAAGCAAAATAAAGAGATGTACGTGTGGGCTCTGCTGTGGCAATCAGGCCAAGGGCAGACATCAGCATATCCAAAAAAGTTTTCTTCTGAATACTCAGAAACTACCTGTCAAGTCAAAACCTAAAAATACTGTAAGAGTTCTGCCAGAAAAAAATCTTTAAAATATTATAATACTCATTATGAAGTGACACTTAAAAAAAACCCCACCAAACAAAACCCAAAGACCTGTCATAAACATAAAATTAATATTCTACTATTAAATTAATATTCAGGTGCAGCAGGTTGACTGTTTAACTACTTTACTGTCAGACCTACTGATTAGGCAGACAGTGAAGCACATGTCATGAGCTTCCAAAACTTTCACTAAGAACAGAAAGCATTGCAGGCTGGAAAATACCAGGATCACCAAACACAGCAGGGAGATCCCAGGGCTCTCAACTGTTGCCTACCAAGATGTTCTGAGAGAGGGAGCAAGGAGCTTTTGAAGGCAGCCACAGCTATTTCTGCATGAGGAAGGGGTAGTGCTGTGTCAGGGAACAGCCAATGGGACCAGGTGCTTTACACAGCCCCACAGGGGGCTGCAGAGCTACAAACACACCAAAATGCTCCAGGAGTTTTGACAGATAAAAATCAGGTCAGTGCAGCAACAACATGAAAAGAAACCTAAACAAGGGAACGCAAACAATGAATTTAAAATGCCTACCTGTCCTGGGTTTGGCTAGCACAGTCAATTTTCTTTTTAGTATTGGGTACGGCACTGAGTTTCGGATTTTGGATGACATTTTGTTTTGGTAGCACACTGTTGTTTTAGTTGTTGCTAAAAAATGTTTACTCTAAAGCAAGGACTCTTCCGTTTCCCATGCTCTTCCAGCAAAGAGATGCAACAAAGAGCCAGGGGAGGGCATGGCCAGGACAGCTGACACCAACTGGCCAGAGGGATACTCCAAACCACAGAACACCAGTAGATCACAGAATGGTTTGACTTGAAAGGGACCTTAAAGATCATCTAATTCCAACCTCTTGCCATGGGCAGGGACACCTTTCACTAGACCAGGTTGCTCAGAGCCTCATCCAACCCATCCTTGAACACTCAGGGGGATGGGGCAGCCACAGCTTCCATGGGCAACCTGTGCTAGGGGCTCACCACTGTTCTAATCTCAACCCTGGGGTTTTACCTTGATCCAGTTCTCCTGCCCACCCCAGTGGGGCAGGGAGTGAGGGGGCACCTGTGTGGTACTCAGCAGACAGCTGGGATAAACCATGACACTACCCAGTACTATAATTACCAAGTTTCACTCACTTTTGTTCCCAGTTTAGGAACAAAATAAGTTTCCACTACTCAGAGTGCATAATTCTGTTACTGCTCTGGACACAATTTGATAGCAACGTCACCTCTCCTGCCAGTGGCTGAGGAAGTCACATGGAAAGATCTCTTAAGTGCAGAAATCTTCTACAATAATCTAAAAGAGGGTAGTTTTAGATTACTATTAGAAAAAAATTATTCTTGTGAAGGTGGTGAGATTCTGACACAAGCTGCCCAGAGAAGCTGGGGATGCCCCATCCCTGGAAGTGCTCAAGGCCAGGCTGGATGGGGCTTTGGAAATGTGGTCTATGGGGCCCTGTCCATGGAAGGAGGGTTGGAACTGAGTGATCTTTAAGGTCCTCTCCAATCCAAACTATTCTATAATTCTCTGATCTACATACTGCAACAGGTGTTAGATGGAAACGAGAAAAAAACCTGCAGTTATTCTTGTTCTGTACATTCCACTGTATATTTTGATACTTTTCATTCAAATAAGCTCGTAACTGCTAAATACATTTTGTACAGAAAATAAATGCAAGTTTTGTATTAGTTATAAAATAAAACCAAGATTCTCAATATAGGACCAAGATGCTCAATGTAGGACCATTTAAACTGTAATTTTGATCACCTAAAAAACATGAAACCCTATTATGGATAACCATAACATGGAACCTCCATGACTGAGGGACTTCCTAAGCTAGGAGTGATATTCAACAGCACTCATCTGATTATTTTGCCACTAATTTGTTTAGGTCTTCTTGAAACCCATGTCAAGTTGTTCATGCCCAAAGCATCCAGGAGCAATGAATTCTGTAATTGCAGTAGATGCTGAGTGCAAATGCACCTGGCCCTGCTCTCTATGAACACCACCTGATGTCCCCTAATTTCTGTGCTGCACAACAAAATGAGTCATTATGCCCTGTCCATTTTCTCCATACCACTCATCATTTTCTGGACCCTGTTACATTCCTCCTCAGTGAAATCACTTCAGACTGAAGGTTTTACCTTAACTGATCCCCGCACAGAAGCTATTACTTACTTCTTGTCATACTTGTTGGCCTCTCCTGTACTTTTCCCAATTACAGCTCATCCTTTTGGAGAAGGCAAAGTAGAACTGCACGTGGCATTTAACATGCCAAGGGTTTATAAAGCAACAGAAAAAGAGAAAAAAAAACCCTTGCTGATGCTTCATTTGGCTTATCCCTTTGCCAGTAATTCCCAGAATTTCCTTCTCTCTTTCACTTATGAAAGCTTCTGCAATTCTCAGAACTGAAGCACCACTTGCTCAGGTAGCAAAAGCAATTTGAGAGTGATTGTTGTTTATAGAAAAGCAGGATGGTAATTTTGCCCTGCATGTTCTTTTACATTAATTAAGAGTCATTTAATGGGTACCTCTTTTTTTATCCTAAATAAGTTCATTTTACCCACTATGTTCTTCCCCTTTGAACCTGACCTAGAAAAGAGCTACCAGGGTAGGTGTTTGTGGGACTCCAACACCAGTCTGATTTATACTGTGATTTTAATTCATCAGCAGGGAATTTCTCTTCTATTTCTTTTACCCAACTGAAGAGTCAGCCTCAATACAGAATTACTGTAATAAAAATTAAGACAGGTCTACAGAATTAGCAAGTGGCTCCTGCTCATGGCAGAAGGGATGGAACATGATCATCTTTGAGGTCCCTTCCAACCTAGACCATTCTGTGATTCTATGAACTAAAACATACACAGAGCAGCCCCTTTTTCCAGTGAGGAGAAGAGCATATAACACACAAAGCACATGCAACTATTTCAGTGTATTTGACTGGTAATGTCCATGCAGATCTTCCATCACATCACTCATGACAGAGCAGCAGTTAAACATCAAGGTAATGGAGAAGTGGAAAATTCTAGGCCTAGAAAAACTTTCCAAACCTGTTGGATTATGTTCAATAAAGCACAGTTTGATACCAAAACTGCAAAACCACTACTGCATAAATAAGCAAAATCAGAAAAGTTGCATTTCAGAAATAACCTTCAGAATGAAAAACTCAGTGAGATTAAAACTGATTTGGAATTAACAGATTCCACCAGCTCTCAAAACACCTGAGACAAAGGTATCAGTCAGAAGGCAAAAAGATCAGATTTTTCTAAATGGCCCATTTTAAGTGTGCATGATGATAAATGGTATTATTGAGTAAGCCTGTAATGGTTTAAATGCAAATATCAAGTAACCTCCTCTTTTGTTTGCTTTCCTCATTACAAACAAATTACCAGAATATAAAGCAAAAATAATAAGATGCTTATAATAATTACAACAACATGCTTCAGTTCTGCTAATTTTTCCAGTGGCTGAGCAGGTAAGAGTCAGGAGCATGAGAAAGAAGAAGTTACTCCTTTTCTAATGAGCACATAGAATATTAGTTGCCTTAAAATTATTTAAGTGCATTTCCAAGCACGTATTTGCCACAAATTGTATGGCCAAGTTTAATCTACAAGAAAGCCCTCAGTGGTGTTAATTCTTCCCTTCATTAATTTGAGAAGGAATGGGTGGTAATAGTGAGGCCAAAGTATCTGTCTGGATTTTAAAACTGGATTTTGGAAGAGCTTTTGTCATCGATTCACCTAGACCAGGACTTGCTCTCAGGTGTGTTTTACTTTGCTTCAATGAGAGGCTCTACTCAGTATGGATCATATAATTGCAAAAGGATGCCTGTATTTCCTTTAATAAGTAGGATATTGCAGAATTTTTTTTCTCTAGGAAACTGCTTTTCAGGCTGCTTCAAAGTTGATGAGATTCTGCATTAGTCCAAAAATCCCTGGCAACTTGTGCATGAATAACTTTCCTCCACTGAGAAGTGTTTGTTTCTGGTTCTTCAGTGCTTTGCCCAGAGACAAATGAGTCTGGTCAGAGGAAGTTCCATCTTCAAGAAGTCAATGTGAAGTCCAACAAGAAATGAAGTGGCCAGGCAACGTCACTGGGTCTGATAAAAATGTTACTAACAACAATAATGTAGATCAGGAACTGCTGGTTGATAAAATCATCCAGGTCCTTTTATATATTATCAGAGGCCTCTGAACACCATGGGGAGTTGAGGGTCTGGTAGAAAGCAGTGCTGTAAGAGCTTGTTGACATGATATGGATAGTTAACAAAATAAATAACTAACCCAAGACACTCAGCAGTTCAAATAAAACTTATTTTATTGCATTTATCCCAGATCTGAATCTCAACACTTTTAGGGTGGGACATAGACAGGAAGAATTACAGATTCTAGAATGAGTTGGGATATTTCACAAGTGTTCTCCAAAAAAAAAAACACCAAAATGGAATAATCAGATAATTAACACAGAGAATTCAGTTTCAACTTAAATGCAGAGCCAAGAAAATATCAAGTACAGAAACTTGCTGAAACTAACAGAAGATGGGGAAAAGAAACAGAAGCCAAGTCTTCATTAGTAGCAAAAGGGCTACCAAACCTACAGGAAGCATATCAGGAGCTTCTTGGTGTATTATTTCTTTCTTTGGATTAGCAGTTTTATATTTGCATATATCCCTCTGCACAAAGCCCCATGCTTTCCAGAATTTTCTGGTTTGCATATTCTTGGCCATGAGAAACTCATTCATCAGAAGAAAACTATTCTTACAGAGAGGAGCAGCACAAGAGGATCCAGAGGGGAACCCAGCATTTTGCAGCAAACAGAATTTTACTGATAACCAGAAAGGTGGAAGGTGTTGACAGCGGGAAGGTTTGACAGGACCACCAGGCACAAACAAAAACACAGGAGGCTCCCTATGAATATCAGAAAATCCATTTTTACTGTGAGGGTCCCTGAACACTGGCACAGGCTGTGCCTGGCAGGTTGTGGAGCCTCAACCCTTGGAGATAAAAGCTGTCTGGACATGGCCCTGGACAACCAGCTCTGGGTGACCCTGCTGGAGCAGGGCTGTGAGCAGATGATCCCCAGAGGTCCCAGCCATCCTTAACCATGCTACAATGCTGTAGGGCCAAAAGGATGGCAAGAATGGGTAACCACAACATCAGCTGGATAGAGAAACACCAGTGCAACATCGCTGGGGGAACCACAGTGAAGAAAAATGAAGGAGCAGACAGCTGGAAAGACAAATACAAGCTGAAGAGCAGAACAGACATGAAGTGAGGAGCCAAAGGATCGGCAAGAGAGACAGGGCTGGTGGGTAAATGAAAGGAGTCTGTCCTGAGGTTTACAAGAAGCTGAAAATCTATTGATTCAGTAGAAGCAGTTGTCAACACCCTTTTTTCAGGAAAAAAGTTTACTTAGCTCCAAACAGCTCTTTTTCTCCAAATTCCAGAATTTCCTTTCTCCAATTCCAAATCCCTCCTCCTCTCTTTCCGTCCTTAAGAATTCATCTACACCAAAGGGAACTTAGTACTTGGCAGAAAAGGGACAGGGCTCAGGAATTGCTGCAGTTGGCAGGAGAAGCAGCCATACTGAACTGATCAGAGCAGCACACGGCTTACCCTGCTCTGCTTCCAACTCTGCCTCACTTCACATGTGAGATTACAGAATTTTGGGAAGGGCAGTAACTTGTTTCCCGAACTGCAATTAAAATGACTGTGCCTCAGCGTTGCAAAAGAGCCCCTTTGGGAAGAATTTTTGTCCTTTTTTTTATTGGAACAAATATTTCTGTCAACATTACAAATGGAAATAATGTTTTGTACTTGCACACTCCTTGCTTTTTCTCCCCATAAAAGATTTGACAGCTACTAAACATTTCTTTATCTTAGGTGGGATTATATGGGGCACATCCTTTTTCCCCTTCCTGAGAGGGGAGTTCTTACTCCTCCTGCATTGCTCCCTTCCCTAAAAGCAGAGCTCATTATACTGAACACAACATTGTAACATGGACTTCTCTCATTTTATGAAACTTAATTAAATAAAACAAAACAGAAACAACTTCAAAATCCCAAACTCACACGATAAAAGAATTCCTGATTATTCTCAATGTAGGAATCAAACAATGGAAAGGAAGCTAGGAACACAGAGACTCAAAGTATGTCACAAATCACATGTCAAGATCCTTAGACATTTAATTTCAAATTCTGTAGTATTACTATATTGTGTTTTGGTTTGCCAACTACTGCAAAAATTTTCTGGCAAGACAACTCTTTGCAAGCAAAGAAAACAAAACCCTTTTCTAGTTGAAGCAGAAATTAATAAACTAGTATAGAAATACCCTTCAATTTAATCAACACAGTTTTAAACACAGCAACAGACTGAGATTCTTCCTTCTCCCACACTTTTGTACTAACACAGGTAAGTGCTTAGATTAAGTTTTAGAGACAGCAGTCTTTTCAGAGAATAAGATTAAACCTCTAGCAAGTCACATGGTGCCCTGCTTTCAAAATAACATAATTGTGATTCTGTCTCTATCAAACTGCTCAACATGATAATGCTCTTTCAAGTCTATTTTTGTTCCCCTGCAAAAATGGGATTTCAGACATATGTATTTTTACTAGGCATCTTTTCAGTGAGGAGCACAGTCTGTAAATCCATCCTGGGCTCAGCACTGAGGTGATGGTGCCTCACTTCCAGCAGGAGACCTGCTGAGGTCTTGGTCCATCAGGATTTCCATCACAGTGCTCCTACTGCCCACACCCTCAGAAATGGGTATCAGCCACCTGGGAGACTCAGGATTATTCTGATGAAAGATAATGGAGAGACTTATCTAGATGCACTCTCAGAGCCTTAAAAATAATTACACGTTCCTCTCTCTTCTGAATCAGAAACTGCTCTCAGGTTTCTGTTGAGGAACTTTGTTAAAAACAAAGCAAAACTAAAATACGGCTATCACTGAATTCTCTACACAGTAACATACCAGTTGTTAGGTTTGAATTTTTTTTCTTTTTTTTTAAATATTTAGAATTTATAAAACTTATCACTTTAAGGGGATACTTTTTGCCCCCTTCACTGACTTTCATACCACATAGGATAGGAAGAGTAATCATCATCATCATCATAATGTAGTAACAATGATGTAATAATAGAATTAGAACTAATCTTCCTTTACCCTGCTCTGTTTTTCTACACACAAATACCTGCTCCAACCTTTTCACTTATATATTAATTTATTAGTCTATTAACTAGTAATTACCTATTTGTAGAAGCTGCAAAAGATCACCCAAGTTCACTACCACCAGCAGTTTTATTTGCAGGGGCAGAAAAACAAAGGGCAGAATGAAACAATGAAACATCCCGGAATTAAGCTTTAATTTAGGCTTCCTCCACAGGCCATTAACACTTGAATTCAACAAAAGTTGTGACTACACACTCCAGACACTCCCCAAAGTCTCAAGTCACAAGCACAAAGACTTCCCAGCATCATTCCACATCTAGCAAGGAGGAAGCAAGCACACACAAAGCCCATCCTCAGGAGAATTTCAGCCTCCTCCTCCTTCTCCTCTGTGGCTTTCATCACAGCAGCCAAGCTCCTGCATGGCCCATGAAAAATGCTGCTGCAAAAATGGCTCCTTTCAGCTCCTCTATTTGTTGTCCCTGTAAATCTGCACTAAGCACAGATCCTTGTCTTCCTCTTTAAGGGCTTCACTACTTTACCCCCTCCACTCAGCAGCTTTGAGAGACCTGGAGAACTCCCTTAACTCAGCTGGCACTTCCATGCCATTCCTGCCCTGACCAACAGCTTCTGCTGTTTGTGTCTCTGTGCTTCTTTCCACAGCCCTCACTACACATACAGGGCCACCTAATTAAATTTATAAATCCTTAGGTCTCAATTTTCTATAAGAATGTTCAAGGCTTCTTTCTGTCAAACCAACAAACTTCTGCCAAGTGGCCACAACATCATCTTTCCTGGTGGGTTTCATCCTTCTGCACTCAGTCCCTGGTTAAAAACAGGGAAATGGCTACAGACACGTGCCTGGCAAGGAGATGACAGTTCTTCACCATGGCCTTTATCTCATGTGTTGGCTCATCTGTTTGTCTCTTTAGGCTCCTGAACTGCCAGAACAGAAATCACAAACTGTTTCAACAGTACTCAGTCCAGAACAATGAGCTCCCTCTGGTAACTGAAGCATTTGGGTACCACCACAACAAATATTTACCAAAGCAAGAACAAAGATTTATCCTGTTTCCTAAGCAGCAGCAGGAAGCATTAGCATTTGGTTATCCTGGTTATCCCTTTGGTATATAGTCTGATGTAGTTAGCTGAAGACACAGGTCAATAAGTAGTAGTGTATTTTGGCAGGTATTCCAAAAACAGCAGCTGCCACTTCAGAGCATTTATTTTTGTTAGATACAGCCTTGCAAAAGTAGGAAAAGAACCTCTCCATATCTACACTACAAAGAGATTCCCATTACATTATTTAAAACTAATAACTTCAATAGCTTTAAATTATTATAGGTTTAAATATCAAGGTTTTTTACTTTTAATTCTGCCTAAATGGCACATCTCATATTACAAAATGGAAGAACTATTTCTTGTCTACCAAACAAGACATCTCCTGCATAACCAAATGCAATTCTGAGAGAGAAGCAATACTCAGAGAGCATCAGCACTATATTCTCAGTACCTGTTTCCACAGTGTTTTCTGTTTCTGCTGCCTCCAAACCATCCATACTGTCTTCATCCTCCACTGCAGTTTTTCCTCTACTCCGAGGCCTGCAAACATAAGAAGGAAAAACTCTTTTTAGACTGAAAGCGTTTGTAAAATTAGGATTTAAATCACTTCATTTAGAGAGATGAATGTCAGCACTTAATTATGTAACATTCAAGCTAACCCATTACTTCAGTCTTGTACAAACTGGAAGCTTCCTCCCCTTTTTCCCCATCCCAGGTTTTTGTCCCCAGCAAGGTACACTTGAATCAGCAGTTGGCCCTTTAATTTTATCTGATTCTTCTTACAAGAAAAACACAATAATGAACTTTTACTGATCAAACAACAGACTAACTCAGCCAGATTCTGACACAAGCATCCTGTCTCCTGCATGTAAAACGTAACAGAAAGAGAGAACATTACCCAAAATCTGGGCAGCAGCTACTATAAAATAGAGACTCATCCACACAGAGCACCCTTGGAAGAAATTTCCATAGAATAATAATGATGCTAAAGCAATGAAACTGAAACACACATTATTTTCACTGAAACAATATTTTGACACATGAAGTAAAATGTTATGAGAGATGACTAGATGTCATCACATTAAAAAAGTCATCACGTGAGGACAGCCTGTCAAAACTAAAATACCTGGCAGATTTGTTTCAATTTCAACCAAGGTCTGACGGAAAGCAGACAGGTTTGTGCCACAAATTCCAGCCTTTTTTCCCTGCCTGGCTCTTCAGTAACTATCATGGTGGGCTGTTGAGAAGCCCAGGCATCCAGATTCCCAGCTGTTCAGCAGCCCATTTGAAAGGGAGCCAAGAGCTTGGCAACTCGCCTCCCAAATTTTCAGGCTACTTGGCAACCTGCCTGACATGCTGACGGAAAGCCTGGGAGACCCTGGGAGCTTCTGATTCCAAGTACACAAATTTTGAGCAGTTTGGGGCATCTCAGCAGTTCCAATGTCCAGAGCTCCCAGGCAACCATTCACCCAACCAACACGCCTTGAATCGGCAGGCCAGCACACGGGCACCCCGCCTGCCCCCCCAGACAAAACCCCTCCAGTTCCTCTTTCACAGAGCACTCTGAAAGGTTTGGGTTTAGTTCTGCATTGGGGAGAAAAGGTTTTGGGTTTGTTTTTTTTGAAGCGATTAAATCATTCCAAAACCAGCATTTCCTTTTTTTGTACAGTCTGATGTAGCACTTTGGTCCATCCAAACTATTTCCGCAGGACTGGAGCTGCTAAATCAGCTACAGAAGAAATGCTATCATGCAATGCCTTTGGCTCTCTTGGATCAAAGAACTGGCCAGAACTGGAACCATCTCTGGAGTCTGTACAGGTTGCTCTCCTGCTAGAAAAGGATTGACTCTCTTGGACTACCTAGCAAGACAACCCCTTCAGATTGTGTCGGGACCATTTTAGTCTCTGTGAAGGAGGAAAAGAAGAATTAAAAGGAGGCTCAAACCAAAGTCTGAAAACCTCCCACTCAATTTACAAAGGAGCTGAGTGAAAGGGAAAAGCAAGAAGAGATTAAGGACAGGAGGAGTCCTCTTGGCATCCCTATACATTTTTTTCAGGATAATGCTGAAAAACGTGAGCACAGATGGAACCCTAGGGATTACAAGGTTATTGCTCCCTTAGCCTGCTTATCCATAAGCAGTGACAGCACACCCAGCACACACAAAATAAGTAACAGCCTTCTTATGAGAGACAGAAGCATCCTCTTCACTTATTTGCCACTTTACAAGCTCCCAGTGTACTCTCTTAAAACCCATGTTTCACAAAAATTCAAACCAGAATAAACTGCACAGTGACCAGAAGAAACTGCCTTGCACTCCTCCAAGCAGCCACTGCATCAGCCCATCCAGGAGTACAGTGAGCTGGCCAGAATGGGGACACGTTTTGGAAGTGGGAAGGACAGAAACACTGCTGGCAGCAGCATCTGAGATGGTCACACAGATGGATTCCCATTTGGAACAAAGAGTAGGGAGTAAAGCAAATGGAATATCACAGCCACTGGGTAGAACAGCCTCTTCCAGCAAGACTGAGATACGGCAAGGAGGGTAACACTCCTCTAACACTGAGAAAAACAAAGCAGCAGGTAAAGAAGCCAAAAAAGCATTTAAGTATTAAATTTCTTGCAATTCTTCACAACATCCCAGCACATCATCCAGCACCAGTGAAAGGACAGAATGCAGGTGAC
>NW_005054367.1:3502649-3535995 GCF_000277835.1 Geospiza fortis
AAGGACAGGGATTATTTCTAAATCCCATCCCAATTATTCTTCTACCAACTACCTGTCTGCAATGCAAAGTTACAAGTCCATACTAAACAAGGATTACTGCAAAATCATCACAAACATAAATGATAATTCTACTTTTTTCACAGATACCCCTTTTCAGTATTCCCCAAGACAACCCTGGAGGCAAAACTTGCTGGATAGTGGATGATGATGATTGTTTATGTTTATTTAATCATTTACAGATGTGTTTAGATTTCCTACTGAACTACACTTCATGTATTAAACACCAAAGTACCTCACAAAGTCTTTTTAAACATTTTGTTTAAACAAGGGCAGCATTCGTGCCTTGAACTCCCTATCATATTTTAGCAACCTCTTTAACACCAAAGAAAAGCAGAGGTTTCAATTAAGTAAATATAGCTGCTTCTCCATACCTGATGTTTCCTTGCCATTACCCTCCCCCAAATATTCTACAAAAAACCTTCTTAATGTTGTGCAGGTTTTAAATAAAACTGAAGAAACATTGGAAAACATGGTAGATTATATGGTTAGCTTATTTTTGCTGCTTACATTCACTTCCCAATCATCAGAAGAGATTTTATAGCCTACAAATTTATGTTTGGCTTACAGCAAAAAAATAATTCAAGTCACAAAACAGTGAAATATACACTGTACTGACAACTATAATTTAATGTTTCCACAGCAAATGCCATTTGAGAAGGCCATATAGCACACCTAATCGCTGCAATCAGCATTTGTAATAAGAATGGATTGTTTCATGTTATTTGCATTAAGTTTAAACATTTTATTTAATAGTTTTATACATAAAACTTTTGGCTGGTTTGCATAACACTGTATTTTTTCACTGACAAACTCTGTTAATTTTTTTTCTCTACACTTATTTCCACTTGCCCTTAAATACAGAGGGAAAAGCAGCCTGTGCTGCATTCTTTGCCTGGGACTTGGTTTCTTCTCAAGTTCATCCTTCTGAAGGATGATGTGAGAAGGCAATAGGGGAAAGATGCTGTTGAGGGCCAGTTTTTACAGTCTTAAAGCAATTATGAAACAACAGCCCATGATTATTGCCCTTCACCAACACAAAGCCAGGCAGTCCTGAAACATAATTGTGGTATTGAACACCACAACCTCAGTTCTGCTGTAGATCCTGAAGCCCAACCCCAAACCTTCCTACCAGGAGGAGTAACTACATCACCCTGCAGAACCCCCCAGCAGCTCAGAAATATTGAATACAGACGAGCCACATCTCCTGCAGCTCACAACAGACCCAGAACAAAATGTACAGGCAGAGCCTGACCAATGCACACTGTGGCAGAAAACAATAAATATTAGTCAGTGGGCAGGCAGGGAGCTTGGTACAGGGGCTGAAGGCTGCCAAGGTCCCTGCCAGGGCTTCCTTGCCTGCCTTTTTCCTACAACAGAGGTCAATTTAGAAGGAAAAAAAACAAGAACACATCTATTTCTGCTCAAAAGTACAGATCTGCTGAGAGAAATATAACTTCTTGAAGTGCTTAAAGCACGTTCAGCATTTTATGGAATAAAGTCAACAACAGACAAAACTATACTTTTTATTAATATAGGACTCCAGCTGAATATAATTACTGTCTACAATAATTTTACTCCTACTTCAATAAAATAGAGTAATTTCTCAAAATCCTTTGTGACCTACTCTTAATTTTTTTTATCAATTAGCTTTTTTAGCTAATGCCTTTCATTAATCTCCATCTTTAAATATACCATGGTAAACAAAAATCTCGTAATTCTTCTCTGGGTAAGCAACTAATTAAATTTAGCCCTGAGGGGGAAGAAAAGCCCAGAAAAAAACCTTTCACAGGGCTCAGCAGAGCATTAGGTACTCCCTCTGCACAGGGGGAAAGCCCTGCTGAGGCTGCCTCAAAGCCCTGAGGACTTGGATACCACTGGGAGATCACCAGGTACCTGAGCAGCTTCTGCTGAATGCACAGAGAGCAGCATGGGAGAAAATGGAAAAATCTCTTAATCACCTGACACTAATGAGATACTGTTTCTTTTCTTCTCTTTTCTGCATGATTGGGTTTTTTTGGTTTTTTTTTTTGGTGTGTTGTTTTGTTGCTTTTTGAAAAGTCACAGCGATAGCACCATAACTGGACAAGTACAATGTAGGTCAAAAGTACATCTTGGATCTTATTCTTTCCACAAAGTGATCAGGAATAAGGCCATGGGCCAACATTTCCTGGAACACACAAAATAACTGACAAAGCTACTATCCTCAGATGCCTGTCACTGCCGGGACTAGTTTATGATTACCCAGAAGTTACTGCCAGACACCAGTTTCTGTAAGTCTTCCCTAAGTTGCTACCAACAAAACCACGTGACAGCTCATTCAAGACCATCCATCAAAACTGCCCTACTCACCCCATGCATTTTGTTCCAGGCTTATAAAAACAGGTACACAAGATCGACTCAAGAGTTGACTCCTTCTTCCAAAATGATGAAACCTCTACATCATTCAGAAAAGAAACCACCTTCCTTCGTATGCTTTGCAAACCATGGAGCAAACTGATGGCACTAAATATATAAAACAGGGCTAATAACCTTAAAAAGCAGTGCAACATCTGGGATACAGTAACATCCTAAACCAGCACAGATGTCTTGTTAAGTGAACATCTGTCCACAGCCTTACTCTGGAAGATGGTACAGGAATGATTTATAAAAAGGTTCAATTAGTGCTGCCATCAGCACGGCTAGTCACAAATTAACGTTCACAGGCACTTCCACCAGTGAAAGCTGTTACCCTCTTTTCAAGAATCTTTTTAACAGGTGTGCAAAAGCCACATGTTCCCACTACACTACTACTGAACCATGGAGTCCTAAATACAGCTGTAAAAGTTTAACTGTGCTTAAATAGAGGCTAAAATACTCAAGGTTCAGCTGGTAGCCCCAAGCGAAGAGAACCACAGCAAGCAAGAATCATTCATGGACATACCTATGAGGAAAGGGGTATTTTTTTCCCCTCTCTAAACACTACTTTACTCCTTATTATTTCTAAGAATTGAGAAAATTCTACACCCAAGTCTAGATAAAAAGCACAGCTCTGGAAGCAAGGAAGATGCCATCTAGCTAGAATAAACTTCAACAGCCTAAACATTAACAAGCCTAAAAATAGGAAACTTGCTCCTATATTGACTCCAGCTTCAAACTGATTCTGATTTACAAGATTGTTCTTCACAGGATTTTCAACTGAGCAATCAGTAAGGGGTGAAAATGTTTTCTGCATTTGCCCTCACTCTCCCCTGTCTTTTCTTTTGTATATGGTAAAAAAAAAGAATGCAACATGTAGTTTTTTCCTATTTATTCCTTATGTTATATATGTGTATACTAAAGGCTGAGGGATGCATGGGAAAGATGTGCAACAGAAACATGGCAAGTGAAAGGTGACAAAAAGTTGACCGTTTACTAATAGAGAGAAGTGAAAACTTTCTTGTTTAACATCTGCCGAACCAGACTTTAATTAAAATATCATAGAACTAGCACAAACTTCAGTTTCATTATTAAAACATCTCAAAAATACATTTGATATTGCCTGTTAGTCTCTTGGTACAATCAAAGACAAGTGTGTTTCTTGCTAATTTTAATTTATAAAGCATAATAATCTTTAAATAAAACACTACATCAAAGAGAAGTGACCCAGCTCACATTTAAAACCAAAACACTGTAACTTCCCATCTTAGACCTCCTCTAGCCAGTAAGGATCTAAAAAACGATTCAGTCACTCAATGTTATTCCTTTACTCAGGCTAAAACATCTTCAGAGCTGAAACTTTTTCACATCTATATTTTTTGCAGTTACTACTGAAAGCAATAAACATCTGGAAAAAAAATTATAGCCTTTGAGATCAAGATGTCTGAGAAAAGTGTAAAAAGAAGCTACCTCCATTGGGCAATTCTCAGCTTAACTTTTCCAGTACTCCTCTGTGACAGGGAGATTTGTCAAAGATTTCCTACACTGCCCAAAGAAATGCAAATAGAATTCTTTTTAAGATTATTTGTACCAAATACCATAGATGCATCTTTGCTTTCATTCTAGAGTACAGTCAGTGCTGACATGCAAAGGAAACCCACAAGTAAATGCAGAGCTCTTGAGGAAACAAGGCTGTCCTGAGTGGCTAGGAGTGAAGTATCAAAATGAATCTGCATTGCACAGTTCTAGTGATTTAAAAGCCGAACAAATTAGTGTATTTGAGCAAATGAGAAGCTTGGTTTATCTGTATTTTTGACCTCAATTGTCCTCACACAGTTACCTGGACTATGGAGGTTCTCAGGCCCATATTGGTGCAAAAGTACTTTCCATGGGAGACTGAGAAAAGGCAAATAGGATGTGCTGCCTGCAGGCACTCATCAGAGGACTGTCTACCCAAATCAAAGAGCATTAGGAATGTCATCCCACTGCTGAAAAATCTTAATCTCAACTCAGTTTTGTGGAAGGCCACCAGATCCAGGAGGATGAAGCTGCACTCTGTTGTGTGACGAGGCTGATCTGGACAAAGCCACCATATTCAGTATTTTCTCTGTTCATCCTGATGCCATTTACAGTTGGTTCAGTTTGAGTCTGGAACTGCTCTTTTGAGAGATAAAGCTGATGAAGGCTATCATAGGTGAAAGAGAGCTTTACTAATAATGCCAAGACCATGAAGTCTTCTTCCCAACTTGTTGCCCATTTGAGAACATCCTCAATGGGTTGGCAAGAGAGACAGAGGGTCAGACCAGCCAAAGATCAAACCAGGAAGATTCAGCATCACTGATTACCAGTTCATTAACAGTTGCAGGTACATAAAATAATACATTTTTCACATGAGCCCATAAAATACCCATGAAGTTACAGCTCTGCTACAGCCAGTTATGGCCTGAGATATTGACAATAAACCTACTACATTGCAAGGACTTCTGCACACCTCTTTGTGATGCCATTACATGACAAAATCTGAGTTGGATGTTCAAAGTATGAAGCCAGGCTGCCTGATCTACATGTATGGACTTCAGATTTGGAGACAGTTCCAACAACAGAGTGAGAAATCGTATAAAAGGCTTTCGGATCTTTTAGCTTTCTTTTTTACTTTTCAAACTGACTGCTTAGACATCTATAAATTCTGTAAGTGAAAATTGCCTTCAGTCAACTCTCTGTCACATTAACCCAGCAATGCACAGCATCAGAAACTGCTACAGGTTCTTCTTTCTCAGGAACCACATTCCCACTGATGTGTAGCCTCGTTTATAGTTTTAGTTCCCTAACACCAAACATTTTACGTGCAGACTCGAACAATTACACACTTTTCAGAAAAAATTGTAAAAAAATTTCAGATGCCATTACAACACATTATGGATCTGCAGCTTTGCACAAACTACATCATTTCTATATTTGTTACCAATGCACTCGGCCACATTCACTAACATAACGATGCAAAACAACATACTAGAATTGCAGCACTTGCAATATTTTTTCAAAACGTTTTCTAGAATCAAATTAAGACAATTTTTTGGGAGCACCAAGAGCTACCAAGTAGAAGCACCTGCAAGTCTCCAATCCCAGTAAGATCTCTTTTATCTACCTGGCTCCAGATTTGATAATGGCTCTGTGTTTGTAACTCCCCCAGACAACAATCAGAGTGAAGCTCTTTGGTAAATTTGCTAAATAATCTTTAGCAAATCCACTGACTGTTTTCACATGCTCTCTTTTGACAAACAAAGAGAATGAAATGGCAACATGAACAGCTGAGAGACCACTGGCGCTGTCCAGAGCACAAATTTCTTCCCTCTGCAAGACTTTCACGTGTGACAAATTCAACCTGCGCCATTCACCACTGCTCTTGTCCACATTCCTCTGTCCTCCAAGTCAACAAATTTGCATCAAAATATGCCCCTGCACCCAACACTGCATTTTCCTGATGGGAAGCATAAGCATCCACTTCCATCTAACACAAGACTTGTTTCTCCATGACGACGGGCTATGCCAAGTTCCAACTCCTCCAATCCTGTGAACAGCCATGGTGCCCAGAATTTTTTATCCATATCAGCACCAAGCTCATGTCTTTTTTAAGAATCACCCAGCTCCTTGTTCTTACACATGCTGCAGGGTTTGCCTGCTACTCTCTTCTGAATAAAGGTGGCAACACAATGGTGAGGGCTGTAATTCTCATGTCTGGTGATTTCAAGATCCTGTACATAAAATTCAGCGGATCTGAGTCACCATGCATGAGAAACAGCTGCCAACTACTTGGAACTTGGTAGAAGTTTTGGTCTCTGTGAACAGATTTTTGTAATTTTAGCACCATTAATTAGAAGTCATTTTCAAAGATTTCCTTTTGGAACTTTGCAGTCTGACAGAGTCTCATCACAGGAACATGGTAAAGATTCTTGCAAAGTACATTTGTCTCCTTAAGTTAAATACCCTCACTGGATATATTTAGGTGCCAGGTGAAGGCTGTGCTCTCTGTCACTCAGCCACACTCAGTGAAGGTGTACAAACAATCCTATAGTCTAATACTTGATACTAAAGTTTTCACTCAGAAAAGTATTTTTATATTCAGCAAGTGCAGTCTGCATACAGTGATTATAAAGTGTTGCAACCACTGCTTTTATTCATCATTAATACAGCCCAGGCACTCAAAAAAGGATGCAAGTATTCAACTATCTTATATTTTAGATAAACTAACCCAAATCACATGACATCATTTTGAGAGGTTTCCAGATCTTACATCTATCAAAATGCATCAGTCAGCTCAGAACATCTCATGCTTTCTCATCGAATAAAGCTCAGAATCTTTTGTCTCAAGTCACTGTTGTTAATGTCTTCTGGCTTCACAGCAAACACAAATCCTCCTGTAGATTACATGGACAATAATTCCATTCCTTCTTATGTTTTTGAAATGGTTCTGATGCCACTAATACAACAAAAAAACCCAACACCCTTCTCTCCCTCAGGTATGGGTTACAGGATTTCCTGAGAAAGGCATCTGTCCACCAGTTTCACCTGAAATTATGTTTATGAAAAGCAAAGAACCACCTCTGGGCAAAAATTTCAGTGTATTTAACCTTAAACAAGCATTTAAGCTCCAACTAGAAGGATCAGGACATGAAAGGAAGGGCAGTACCCAAAGAGCTATAAATAACCTGCTTTTATACAAGATGCTGGCCTAGAATACATTAGATAGAATTTTCTTTATAATACTCAAATTAATTGATGGCATGTAAGAAAAGCAGTTCTTGCATGTCAACCACAGTTTGTCATTACCCATCTAAAATGGATTTAGACAGGGAAAAAAACACAACAGAAATGAATGTCATATCACCACGTATCTTTTCCATCTGTTAGCACCCTTAGTGCTCCTTATAAAGAAATGCATTTTTATTTCAGATAATGTCAACAAGTATTATGAAATATTTCTCTTTCAATAAAACTGCTAAACCTAGGAAAGCCAAAGGGAAAAAACACAAGATCTGCTCACTAATTAAAAATCCATTAAAACTTAGTCACAAAGCTTGGAAAACCTCAGAAAAATAAAAATAGATCTAAGAAGAAAATGGGCAATGGAATCAGATGGGTGTCAGTGTATATTTATAATTCACATGAATTGTTTTCCTTTTAACAAAATTGTTTTCAAACTAGATTTAAAACCTAAAAGCCAGATCATGGAAACTATTTTTATACCAGAGTAAATAAAAGTCTGGAAATACTATTGTGAAATATAAACACAATATAAGCAGCATAGTAAGCAACACGCCATAGCACAGGCACAAATAATACAGATCTTCAAACACCTCTAAAAGCTTCTGTATGAACAGGCATATCAATCTCTAGGGGTGTTGATGAGGTAGAAATTTTAAGGTTTTTGTTAGAAATCCTGCTAACAGTAATGTGCCTAAACCTTTTTTTCATCCTTGAAGAAGAGTCTTCTAACCTGGAGTCATAAATTTGCCTTCTGACAATTACAGACAGCTCACAAAATAGCTCCAAGTAATTATGAAAGAGAACTTTCAAACTTCTGTTCAAAGGATTGTTAAATTACCATTATTATTTGGGACAATGATCATTACTGTTCAGCAAAATGTCACCTATTTTTATTTGAGACCACTACCAACTATACCAAGCTGGTTTGAATATTTTTTCTCCATGCCAGACTAAATTAAATATTCAATTTAATATTAAATACATTAATTAATGCTACTTTTTTAAATTATTGGGCAGGTTAATTATTTTTTCAAGTCTTAGTTCTTCATTTCTTTAGTATGCTCTTAAAGAACACCTTTCAAAAAGTGAAGTTAGTAAAATGATGGTGTTTCCAGCACTAGAGGAGTTCTTCTACCTGATGATCACCTTCACTCTCCCACCCTCCAGGCTGAGCAGGGATCAGGCTGTGTCAGAACTGCCAGCACAGGAGTGATCTACTGCTCAGCCTACGTCATATGATACAGGTCAGAGTTATAAACAAAATTGTCTCTGTGTCACATGAGAGGGGCACGTCCCCAGCCAACCCTGCTGGAGCAACTACTACAATGGAAGTCATCCAAGAGGACCAACTGATACCTCCAGGTCAAGTTCCTTTGAGGCCACCATCCAAGGACACAAGGCTGCAAGCTCATTTCATTTACTGCCCTGCAACTTGCACAAGGTCCTCAAGTTCTGCAACTTCTCTCCAGCTGCACAAATATACTCAGTGTAAACATTAAAATGTGGTTTTTGGTGTAATAGGAAACCCATTCTCAAAATCTATGTTCACTGTGGAGAAAAACAAGAAAATGTTCAAGATTCAAATGGGCAGACCTGGCAACTTACAAATTATACTAAGTTGAATTAACACTGATTGAATTTATACCCAAATTCAAAAGAGATTGTTTTCATCCCCATCAGTTTGCTTCATTCATTAGAGGTTCATGAAAGTCTGTGCTGGAAGCAGCCAGGGAGAGAGCAGAAGTAGGAAAGGGTTACTGGAGAAGGAGGAGAGAAAATAAAGCCAGTAGAGCTTCTTTTAGTGACAGTGCAAGTAATGCTGTCTAAAAGGATTTGGAAATCATAATCTGAATCCCTTTGCTTCCTAACTTTTTTTCTTTTTTTGCAAACCACCAGAAAAAAAGTAATGAAAATAATCAGAAATGATACTGCAGCTGATTTATAATGGGACTATTTGTATATTTACCTAATCTTTTCTGAGCACAGACCTTCTGGAATGACAGCTTCTTAGATATTTATACTTTTATTTCAGCTTGCTTTTTACATATACACATATGCTTCTAATTAACATTTACAGCATGGAAATTCAGTTCTACTCACCAGACCACACCACGAAGCCTTAAAAATTATCTTAATCAAACGTTTCAGAAGTACTTTCAGGTACAAAAAGCTGGCAGAGCAGCTCTGAAAGAGCTATACTGGCAACCACTTGTGAAGATGACCCAAACAGGGAAGCACACACATGAAACTTAATGGCCCTAAAGCTACTCATATTTATCCAAGTACTGCCTTGGTGTCACAACAGGACAGAGCAGTTCCTACTCAGAGCCACACAATAGTGTTAAAATAATGATTTTTTTCTTAAAGAATATTCTGCATATTTTTTTTGCAGTATTTTTGCACACTGAAATTTCTCCTTGAAGTATCTGAAAGCCTTTATGCTAACAAAAAGAACTACAATTGAAGTATGCCTTGGCCTCAGAACCTTAGAAACCATTTGTCTTTTGCAATCAATGCATTAAAGATAACGTTTGAAAAGAATCTTCAACCACAAACGTGTTCAACATTCATTACACCATCTCTGGAAAAGCTGCTACAGGGAGTGCTATGAGAACAGAAGTCTGACTGCTCAGAGATTCAGTGGACACAATGCCAGAATCATTATCCATGCGAGCCCAATATCCCTAACTATCACTCAATAACCGTAATTGATTGAAGCCCATCTTTCAGAAAGCCACTCACTTTGCCATTCCCTTTGTCGTTTGTTCCTCCTTCTGAATTCGTGCTCATTTCCTCTGTCAACTTCTCTGGTTTCAGCTTTCAACCACCGGTTCTTGTCCCTTTTCCTCTTACCTTAAGGATCCCTTAAGAACTCAGTGTTTTCTCTGCCAGAGATATCATTCACTGTTCTCTAACTACTACTTGTTTTTAGGGTTTAAATCCCCCACACCCATAAACAAACAGACTGAGCATCTCCACCTTCGTCCCCAAAGCAATCTTCTCCAAGCTTTCCACAATCTCTGGTCCTTTCATGACTTTTTGCCAATATTTCGGTCTTTCAGCCATGGATATCTGAATCACACTGAAATGGCAGCAGCAAATCTCACAATCTCTATGATAAACAGAGCTTCAGTGCACAGCCACAAACATCCCACACTTCAAATCTCTTGCCAGAAATGCTCCTTTCTGGACTGCAACCCCATCCCTAAATCTCTACATGGCAACACCGTCCCCTCTCCTTATTCTGAAGAGCATTCTGTTCAACTGCTCTTCTGCCTCTTCCCTGTGCTCATGCATGTCATTCCATATCCAGATTTCAACAGCAGTAATTGTTATTAATATTGACTAATACCAGACTACACTGCTGGAGGACCACCCAAAAAACCCAAAGCAAAGCGATGACAGTTCCCAAAGACAACAAAGTGCTTGGTCAGCCAGTCCTTAAACCAATTACTGCAGGCTTTATTCCACTGAATAATTCAAACAAATAGTTTTAATCAGAGTATAAAACACTGTTAAGCCCAGCACCTTTAAAGAAATCCATTTACATTACATCTCCATAGAAAACGATGGATAAAGGACCACATCAGATGACCTAATACCTACATCAAAGGAAACTTGTAAAACTCACGAAGTGGATAAAAGGATGAAAAGGAAGGGAAAGGATAAAAAAAAAGCCCACCAAACCTAAGAGTTCCTGCCTCTACAGAACACAGCAAATGTCTTTATTTCTAAAACAAAAAGTATCCATATCTGCCCAAAAGTCATGCCTTCCACACTGTCATCATTTTATTGGGAACCATGGGATTTCACTATCTCACAAAAGTAAGCAGTATGTATTTCAATACACTTTGTAACATAATAAAATATTCTACCAAAATTACAAGATCTAAAAAACAATTACTTTATTGCTTCTTACAACTTTTTCACTGTAAAATTCAACTCCAAGGTAGTAATTGGCAGGGACAAAATTATGTAGCAATTAGGGCATGACAGCAAAAGCAAACAAGAACTGAAAATGGGTTCGACACTTCTGGTAACAAGCAGGTAATTATCACAGCAGCTTGAAAGGGGCATAATCAACCAAACTGACATCATCCCTCCCACATAATAAAATGTGAAATCCCTTTACGTGCAGTGTAGCTCTTACACACAGCTGGTAAATGCTGCTAGTCTAGTCTCGATGTTTGTGTCTGCAGAGCAGCTGAGGTTACATTTGGGATGGTTCAAGAGTAGATAATTTTATCTATTTGTTTAGGATGGTAATAGCTATTACATGTTTTCATCCGATGTGGATTACAGATACTATCATTAGAAAACACTATTTTATAAAATTGCCCTCTCTTTTCTAAGTATAACTTTGTTTTCAAAGTTCCTGAGAAAGAGAAGAAAAATCTCTGCCTACCGTTACATTTTCACCACCATCCCACAAGACAGAACAGGTTTAGTATTTTTAGCATAGAAATAGAAAGTTGCTAGCTTTAAATACACTTCATTATTAACTACTCTATTTTACCAGCAACACTTTTTTCCCCAGGATGCATTTGTTTAAACTCAGGTGTGAACATTAACTGTTGTCTCAAAGCAGCACTGTGCTGTGGACATGCCTGTTGTTATCTCAACAGTGTAATTACAAAATAAACAGTAAGGTATTCATCTTCATCATGTATTTGAAGTAATTAAAATACGATTTAAAAGCCCATTCATTTATCTGCTGTGCCCTTTCAGCACTATTTTACTGCGAGATTCTCACTGTCATCAGTGCAGTGCTTGAAAACCTATCAGCCCAAAGTGACTCAATCAATGGTGGCTGTTCCATCCCTTAGAGCAGGCTGGGGGGAATCTCCTTCTCCCCTGTTTTGTATATTCCTACCCCGTGTTCTTCTCCATTTTCTCTCTCTTTGTGTTGACAAATCCATTTACCTCCACGCTGTCTGTCAATACCATTAACTCGCTGCTCCCACCTTTTTCCAGCTCATTAACAGCAAGGCCAACCCAACACTAATCCCTAAGTCTGCCGTTAACTATTTCCACACAGCTCCCACCTTTCCATGGCTTTCACTCCTTGTTCCTTGGATACCAGCAATTTCAAACACACCGGAATTGCAGCTCCACTTGTATTGATTTTTCATTACAAATTTCCACCAAACATTTACAGACTATCTGCACCTATCATTTTGTAAACTATGCTGCAAGTACCATAAGTAAAATGAATTATTAACCCTTATTTTCTTATCTTTTAGACCTCAGTGCTAATACATCACAACATGAATTCTTCAGACAGCTGTTAAGCAATCTATTTTTTATCTTTTTTTTTGTTATATTTAGACTTTTTTTTTTTGCACAAAATTCTCATGAAGATAACACAAAGCTGGCTTCCTGGATTTTAGCTTCTGAAAAGTATTAGGGCAGTTTGGAGTATTTCTTGTAAAAATTAAATTTCATGAGTGCGTCACCTAAACATGGCATGCCTTGACTTGTGGAAGGTTTGATTTACTGACAAGTAAAGCAGATGTGGGCACAACAGGAGATATTTAATTGTTGCTATATGTTACTGACATTATAAAGATGTAAATACTATACCAAACCTGTCTTTTTTCCTGCATATCTAAACCATTTAAAATCTCAAATTATTTCAACGGGTTAAAATTATTCAAGATGTATTATCAAGAATTCTCTAAACTATGGAGAATTTTCTCACTCTAAAGTGATAAAAGCACAAGTTTATAAATTTAAATCTATACTATAGCGAAAGGAAATGTCAACCTCAAAGCTAAAAAGGATAAAGACTAAATAAAGACTCACAGAAATTCCAGGCCCCATAAGCTCCAGAAAAAGCACATAAAGTCATCTGATAAAGTGACAAATAATTGGTTTTCTTTCCTGCATCTGGATCCTACAGTAAAGGTGACATGCTTGGTTTAGGGTCCCTAAGGGAAACTTTCTTCATCTAAACAGCTGGAAATAATGTTTTGTTGGGGAAAGTACAGTGTTTTGAAGTAGAGATCCTTCCAATGAAAGCTCTGAGAAGATGCCAGGAAAATGAAGTTAATAGTAACACCAAAAATTTTACCTTCTCTATACACAGACACACCCCAACACCTTATTTTCTTACAGCCAATTCTACATCTCAATCTGCAGATATGTTGAGGGTTTCTTTCTTCCAAAAATGAGATCAGAAGTTGAGGTTTAGCTTCCATTGGAAAACAAAAATAAACGTGGGCATGAGTCTCATTAGACACACCCCACATTAGCACACCCCAACACTTAATTTCTTGCAGAACATAACTAAGTTGGTAATGCACACCATAAGAACTTCAGCTTAAAAAATAAAACAATAACACTGACCAAGTGTTCTACCATTAAACAGAATCTCTTAGCAATGCCACTGAACTCATGGCTAAGCTTAATACAAAATATCACCAAATATAAATTTTATTAGCTAAATACATTTCTGTTCTTCCTCTTCCAAGTCAAATGCAAGCCTGTTTAAATGTTTAGCCTTGGATGTGCACATTAAAATAAAAATATATGAGTATGAGACCCTGACTCAAAACCATCACAACCTGCACATGCAGGGCTGAGTAATTAACCTGTGTAGTTTGTCAAGGACTGTCTAAAAGCCCTTTGATTTTTATGTATTCTGTTATCAGCATAATTCAGAGCATTTAGATGAAAAGTCTATACAATTCTAAACTGTTATAGTAGCTTTTTTTATGAAATCCTAGAAATTCTGATGAGTTCTTTATGAATTCTTCTGAAGAACTGTGTTCTTTCAGGTCTCCTTGGCCATAAATTTTATATTCGGGTTCACTCAAAAGAAATCATAAAAATTAAAACTGCTGAACCTACTAGCTAGTAAATATACCATCACTACAACAAACCAAGAAAGAATCCATCAATGGATTTGATTTTTAAAATTAGTGAAAGCACATCTTAGAAAACATACTGCTGAAGAACGAACGGCAGGGTGAAAAGATCTCTGAAAAATGTCATCCACTCCTAAACATCTCAGATAAAATTTGCTACCCTATTGCACCAGCTGCAGAATTCCATCTCTGCTGCCTTCTACACACTTGGAAGACTACAGGAACCCAGTTTCACATCATCAGGAAAATCATGGGCCAAATACAATGGTGGTCTGACACGTTACTCACCCACACCTCAGTAAGAAAAGTTTCCTTTTTATCAAGAAAAACTTTCTTGATAAAAGAAAAGAGATTCATTTCAAAGAGACGTAACAAAAACTACCAAGGCCAACCAGTTCTTCAACATGACAAATGTATCAAAAGAAAATCTACATAAAATAAATGTGACTCAGATAAGCAGCTACTATCAGTTTACTACAGGTACCAGGTTTGAATAAAGCAAAATGAGTTAACAGTATTCCCCCACAATCAGATCTTTAATACTTGCATTAAATCTAAGGAAAACAGTAAACTCCTATTATACACTTTTAAAAACAAATTTATAATAGAGGTATGCCTGAAGCTGCATCATAGGAAAAAAAAATAGCCAACAAAGTATTTAGAATTTTCAATCCTATTATTCAGGAAGATCTAAGAATACCCAAATATTTTTAAAACAATAATAGAAAGTGAAGCCACATTAGAAAACCTCCCCCTAAAGCCTGCAGTTACTGCAGTACTTCTTAAGGCAGAGTTTCATGACAAAAATACTCATTTTGTGCGGCAGAGACACACAAAAGGATTCTTCGGGATGCCAAACACTTTCAGAACTCTCCAGTGATGACTCATCCTGTTATGTATACAAAGCTTTCATTAAAAAAAAAAAAAAAAGTCAGTTGGCATCATTACAGATCCTCAGTTAGCGATCTTCAACTTACTGTTAGTTCTTGTACAAAGTATTCCAAACACTGCAGTGAAGTATTCTGGTATGCTAATTTTGGGGAGGAAAACGTGCAACTTAACTTGAATGGCCTTTCTTCCAGGGAGTTTCTACTCTAGTTCACAAACGGCTCCAAGATGGCCTCAAACAGAGTTTTGAGCTACACAGAAATTCTTTGTTGCTCCACAGCAGTTCCTTGCCAGTCGCGCTGATCAACTATTTTGCCAAAACCAGAAAAATAAGTCTTTCAAAATGAGTCTTGATGACTGGAACAAAAAGAACCACTTCTTAAAGGGAAAAAAAAAAGAATAAAAAAAAGCAGGGGGGGAAGGGTAGTTTAACTGCTCCTAAAAACTTTGAAAGCATTCCTCCTGGATATCTCCTCAGAAGTGCTGTTTTAATCTCCCCCACCCCAAATTACTTAATTTATTTAGATAATCTGTTGTTCTGCAACAAAACCACAATAAACTAAAACTGCCACATAGATGCAAATAATTGTGAACTGTGCTGCTCTACTGACAAGCATTTTTTAATAAGACAGCTTTCTTTTTTATATATACAACTTGTTTGAAATGTGGTGTTGGTTTTTTTAATTGGCTGTTGTTTGCTTTACTTATACACACGAATGTTTGCAAGATGTACTGAAACCAGAAGCCTCCCACAGCACTACACACAGCACAGCGAGCCTGAACCTCACTCCATCCATTCTTTCCAGACTTTTCCAAGTCAAGTGGGTGCTTTCCATGCCTGCTCATCTTCTCCCTGCAGGCAGCCACCTCCAAACCCAGGTAGGGAGGAGTTTGGGCTCAAATAAGCTTTGACCTCCTCAAACTCATCTCCACATTCACTCCACACAGGCAGCAAGCCTGGAGCTTGCAGCCCTCCCACAGCATCGTCTGGCCCAACTCAAACAAACAAGCGAGACAGAAATAATTTCCTTTATGTTCAATCCCTCCAGTCACTCACTTCTCTAATAATTCAGTTCCTAGTGTTGATCCTTTTCTAAATATGGCCACATAAGCATAAGCAGCGAGTCTCAGTGCCAGCTATGCAATTTCTCTTTCCCACTGGGGACAAGTTTTCCAGCATCTCAGATGTTTTCAGAACAGACGCCTCCCCCACCACTGCCACATATACATTTTATTTTATTTCTTATGAACGCCTCTTACCCACAGCAGTTACAAGTGCCAAATCATCTGATTTCACAGAGTGTCAAAAGAAAAGCCAGATCTAAGAACTTTTATAGCATTTTCTATCTCTTCTTCCTCTGCAACATGTTGATTTGGAAATAATACTCTTCATTTGCTCAAATTCCAGTGGCTACAAGAAATCTGCTGTCCCTCTCCAGTCATTTGCACTGATCACAGGACTTAATCAACTACACCGTGTTTCTCTAAGTTTAAGCTGTCCATGGGTACTGTCAAGGCTGCATGTGATCAAAGATACAAACTAAATTTGTGGATTCATGCTATGAGTCTCTAGCTTTAAGCATACTGATTTCCATGTTTCACAAAAAATAAACCTAAGGAACAGCCCATTTTTTACTGCTTCCAGACGAGCTACGAAGGCTTGTGTTAGAAAGCGTAACAAAATCCTTTTTATTTTTTTAATGTAGTTGTAAGTTTTTGTTATTCTCTCATTACTTATGTACTACCACAGGTGGTCATGGCAAATTACCAACATAATTTATGCCAGTTCTTTAACTGCAAGTCTAGCTTACTAATTAAATACCAGAAAAAAAACCCCAAACAAACAAAATAAAACCCCACACCCCAGTCTTCAGCAGCTTAAAAGCAAAGGTACAGGAAAGCAGGAGACACCCCCAGACAACAACAGAAGCTTCATATTTGTCTTCAGCAGATTATGTTTAAATGAAAGCAGACACCATTTTCATTTCCTTGCATTTAATCAGAGGTGGATAGAAGAGGGCAGAGGAACAGGGAAAGCCTCTTCAGCAGAGGTTTGGACAGGGCTGGGATCTGGGGGGTGAACAAGGAGCCTCACAAAAACCAGGAGGCATTTCCAAGCACACAGCACAAACATAATGGAGGGTCCAGCATGGGCTTGGCTCCACAGAACAAACAAAAGGGGATACTTTAATCATATTTTAATGAGGCTTTGCACGTGACCTGGTCCATTAGATGCTGAAATGCTGCTGCAGTTACTCTACAGCCACCTTGGCATTTGGTGGCTAATGCTCCAACTGGCCTCTACGGTACCCCTGAGGAAGGAAAAATAAATAAAGCTGCTGCAGCAGCTTTGGTTGATAACAGCATTAATACACTGGGGGTTTAAAAGGTCTGTAGATCCACAGACATCAGCATCATCAAGTGTGAAACCTTAACTCAGTAATAACCAGTTCTATCAGGAGACATATTAAGCAGAATAATTAAGTCAATTTAGGTTATATAAAAAACAGGTTCATTATCCAAATACGAATATTATTTAACTAATAGAACGAATCAAAACCTAAGCTATGCAGTAGACATTTAACATTAGAAAACAAGATGCCGTGGTTCCTTAAGGCTGCAAAAAATGAAAAAAAATTCCTGCCCTAAGAACTGGAAAGAACCCTAAGAACCCTAATAGTCCAGAAATCCTGCTTTTGGTGTCTATTTGTCTCTTAGTGCCTTCAAAAGGCAGTCCTCTTACACACATACTATTTTTTTTTTAGTTTAAATAAAATTTCCCTGATGTGCCCTAGCACTGTCAACCACATCTTTGGAAAGCACATAGTCTGGTTTTCCCACACATACATTTCCATGCATCCTGACAATTATAACCACAATTCACATTGAAAAGGTTATCACAAAATCAGCTTTTACCGTCTCTTCCAAGACTTACTACACAGCACTGATGCTAGTAGGTAGAAGGATCAAGAAAATCCCAACAAAATCCCTGCTGTTCTCATACTCTGCAGCTGAACTGTGGAACTCCATGCCCAGCACACTGGAAGTCTGTGTGACTGAGAAGAGGCTGGACACATCCTAAGGAGATTTTTATGCTCAACAGATCTAACACAGCAATACTCTCCTTGATCCCAAAAATCCCACAATTCTTTCCCAGTCTCCTGCAATTAGGAGTTTGGGGAAGTACCATTACAAAATTACTTTTGTCTTACTTTCCTATTAACCACTGCAGGAAATATGATGATGGGACATCCACATCTCTGATCTGACCCAGCACAGATGCTGTTGTGAAATAAGTAATTTCTCCAAATTATTTTACAAATAGACTCTGAATCAAGAAAGCTCATCATACTGCCCAGATTACTGTCACATCTAAAAATTCATCTTTAGCAACACTGAAATTTATTTCCAGCCTTGTATTCAATATCCTGTACTCTGAAAACTGAACCTGTGGCTATGCAGCTTTTAGTGGTTTATAGAAGTTTTATTCCTCCAAAAGACTGATTCCTGAGACTCCCATGCGAGCTTCCAGAGATTCAGTTCTGCATGGGGGGAAACAAAGAAAATGCCCAAGCATCCTACAGACCTTCCCATCCAAATCTTTGTCCATACTGCACTGAAAAGGTCATACACCTTACCCCTTACTCAGGTCATTATCTACCACAGCAAAGGAACAATCTTGAGGCAAGCTTCATGTCACACAATCATGCTTCTTAACAAGATGCTTTCACTGTCAAAGAACACCTATTTTTCTTGTATTTAAGCAACAGGAAGCTCTTCTGGCAGATCAGTGGATCCTCCTAAGTCACAGAATTTCTTACACAACATCAGAAACAAGTTAAGCCCCCATGTCCTGTAAATACAATCACTTGACATTTCGCTGCTATCATCTGAAATAATACTCAATCCATGAGCATTCCAACTCTACCTTTATATAGGGAATTTATAATTTTTTGCTTCTTCTTGTCACTTAAAGACTACCAAGAGAGATTCATGCAAGGTTATTCTGCCCCCCACCTTGGATAAAGTCCTGACTTTGAGCATTCAGACTCATCTTTTTGATGGAATTTGACAAGCATCTTTGAATACCAGGACCAAAGAGCCAAGGAAGGAGTTTTATGAAAAACAGGTGGTGTTTGACTGCTGGCACTTTCCTCCTCATTCCTAAAAGTTGCTTAATTTCACCCATCTACTTTCCAAAAGGATGTGGTCAATGTTCATGAGGAAACCTAGTAAAAGACAAAGTGCATTATGCAGAATGCCATGACCTGGATGGTTCTGACTTGGTGGGTGTGTACTGGGATGGCACGGAGCTCTGTCAGTAAATTTCACTTTTGCTGCTCAGGTAGAATCAGGGTAGAGGATGATCTGCAGAAAGTTTAGTTCTGATAAGTTTAGCGGGCTTAGGAGGCTGTTGGAAAGGCTGGAGAGGAGATTACAGGAGAGATTATTTCAAGATACGTCTTCTTTCAGTGCAAGCTGCAACCACTGAAAGGATTCTGCAAATTGAACTCCCTAAAATGCAACCACCTCCCCCACTCCCATCCTTGCTTCTCCTAGAGCCTTAAGAGACATGATCCCACCACCACTGCTTTTCTGCCCCTAACTGTACCACTACAGCACATCTTCCAAATTTCTCACAAGTAATTCTGTGTTCAGAGGATGTTACAGAACGGTCAGAAAAAATTGCCATTATAAACTGCTGAAGAGACCACAACCATCAGTGGGTTTTCCATTACAAAGAAGGCCTGGCAAGACAGCCTTCCCTAGAAAAAATCTACTGCTCTACACCTACAAATGTTTGTCTTACCTACCAAGACAGCCAAGTAGCTCTCCTTTACCTGCCTCCTGGCCTGAAACTTCTGGCACAGGGGGTGGTGAGAAGTGCAAGGACAAGATATGGAGTACTACATGCAAAATTATTCAGCTTACATCACTCTGATAAAACTGAACACATAATATCAGTTTCCCAGATACCGATTGTGTTTGATGAAATCAAGTACCTGACAGTAGGATGGGTCTCAGAGGCATGAAATACATACCTAGCTCAGGAAGAAATAAGCCTAGTTCTCTCTGAGTGACCCCAAAGTGTCCCTTTTTTTTCTGCACACAACAGGACTGTGATTCTTGCCAGCCTCTGCAAAGCAGTGGGAGTAAAACATGACTAATTGGCCAGTAAAAGAATAATAGAGAAATCAAGAACAAGTTTATGCAATTTATAATTGTTGTGATTTCAGCTTAGCACTGTTTCACAGAATCTAAGTTGACAGAAAACTGTTCTCACATTTTCTTGATATCAGAAGAATGAAAAACTATTCCACAATGCCTGGTTTATTTTTCTCTGAAGCATCCTCTTCCCCACAGTTTCTGATCATGCAGAGCAGCAATTGGTTAGCACTATTCAAAACAGTAGGTGCAGAACAGTCTAGGCTATCGAATTCTTACTTGTACTGATGAATGTTTACCCTCATGACTATTTTATTTCAATGGAAAACTTTCTATTGACTTGACTTGTCTTTGAAACAGAATTGTGTACCTTCGAGAATACCCCATCATGCTGATTAATAATTAAATGAATCCATACAGTACTTATTCACTGACAGTCCTTTATTTGGAGGTCCAGAGGCATCAATAATGAAAACTCCTCTGTAGTATGGGCAAAGCTGTCAGCAGCAGATGTTGAAAATTAGGCAGCCATGAGGAAAGAAATAAATATAATATAGGATGGTTTAGATATCAACTGTATGTAGGTCTATCAATGATCAGGGGAACTGCCTCTCCCTAACCTTTCCATCTCTCAGCTTTCACAAGAGAACACAGCAGCCAACTATCTTCATCAACATGGGTGAATGCAGATATCAAACTGGCCAGAGCAATCCCTGGCTACACAGCACTGCCCAGGAACTCTGACTTTCTGGTAATAAACTAAACTAGAGTCAACTGATTTCAAAACATCCCCAAGGGAAGCAATAGAATAGCCTGAAATAGAAGCTGTTCACCAGTTCAGCTCCAGGATTCTAAAACTTTCTATGGAAAACTGACACAACCATCTCAGTTACTGAACCACAGGCATCAAGACAGGTTCAATATCTACACATATTTCTGAAAAATGGAAGAAAGTAACTTACTAACTCCTCATAGCTAAACATTCTTCATCATTCTAGGTGGATTTTACTATCTGAGGACAAATATACCAGAGGAAAAAAAGAGATGTGTCTAACTATTTTACATCTTGGTGACTAATAAATACCTGAACAAAATCTGCAAGGCAGACCTGCTCTCCTCAGCCCAGTTTCAAGAATCTGTTAATGCAGGATTGTACCCTGATAGAAACAAACTACCTCAGGAATCTTCCTGACTTCCTCACCATCACTCTCTTCTTCTAAGAACTAAACTTCAAGTAGTAATAGTTGTTATTTCTGGAGCTGTATAAAAATGTCTTCACATGACTCCCTAGACTGTATATTTTTCTTAATTTAAAAATCTTAGCTTCCTTTAACAAGGTGAAAACAAAGATGAAAAGGAAACAGAAATGAAAAGACAACTAAATACACATAAGACTAAGCACTGCTTACAGGCAAGCTACATCACCAAGGTGGATTAAGGTGAAAGAGAAAGACTGAAGTCCATGCTCCTCAATCTCCATCTCCCATCTGTCTTACAGATTATATTCCTGTAACTCTGGGTTCCTCTCTCCTGAGCATTGCAAACCCACGATGATTCCAAAAGCCCTCTACCTTGTTTCTGTATCCCTTCCTATGTGCAATCAGCCCTCTACTAAAATACTGCAAAGCCAAAGTGAAATGTTTCCAACAAGAACAGTCTCTCAAAGGTTAATAGTAGTACTTACTGCTCAATCCTGCCCTCCATTTTATGGCAGCCCTGAGCATACACTGAATGACTTCTGCCACAACTGTGACTAAACCTTCTGTACACAAGGCAAGGCTGACATGGCAGTGACAACACCTAGCACACCTATTATTTGACCCAGATCAAGGACCTTTGAAAAGGTTAGAAAATATTCTAGGTTCATTCATTCCCTCATCACTCTCCTTGACCACTGCTGGTGTCTTCTTGCATGCTAAATACATCCTCAACAGTGCCACAAAACCATGCTGACAAAATTGCCCCACTCAAGCCTGAGGGCAAGGTGACTAAAATAAAGCTCCAACCTTATTTCTTCTGATTGCTCCAGATACACCATCCTTGTATAGTCCCATCCAACCCATCCCTTCCCCCTGCTCCATCCTCTTTGTTCCACCAAATACATTACATCCTTTCACCCTGTTCCTCCTGCTTCAAAAAAGCCTTCAAATTGTATTAAACTCAGTACCCTCACAAGTCAGTTGATTCAAAGGCAGTCGATTTCTGCAGAACTGTAAGCCTAAATAAGAATTCTGTTTGAGGTTTTCTGAATTCTGGAAAAAATACAGCTCCCTTTCCTCCTGGTCTAACTCCACCTCAGACAGATCCCCCACGGAATGATTATTCCCAGAACTGCCCTTTTCAGGGTTTGTCCCATTTTTCTCTATGGGACCTGATGTTACATGCTAACAGGGAGAGCAAACTGGTTAACTATAAACTACATATAAACTATATAAACCAGGCAGTAATAACCTGCTCTCACATGCACTTCTTCCTGAATGGAGTCTTCCAAAAGAAAACCACCTTCTCTTTTTATAGCATGGGGGCATTTGGGGCCCAGAAATTAAAAATAAGAAAAAAATTAAATTAAAAAGAGAGAGAAAAAGGAAGATCCAGAGTAAAAACAACATGGAAGTGTCTATGGCTGGAAGGAACACACTGAGCTCCATCTAAAACAAAGAATTCAATCCTGAAACTAAATTATACCCAAGAACCGCAAGTCCTGGCTAAACAAACAAATATATACACAAGTAGACTCTTCTCTTCTTCCATGCCTTTTCTAATTAAGTAACATTACACAAGTATTCACCTTTTAATGCTTGGAAATCAGGATGAAAACATAGGACAAAGAGGCCAGTGTGAAATCTTTTATTTTCTAGCTGTATTACAAAAGCACCATCAGCACAAGCCACATTTACTGTGTAACACTTCTCCAGTGAGTACAAACAAGAGGGAACTTCCCTGACGGAGAGAAACACAGAGTGCTATGACTAACTTCCAACAGACCTTATGGAGGAGCCAAATATCCTCCAAATGCATGATATCCTCTATGCTTGTGCCTGGCTTTGGACCTCAACACTGAGATGAAAAAAAAATTCTGACGAGGAAGGCCACATATAATTATGCTCCATTTTTTTTAATCAAAGATACTTTCAAAAGACAAAGCTTAACTGTGATGTTTCGCCGCTCAACTCCATCTGAGATGTCAGAAAAAAAAAAAACCTGTCAAGACCACTAAAAGCCACATCTGTTTGCTGAATACATTCCACATCAGATTACCAAACACAAAGACACGAACGCTGTCAAACAGAAGGCGCTCACCTATTCCCAGAGGCACCTGACAGCTCCTCTGCCACGCTCTCCCCACCCAATTTCCATGACATTTCCTGGCTCTCCCCACCCAATTTCCATGACATTTCCTGGCTCTCCCCACCCAATTTCCATGACATTTCCTGGCTCTCCCCACTCAATTTCCATGACATTTCCTGGTTCACCTCGGCAGTCCTGGGGAGCGCCACTGCGGCACAGCAAATGCCATGGATGGCAAGGAGACATCTGATATCTGTGATATCACACGCTGGGATCCTGCCAGAGAACCACAACATGCCAAAAGGATTTCGCAGAGGAAAGACAGAATTATAAAAGACTAGCTGAAGGCCCACTGTCAAAGTGGATTTTAGGACTTCTTCAAACACCCGATGTCCCACGGTTTCCAGAAGCTTTAGTAATTACTGAAATTGGAACAAATAAAACAAAAGAGTATCTTTCAGCTTGTTTAGAGGATGTTTTGGACAACCCTCCAGAGCCAGTCCCCCATCCTCTTGGGCAGTGTGTTTTACACTAAATGGTACACACCAAGTACATACTCCTCCATACTAAGAGTTTTCCATCCACACTTTCAGAACAGGAAACCAGAACTGCAAAGCCGTAAGGTTTGACAGCAGTGATGAGAAAAGAATACTTTAACCATTATTTTTAAATGGCTGAATAAATTATATACAGTATGCCTGGAAATATACATAAAGCATATACTGAATGGTACTTTGAGCCTGAAACAAATACATAGCTGCTTTTAACTTCTGCTCAGCCATTTACCCTTGAGAGATCATTTTCAGGCAAGTCCAATGAACAGTCACATTAAGAAACTGTACATGATGCAACTACTTTCTACTGGTATATTATGTAAATGACAATAATATCACCCCCTGTGTCCTCTACTCCAAAAAAAAAAGCTTCCAAAGAACATTTTGCCAAAATTCTGCAAGAGTTTCTGCTTAGGAGAGAATAATATAGAAAAAAAAAGGAAAAAAAGGAGAAAAAAATATAAGTAACAGAGTCTGACAAAATAATTATACAAAATTAAATACTACTCCTAGCAAAACAAAAATATTTTGACCTAAAAGCATCTATATTTAATGCTGACAGAATATTAGGTATTACTTTACACAGAACAGACAAAACAAAAGAAGAGTCATAAAACAGTTTATAAAGATGGCCTGTAAGTGAGGCAAGGAACTAAAACTACAGATACTTGAACTCCAAGTATATTCTCGAAATAAAGGCCATTTACAACAAAGTGGTAAAAGATGCATAACCAAACCCTTTAAAAACAAATGTACAGTAGTCATCAGTGAAGTTACTGAATGGCACTTAGATGCAGCTGATCACACAGCACTGAGAAAAAAGTCTATCTTGTCTCCTACTTCTATCTTACAAGTAGATGGTTAAAATATTTCCACTCAGCAGTCTGGAAGCTGCAGTTATTTTCTGTAGCAAGTGGATTTTATTGTGCAGGAGCATCAAACACCACACAAGACCATCACCATGATGTACACACAGCACAAAGACCCCTGCACGTAACCTCCAGCTTAGGAGCTGTGTGTACTTCAATACCCAGCATTGTACAGTCACCGAGAAAACCTTTAAATGTCTGCCCAGTTTTTCAGTTTTGCCATAGGAGTACAAACCCACTACTGCTTTATTTCTTCACATGAAAAATCCCCAAACCATTTTCATACTGATCTTCAGATCTTTCAACAGCTCTACGCCAAATAACGCTATTCTGAGAAAAAAAAATGAAGTTAAACAAAAATCTAAACTAACTCAGGAACGTTTTTCAATTATGTAAGAATCCAGCCAGAGTGTTAACTAATGATTTACTGGTGAGTGTGTAGTGTTTAGTGTCCAGAATGAGGCACTAAGACCGAGGGAGTTTTTCAGGAAAATACAAAACACTACACAAATTAACTGGTTCATATTTTGAAAGCATAGATTGTTATGCTGGGTGGGTTTTTTTCATCAACCCGCTACAAAGTAAGGCCACTGGAAAAAGGGTTAGCGAGCCTCTCATAGTGCCCAAATGAAAAAAAAATAGACTTTTTTCTCTACAGTTGTACCAAGTTTGTTAAAGCCAGCCAGTTACATAACACTTACATTGACTTATGACCTATTTGCTCACACAAAAATCATCATATATGATGGTCTGACCATCCATTATGCGCTAGAAACATAGTTTATTTTTTAAAGTGTTTTTATTTTTCTCTCTTGGTTTAGAACTACAGTTGAAAACATTGGGAGGATCACCTAGAATTAACACTATAAAGGTATGCTTTGAAAGCATGCAAAATTAAAATGGCACGTTCTTCAAAAATAGCGTGCACGGAATACTTCAAAATATTAAAGAAAAATTAACCCTATCTCCATTTTCCATCTCTCCAGTATTTACATCAGGAAGTGACAAAAAATATAAAAGGAAAAATAAATACTTGCGCTATAGGTATCCATATAAAGTCGTATTTTTTACAGAATATCTGCGGGCACACGTGTGTAGGTGTACCCAGGGCAGTGCTGACCGGATGCCCGGCTGCGCCCGGGTCAGAGCGAGCGGGGCTTTTGTGGTTCTTTCTCCCACCCACCACCCTCCTTTTTCCTTATTTTTATTTTGTAAACGGCCGCGGATTATCCAGCGAGCGTGTAACTTGAACCTCTACACCCACGTCTGGACGCGGGTCCGGGTTTTTTTTTGACCGAACGGCGTCGAATTCGCCGTGCCGAGTGTCAGCGGCGCCCAGTCCCCACGCCAAGTTTGCCGCCCGGTCCCGGCGGGTCCCCGCTCCCCGGGGAGCCCCTTCCCGCTGTCACCGCCTGCCCTCGATACAAAGAAGTTCAGCGCCAGCCGTACTCACCCCCGGCGAACTGGCTCTGCGCGACATCGCCCAGCGCGGCGGAACCGCTCGCAAATCCCCTCTGGAAAATGGAGGGGCTGGTACCGGTGCGATCCGGAGGGAAGAGAAGTTATTTACATGCCAGGGCCCGAGCCCAGCGCGGAGCGGAGACGGCGATGCTCAGCGCTGCCCGCGGTCTGTTTCCCCCAAAAGCTTTTACTCTCAGAAAAAAATTTGCACCCAGTTATGACTCAACTTCTTTCCTGCTTAACCTCCCAGTGGTCACACAAAGGGAAGCTCTGGCCTTGCCACGATTTACAGCCTCATCCATCTACAAGCTCCAGGATCTTTTCCCAAAAGAAAAGCACAAGCATTAAGCAAACAGGAACATACCAGGGCTGGAGCCAGCACTAACAGAACAGCACTGAGGGAACGCTGGCCAGGCTGTCAGAAAAAGCTGCCTGGCAGCAAGAAGGATTAGCAACACTTCCCCAGGAGCTGGGGAATGAACTATTAAAGTTCATGAATTACATGAACCAGAGTTAAAGTTCACAGAGCAGAGCTCTGGAAGCAAAGTCCCAGGGGCAGCAGGACAGGCAGCAATGCTGGCAGCACCTCTCCTTGCTCAGCCTCCTCTGGCAGGGGCACCACTGACAGGAACCATGTGGGGATCTGGGGGACACCAGGCTGCCCACAGGCATGGCACTCCTTTCCTTACAAAACAACCTTCCTGGAAGGCTGAAACACATGGGGAAACGGGGATAAAGCAGGGTTTCACGCGTGGAAGATTAACGTGGGACTCCGGGGATCGCCTTTTTTTATTTGTTTTCTCCTTTTTCCACTGAATCACAGGACCCTTTTGGTTGGAGATCAACTACTTCAAGCCCCGGCCAAGGCAGGGTCACCTGGAGCAGGTGACACAGGAACGCGCCCAGGTGGGTCTGGAATGACTCCATGACTTTCCTGGGCAGCTTCTTCCAGTCCTCTGCCACTCTCAACGTAAAGAAGTTCTTCCTCATGCTGAGGTGAAACTTCTTGGTGTTTAGTTTTGTGATTTCAGTTAGTGTTTTATGTTTTAGTTTTCTTTTTTTTCTTTCCCCCTCTCACGCCCCACCCCCCCCCAACGTTTTCCAGGCTGCTTTACAATTCTCCAAAACACCCTGGAATGGACAAGCTAAGAAAGCAAAGCTTGACAAATGTCCATCTACAAATGGCTCTTTCCTAATCCTCCAAATGCTCCCTGCCAATTTTATTCTCCTACAGAGAGAAAAACAAATCAAGAAAACATTATGCAAGTGTCACTTCACTTGCATTGACAGATACTTGCAAACCAATGGGTCCTGCCAATTTGAGCAGTAATGCAACTACTTTTGTTCAACTTCCCTGCAGGCAAAGACCCCCAAGCAGCTGTTGTGTAATGCTTTGGTTCTGTCAATCTCAAGTTTTCTTAAAATTTGTTTAAGTATCAGACATCTGCAAGACACAGGTTGACACACTGATAACAATAATAATCTGACTTGTTTGCCCAGCGAAGTAAGACCATGCATCATCTCTATTTTCTCACTCATCTTAATTTTTTTTTCTTACCAAATTCTCTTCTGTCACACCGAGCTGCAGCTGGACATACTTAAACTTGGGCCACCATCTGTTGTGGACAAGCAAGAAAGTTGAGTATTGCCTTATGAGTACTGATTAGAGAAAGTCTCAATAAATGTACCTAAGAACTCAAAGATATCACTTCACCTCTAAAGCTGAACAAAACAAACCCAAAATCCCACACTGATTCACAGAATGGGATCTACCCAGGTAGAGGGAGTGGACCAGTGCTGCCTCTTCTTGCATTTCAACTGGAACATGTTCTAGGTGCCCAGCCTACAGGAAAGTTTTTATCAAACCCATTCTACAAAGATGAAGATAAAATTTTAAAATGAAAGCACTCACATGAAAAAATCTCCAGGTGTTTACTCTGAAACAAGTAACTATTGTATAAGAGCCATTGTGCCATGTTAGTACAGGTACGGACACATAAATATATTTGGCTACAAGGTGCTATCAAGCTCTGCCTTATCAGCACATCTCTGTAACCACACGTATTAGCACACTCAGTCTGCTGCAATGAGAAGGTTAAATATGTTATTCTAAGCCTTAGCTGAGATGGGGGATGTCAGGGGTTTATTTTGTAGTAAGTAAGAGTTGATTGTCTAGGTCCAACCACCAAGTGGTGAATTGCAAAGCCCCTACTGAGCCATTAATCACATTGCCTATTCCCTTTCACACTCACAGTCCTTCAGGCTCAGCCAGGACAAGCCCCCGTAGGACATCCATCTCTGCTGAGTTTAAACACTTTTCTAACCAGTAATTCTCAGATCAACTAAAGTAAGCTCCTCTTCAACCAAAAAAGATATCAAACAGCAAACAGAAGATGAGTGTTCTCCAAACTGTATTAAATAAAAGGAGTGTTTAGGGTCACTAGGTTAAGCAAGGCTGTGTCATCTATCCCATAACTGTGTCATCTATCCCATAACTGCCTGTTTTCATGAGCTTCCACTACAACCCTGGTGTGGCACCATTCCAGGTGATACCTCTGCAGCATGACTGACCCTCCATCAATCCACATGCTTGTCTGTGCTGCTGTACCTTAAACATGCAGGTATTTTCACATGCTACGCTGTTAAAAACTTTAAATTCTAACCTAGAAGGTAATGGGTCACCTGACAAGTTTAAGTATGCTAGCATAAACAAGTTGTAATTTAGTAACAGCTGGTTAAAATAATAATAATAAATTACTCTCATTATTTCTCCCTGCTGTTCATGTGACCCAAGATCCAAGCTAACAGGTATGAAGCCATATTAGCTGGCCTTGCTCTTCCCCTTCTTTGGGGATGTACTTTCTCTCACGTCAAAGCATGAGATTTAGTTCTTAGTTTACTCTAAGACCACATTAATTGCCATAAAAATCTTAGGAAGGAAAAAGTGTAATTTTACTACAGCACAGTCAGATGTGGTCCAACACCAGTCATGTTGACTGATTACTACTTCTCCACACAAACTGCCCATAAATTGCATTCAGTAGGATTATATGTTCATCCCACCCCATACCTCTTCCGCCCAGCCTCGGAACTGTTCCCATTCAGCTCAATGTTGGACTGTGAACCAGACACATGGACCAAACCTGCTACAGGGCAACCCAGCAAGAAGGAACCAGACACATGGACCAAACCTGCTACAGGGCAACCCAGCAAGAAGCAGCAGGGCTGGACACTGAGAAAAGGCAAAGAAATTGTGTCTGCAGCAGCTCCCTGCCCTGATTCACACATCTCCACAAACGTGTGTCACCATAATGGCAAGGCAGGAAGTGTTTATGCCAGTGCTTCTGCCAAGAAAATGTACATGGGAAAAATGGGACCAGTCGTCTCTCCTCAGACTTCTTTTTTTTTTTTTAAATAAGCAACAGAAGTGATAGATTTAATGATTAACATAAAAACTTATGTCTATACATATGGTGGACTGTTTTCTTCCAAGCTCAAATTGATTAACTCAAGGATGCCACTCTTGAGTTAATCAAGACACACTGAGCAAAGCAGCCCTATCTGTTTGTGATAGGCCCTGTTTACAATCCTAACTTTGAGAGAACGTTTCTTCACAGCAACCAAGAGAAATTCAGAAATAAAACAAGTCACCAATTCCAATATACTTCTATCAAATTCTCAGATGGAAATAGAAATAAAAGACATATAGAAATAAAAGACATGGACTTCTCAACAGAAGTATTACTTGGTTACTCTAAGTGGGTCATACATCTGATCTGATAGTTCATTGATTTTAAAATGTAAAGACAGATATATTAAGAAGCTCAAAAATGTGTTTGTCTTTCTTAAGCATTTCCCTCAACTCCTGTCGACCTGCTATTTCCAAAATATTCAATGGGTTTCTAAAAATATTACAGTTGTAACAACTTGAGATTAAGTGCTAAGTACTGAGCTACAAAAGGACAAGAGCAGAAAAGGAAATGCAAGTATTTATCCTTTAGCCTGGCAATTCTACTGAAATGTAAAGGCATTTTACCTTCTAGCATCCCTTTATGCTTCCATGCTACACAGCAACTCAAACCACCCTCTTCTGTGAATTTCTCTGTAAATTCCAATTTCCATGCCAAAGGATTAAACAGAAGATGACTGACTCCTTTTTTTATTGCATTTGAAGGGGTTTGGAAGTTCTTAATTTCTAACCTGTATTACAACATTCTCTAGAGATAGACTCCATTTCTAAAAGTAAAAAATAAAATTAAAAAAGGTTCCAAACCAGTTCCAAACAGTATATTTCCTCTCCCCTGCTCTCTCTTCTTGTGAGCATGAACCAGATCATATCTAGACCCAAAGACAGGTTGGCAGCATGTCACACAGCCAAGAAACATGTGAATTAACTGCATACCCACATTGACATATTGTGATAAATTCGATTTAAAGCCATTACATCTAAGATGCCATATCTAGCAAGCTTCCTTTTAGAAACAGAAATTGAACAGCAATGTTAAGTCAGATAATTAAAATAGCTTTCTAAAAAGAAAGCATCACATTCTGTCTTTTCTCGTGGTTTTGACTGGCAAGGTGTGGCAAATATAATTTCCAATTTCCTCCTGCCATGGGCAGGGACACCTTCCACTAGACCAGGTTGCTCCATGCCCCATCCAGGAACACTTCCAGGGATGGGGCAGCCACAGCTGGTCTGGTCAAACTGTTCCAGAGCCTCACCACCCTCACAGCAAAGAATTTGTTCCTAACATCTAATCTAAACCTGCCCTCTGACAGTTTGAAGCCATTCCCCCTTGTCCTGTCACTAGAGTTCCTGATAAAAATTTTCTTTATCCCCCCCCCCAAAAAAAAAAAAGATGAGCAAATAAATACAGAGAGGACTAAAAAGCAATATAGGTTAAAAACCACAAGTTCAAAAGAAGATGCAAGATGAGAAGAGGCAGAAAACAGAAATACCTGAACACTCCCAGGCCATCAGAAAATGACTCATTGCTAGTGACATGCATTGTTAGCTGCTAGCACAGGCAGGACAAAACTGTTTTCAACAGTGCATGATGGAAATCTAATGAGAATATAAATTCTGACATATTTGCTTTAACATAATCAAAATAGCCCTACCCTTTTCTAGCAGATAAACTTTTAAATGTACTTTTTAAAAAGAAAATCTGGAATGCCAGGTGACACCATTTCTGAAAAAAACAATCCCAATGTGTAAGGAAGTAATAATTTATTTAGTGTATGTGGAAGCACACAGATTAAGAGATAAAGCAAGTTTCAAGTGACAAAGGAAATAAGAGACAATGAAACAAAGAGATTGAGTAAACTATTTTCTTTCCATAAATAATACAGGAAAACACCATCTAGGAAATAAAAGTTGTTACACATCCTTCACTGTGTAAAAGCAATGGGTACCACAGAAATAATGGACATCACCATCAGAAGGGATGCTCATGGAGTAGGATCACACAATCACTCAGGTTGAAAAAGACCTCAAATGTCAGCCAGTCCAAGCTCCTCCTCAAAGCAGGTCACAGTCAGTTCCCAAAACGGTTTAAAAATATTTTGAAGTTCAATTTGTTATTTACATAGCTGTGTAATTACACAAAGTGCTGAAATCCAATGGGAGGACCCTATTTGCAATTACTTATGCCAAGTACAGACAACACAGATCAGGGCATAAAGGTGATACTCAGACAACCTAAATCACACCTGAAAACCTTTGTTTAGTATTTCCTATTAGACTGCCCCTGCCCAGACCCCAGTCTATCCAAACTGCATTTCAGAGATAACTACTTCACTCTTCTGACTAAGCATAAGGACCTCTGCAGAATTTAAAAACACTTCCTCCTTTCATCAGCAAGTTCCTTTAGAACAGTAAAATAAATATAATTATTCAAGTTTTGAAAGAAAACAATTCAGACAGAAACTAGACCATCACAATGTTCCTAAAAAAGAAACCTAGGTGGCATGACTACAGGAGCTAAAATTCAGCCCCTGCCCTGTCCCCAAGGCCCATTACTAATAGCTGTTATGGAATATGCTCCCACACCACATGACGTGGTCACATCCATGCAGATATAAATATATAAATTCCCCAGGTTCAGTTCAGGCTACACACTAGAGGACACAAAAAAAAAAAAAGAAAAAAAAAAAAAGGAGAGAGAGGAAAACCCCAGAAATATTTAACAACTTAACTGAACAACATTCATAGTCTTTAGATAAAAGCCAGCTAAATGTCTATCACAATACTTTTCCAAATTCTAGCCACACGAGGAACACAGTACATCTGAGAAGATATGGAATAGCTGAGAGCCCAAGCTTCAACTCAAGTTTAAACATGTCCAAGACAATTATGACTTCACTTTTTCTAAGTGTGAGCATGTTAACTAAGTATAGACAAGAAACTCTCAGTGGTCTAAAAAAGCCTTTAAAATAGCATGGCCAAGTTAACAGTGTAAAAACTGGTTATTTCTTTTCTATCAAGACAGTCCAAAGCAAGTAAAATGAGACACATGAATTAAAAAAAAAAAAAAGTAAGCAGAAAATATTCCTAAACAAATATTTATTTACATTATCAGTAATTTAAAACCCCCACTGACAGCATCTGGTTAACAAGCCTTGAGATCAAGATTTTCTGCTTGTCCATAAAGTAGGTTCACAACCAACAGTACTTTCTCTGTTCTGCTCTACCAATGTATCCTTGTCTGAAAAGACCACATAAAGAGTACACGAAATGTGAGTTTACCAAGCTTTTATATTTATTCTTTACCAACTAATATATTTGAAATGAATGTATTTTCAAGCCATTCACAGCATACCACAAGACAAAGAATACTCTGCCATTCCATTAAAGAAAGAGACAACAGCATAGCCAGACATGAGCCAGCCCTTAGTGCTACATGAAAGAGCTCAGAGATTATTTCTTCAAATAATTTTGCTTACAGATCATTTATTTCTTGAGTTACCCTCCCATTTCTGGGCCCAGTTCTGTCCTAAAGGGTTTCTGGAAGATGCAGGCAGAAACATAAAT
>NW_005054367.1:3536005-3545638 GCF_000277835.1 Geospiza fortis
TGTGTTTTGCACTTTCCTTTGTATAGATCTCTACCAGGATGCCTGATGCAAGGTTAATTACTCAAAACATGAACCAGGAAACATTGTGGAGCACTGAAATCCAGCATTTCCCAGAGCCTCATGGCTTGTACATCCCATTCCCTCTGCTCCCTCTAGAGCAATTCTGCAGTGAGCTGCTCCTCCTAAACTCACATCCCTATGGGTTAGAGAACATTAACTGTGGCACACTGTTTGCCCAGAAGGCTGAGAGTGAAAGTGATGAGAATTCTATCAGTTTCATTGAATTCCTCCTTGATGGAACACCACCAACAAAACAAATCCAGTTATGGTTATACCAGTATATAAAACATAGCTGCTGGTGGTGGCCTTGAGGCTGACAAGCACAGGACAGCTTCCATCCACACTATCTCATTCCCAAACTCCCACACAAAGCAGCCCCACACAAACTATGCTGGGAACAGCGTGGGGACCACAGGAAACCTTGGGCCAGCCTTGAGAACTGTTTGGCAAAATGGTCAGAACTGGGTGAGCACCACTGGAACCGTGTGACAGCAGAGACAACACTGGGGACAACAGTGTCCAGCAACTCCAAACATTCCCAGCTGGGTTTTTCACAACCATGGACAAGAAGCTGAGTGCTTCATGTGCCAGAACACTATTGCTGGCTACAGCCATGCCCCTCATCCATACAAAACACTAGCACAGCCACAAATTAGCACAATTAGAAATGGAAAAAATTAAGGAAACTGAAATGATCAGTTCTTTTTATTTCAAAATTCCCTTTTCCAAGTTTTTCTTCACAATGAAAAGCATCTGGCCCATTTCTAAGTTCTAGTCTCATCCAGTTCAGTGGGCCACAGTAAGAAAAAAATAGTCACTTGCCTTTATTACAAGTTAAAAAGCTGGAGGTGAAACAAACACATAAGCAACAGAGAATGGGAACTAGGGAAAAAGGAACTGGGAAGGCTGGGAGAGAAAAATCTGAGGAAGCTGCTGAGGCTTTGGAATCAGCTAGCAGAAGTTTTCAGAGCACGTATCTCAGAGGGTAAGACGAGGCCTTCATCATCCATACGTCTAATAGAAAACCAAAATATCAGAACAAACAGCCCAACATGTTTGTGAAAACGCTGAGGACAACTGTTTCACAAAGTTGAGGGTGCCAGAAGAGCAGTTACTTCACACTTCACTCTATTAGGGCAGGCTCCATTTTAAACATCTCAATGTGTACAGTGATTTGGCTGGAAGTGGTAACGAGAAGCACTCGCTGTGCCAAGGAAGGGGGAAAGCGAGAGCAGCAGAGAGGGAGAGCAAGTTTTTATCTTCAATTAACTGAAAGAAGAAAAGCAAATTTCAACAAACTCTTTGAACTTGTTGCTAGAATCTCTTGAGACTACAATTTAAAGGAGGACTGGCAGTTATTGTACTGGAATGTGCACAATGGCAAAGTATTCCAAAGCAGGGGAGAGATAGGAAATGTATATGAACAATACAGGCTACATAAAAGCAGCCAGTAATAAGGGTCTGAAACTAGAAAGAATCATATTAGGAATGGAAACAAGGGCATTTTAATGAATATAAAGGAACAGCATAAACTGTCAGGGATAAAAATCAGAAGAGATAAAAGCACAGCATGCAGTATTACCACTGTGCAGAATAAAAGGCAAACAAAGTTTCAGAAATATTTTAGAAGTAAGAAGTAAAACACAAAAGTCTGTACAAACAGTGTTTAGAAAGAACAAACGGATAACAAAACAGACTCAAATGCCATTTTCTGTATTTTAGCCTTCATAAAACAGATTTATTGTAGCTAATACTAGAAACTGATTTTGTTGCTAGACTAAATAATCAGAGAAATTCAAGTCAGCAGGACTGGAAGAATTTCACACAATGGTTAAGAAACAGAAGTAATTTCTAAGCTACGAGCACTCATCTTCCCTAATACAGTCCTGGTAAAAATGCCCTAAGAGAGGCTGGCAACAATGAACTATGGCACCCAGAGGGTTTTTCTTTGCAAATTCTTTCCAATCCATGTGGATGAACATTGCAAGAAAGTCCCTTCTTCCAGGACCTGCATGAGGACACTGACACACACAGGAGAGTTACATACAAGACATGGCAGAGGCAGGGACTACAAGTATTTTTGATGACAAGATCTTAACAAAAATCATTCTGCTAAATTGAGAAGTGGCTCATATCAACCAAGAGAAACTTAATAAAGACTAGCAATCTTTTGAAGGATAAATCAGTTAATCAATATTATGTTGTTAAAGAGGTTAAGCTGGTTCAGTGCAGAATAAAGGAGACAATCACCTGAAAAAGTTTTGTATAAAAATTGTTCTCCATTTCAGCTGTAGAGTCTTAGCTGTGAGTAATACAAGACAAAATTGGCTTAATCAGCAGTAAAGAATATTTATTTTATACTACACAAAATTAGTCACTGAAACCAATTGCCTAGAGATACAGGGGAACTGCATTCACTAAATACTTCAAAAATAAATCAGAGAACCATTTGTCAGAAATTGAACAGATACACAACACACAGAAGGATGAGCAAGATCACCCTCAAGTCTTTTTTGGCCATACAGTTCCATTTATCCCTGCTGATACAGGAAAACTAAAATATTCTTTTTATTTAAAATAATTTCATTGTGCTTTTGAACTTCACACTTCAGGAAAAAGAACCCTGAATAATTCACATTCTGGGTTTATGAAATGGCTTACTAATAAATCTCCCAAATTTTAAGACATAATTACTCCTCTCTTTATTAGTAACAATGTGGAGCCATCCTTGTTCTCTTGAGCCCTAAGAACACTGCAGACAGTCTTCACTGCCAGACAGACAGCAGGGTAAGACACCATTATTGGAACATCCAGGTTCCATGAACACTGGGATGCTCCAGAAGTCACTCTGGATTAGCTGCAGCTTCCAGACTCACATCACTAAGAGCCACCTCAGATGGCAGTAAATGTTTAGGGGCAGAGACTGCACATTTGGACCACATCTTCACTACCAAAAATCCCTTTTATCTTCCTTTGCCATACAAGTGACTCAACTGCACATGCTCCAAGAATATAAATATATAACAGAAGAATATAAATATATAATAGACAAAGTAAAAGACTGGTAATTTTTTCTAAAGCTGATTTTTTTTTTCCTGAGAGCCTCATTAAAACTAGTTTTGGCAAGACTTTATTTTCAGTAATAACGCAGTAGAAGAGAAAAAGTCCTCATTTTTCCTCCCCCTACCCAATGCCAAAAGTCTGGGTGGAAACGTCCTAGTTTGATAGTGCTTCCAGCAGTTTCTTCAAGGAAAGCAATTAGAATGTTGATAAATACAGCACTGAAAATTAGTAATTAGAAATTTATATGGGAATGGCTGGCAATAGGATTGGGTGCACGTGTGATTTAGTAAAAAAACTTCCCAAAAAAATGCTAAAGGCAAAAATATTCTGAAAGAAGCAAGACCTCATTTGATTTCATTATAATGCCTATATATTGATATACTTGTAGGAAGGAGCTTCCAAGATACCAGAAATTATTGTTAACATAAAATATTTTACTTACATTGTTTTGGAGGGTGCTTTAAATACTCAATTTAAGAATGATTCCCAGGATCAAAGTGAGAACTGAAATTCCTCATTTAATCAATGCCAATGTCTGAGGCAAGGAAGATGAGAGAACAACTCCTCTGTCTATATGCTGTGAAGAACCCTCTCAACATCACCATTTCTTTTTGAACAAACCAATGAAGCAGCCTGTAAAAACCTCCATCTCCTGAATACTTCCTCCTGTATTGGAAAGCTCAAAGGAGTCAGCCTGGAAACCAAAATCCCCCAAATTTCAGGGAGCCAAGGCTGCCCCTTTGCAGAGAGTGCTGCAGGCTGGCGGTGCTGCCAAGAGCCTCCCTCCAGCAGCCTGGCCCTTGCTCTGGCCTCCTCCTCCTCCTCCTCCCTCGTGCTATCACAAACACGTTTCTTTGCCAGGTTAGTCCTAGCCCAGCTCAGTTTCCCAGCCCAGCTCACCACAAGTGCCTGGGTCAGCACAGGGGAGAGAACAAACAGCTGGTAGCAGAGGGAGGGCAGCGCTGCTGCTCCTTTTGGCTGCCAGAACCAGCTGAAGATTTATGGTGTTTGGGGAAAATAACCACCTGATGCACTCTACACGCTCACAGCCTATGTTTCTTTAAGTAATAAATATTCTAGGTTTTAAGGGTTTTGCTGCTTTATCTTAGTTGCTTTCAAAAGCACCAGTGCTGTTAGAAGAACTTACTCAGGGTAGTTCTTGAAACAAGTGCCCTAAGTTATTCTGACTAACAGAGGAATGGCATGAGCAGCACTGTCCAGTGCCATCCTTACAGTGGTGGGGAAAAAAAAAACCAGAACAAAAAATGCAGAATTCAGTACAAGTTATGAAAAGTACAAGTTACAAGCAAAAAAGTAGTAAAATCTTGCTCCTCTGTATTTATCCAAACTATATGAACCATGCAGATTGTATGAACTAGTAATCAAATATATTAAACATAGGAGAAAAGCTTTCAATATTTCCTGGAATTGTCAGTCACCTAATTATTTAGCAATTAATAACATTTTAGTGTGCCTATGACAGCATTTCTTGAAAAGTTAAGTTCACAGCATTAGTGTATAACAACACTGAATAAGGGAGTGATCATTAGTGGTGTGTAAGGAAATTCTATTTTCCCTGGTGATGCATAACCCTGCTACCCCTCCAGGACTGCTGTGGTGCAAGGAGTTAAAAACAACTCCAGCCTGAGAAAGGCAGAGTTCACCTATTCTCAGCAAGCCAACTGCCTTGGAAAACCATCTCTGAGCTGAAATGATGACAAAGAATAGAAATGTCCATTTCCAATCACTTATCTTATGAAAGAACAATGACAAGAAGTTAGTAGGAGTTAACATGCTAACAAGAAAAAAAAAATCCACAAGCAAAGCCAAGAAAATGGAACTGTTTTTATTGTTTTAAGCTGGGAAAAGTCTCCAGTGTCACTGCACACAGGATGAAGAGATGTCTGGTGTGTAGATGGCTCAGAGTAGCAAGCAAGAGACTGGGCAAGACATTCCTTGTGACCAATATGCTGAGATTTCAGCCAGCCATCACACTTGATCTGTCTGACAGCTCTTGGAAGTCCTCTCATGACAAGTGCTACAGAAGTTCAGTGGATCATTAAATACAAACAGAGAAACTAACAACTGAAATGTTAAAAAAAAAAAGACTCAAAGAGTCCTTCACAGCAAGTCTGTTTCAAACTGGGGAAACTGTGCATCTATTTTCAGCATTCAGCTTAACTTCACTCACCCTTAAGACACAAGTAAAGACGCTACATAAATCTGTATTTTAATAATTTTGTGGTAAAACAATTCTATAAACCCTATCCATCACACAAGCAATTATCAAGAACTTAAAAATCTGAAGATTAATACAGATATCATTCACCTCCTGAGCACTGTGAGCCAGGCTCCTGTGCAAAAAATCCATAAAGCAGTTGGGGAATTGCTTGGTAATTCAAACACGGTGGAGGAAGTCACAGAACATGGGCCGCTGAAGAAAATGGCACAAAGCTCAGCCCTGTTCTGCAAAGAGCCAGCTTCAATCCTCACACCTCATCTCCTCCTCACTCTGTGTTCCACTATGTGCCTTCTGGCTTTTGGCCAAGCAGTTTGATACACGTGGCTTGTAGAGGCCAGTGTTTGCTTTAACACATTAACCCTTCGCTGTGCAATAGTTGTACAAAGCTTGTCCAGCAAAAAAACCTCTGTCTTGCCAGGTAGGGATGACCTCCCCTGACTGTGATCTTGTTTAGGAACATTTTTATTCTCCAAGACAACATACATCTTACATTTGCAAATGTTAAATTTTGAATTGAGAAAAGGGCAGGCAAGTAAAGACACAAACATCACACAGAAGGTGTGTGATGAACTAAAGAAACACAGCTGAGCTATAAAGCTCCATCCAACACTTTAAGCCTCTTTTGAAATGAGACTAGGTATCTTTAAATATTGGCCTACCCTAATGCAAATGCAACTAAAGTGATGACCAAAAATCTCAAATAATAATTTCCTGGAAAAAACACTTATGCCTAAGGGTCTTCAGACCTTAACCCATCTGCACATGTGAAATCAATGGCCTTTGAAAACCTTCTGCAGCTTACACTGGCCAAAGTAATGAAAAACTACTATGGAAATTAAAACATGGGTAATTAAAAAAGATACACAAAATGTTCTCCACAATTTTGAAAGCATTATTATATTCTGCTTTAAACTAAAGACATTTGCAAAAATAACTGATAGCATACATCAAGATCTCATGGGTGCTGAAAATAAAGTTTGAAGTGAGCTTAGACACTGATCTATAAAGGGTCATAATCAATGAGACTTCTGCTACTAAATTTTGCTAAGAAGCTGCATCTGTTTGTGCTGCTTATAACCTGCAGAGATAAGGAAAGCTCTGCTACTTAAAATTTATTACAAAAATGTTTCCTGCACCTGTACAATACTATTGTAATACATTTTGATGGACAACCAGTTGTTCATACACAGTCAAAACAAAACTCTTCCTCTACAACTTCTTTCCAACCACATTCCTATCCTTCAGGTGCCTACCCTGGAACTTGAGGTATAATCCAAGCAAGAGTTAAGTTCCCAAGATTTCAGGCCATACAGAGAGGTGGCACCTAATTTCCATTTTTCCTCTACAATCCTAGCAAGAGTTCTTTTAACCATGCATCTGAAAGCTTCTTTCTTCTCCATCATGTCCCAGCTTTAGTAATGCAACTTTACTATCTTTTTTTCAACTTTCATAAATTCAGTCATTCTGCCTTTTAAGGCAGAAAGGCAATACTACAAAAATATTTTCTTCATTCACTGCTTTGATTTCAGTTCTCTGTATTCTTCCTGATGCACCATAGCATGAACAACCTCCTTGCTCTAAATTTCAAGGCTCTGCATGGCCTGTTCTTGCTCCACCTCTTAAATTTGAATTGCTGCTCTGCACAGATATCCCCTCGTCAAAATGTAAGGAAGAAAACAGGAGTGTTGGCCTGGCAGTTCAGGCAGGAAAGCAGCTTTCTGTGAAAATCCTCAGGGTGAAAATGCTACCCTGCTTTAAATATATCCTCCAAGTCGGATGCCTGTGAATCACTCCCCGATGCTGAGATAGCCAGGGCACTTGAACTTCTGCATGTTCTTTTGCTCACAGCATTCTCACAGCTCCCTTGTGCTTTCCCAATACATTTCTTACATTTACATGCTCTCTTATCTTTACATTTAAATTAAGAAATTGTTTGTGCAGGAACAACCTTTGCTTATGCATTTGTACTGCATGTAGTGTAATGGTGCCCTGGCCTCTAGGCACAATTACAATATAAATAATAAAAATGAACTGTTCACCTAAGATTAACTCTCCTGACAGTGCCACATGAAGCTACGTCCTTCAAACAATGATAGAAGGCTGTTCTAGCACCACATTCCACCATCTATACCCATCTCCAGGTACTGATGACACTGATTCCCAGTTCTTCACCTAGAGGAAGCCTCCAGTGTTCCCTGTACTTATCTGTGTCCACAGCAGCACTGGAGTTTTTACTGATTACCAGGCAAAAAGCAGAATGAGATGTGGGAAAGCACTTGTCATGCTGAAGGACCCTCTGCTCCTTTAACACAAGCCTGCTCCTGGGAAGAGCTGAGAATCCCTGGCATCTCAGAGGAGCAGATTCAAGGCAGTTTTCCATCTGTCTGCTTAAACTCATCAAATTTTGCTTAAAAACATGGCCTTCAAAGAAGGTAAAGTACCAACCTAAAGCACTCTCCAATATGGCACTGCTGTTTAATGGAGGCATCCATAGCTGAGGAATTATTCTATTCTGGCTTTGCCAGTTTAATGCAGGGCTCTTCGTTTTATCATTACTTAGACTGCACTTAGACTGAACATTCAGTGGAACATTTCCTATAATGGGATAAAGCAGTTGAACAATTTGACTGGCTAATAGTGATTTAGACATGTGATTACAGTACAGAAAATGGTCTGACATATGCTCTTTTATCTGGTTTACATGAGGCACATTAATCCAACTGGAAAGCACAGAAGTGAAAAGGAAGACAGGACCAAGCACTCTGAAGGAAAAAACAGAAAATAGTTTTAGTTGTCTCATTTCTGTATTTTCTAGGCTAGTTGTAATCTGTATTTTGTAAACAGAAAAACTTACAAATAAAACAATTTTCTTCCCAAAATGGATTCAACTACAAACCACCAGTCTACACCTATGCTGTGCAGGTTAGAAAGTAACATTTTTTTATAAAATCCTAGCTTCAAAAGCATTGATGACCCATGTCACAATGCCTTTATACCAAAAGTACAGGATTTGCAGAAAGATGTTTGCAGCAGAACAGGGAGCACCACACCAGCCAGGGACAATCAGAGTGTGAACAAAAAGAGTATTGATTCATTTTAATTTTTGTTTCAGCTAATTTAATTTCCCACTTTCACACAAACACTTATAATGATGTCAGCATAAGCTCATATTTTACAGGAATGTTTTATTTCTTCCATAACCTAGCCAACAACATTCCCATGACACCAAAAACCTAACTGAAGGCAAGGAAATACCTCTTTAACACACACTTTTTTTCCTCAAGAGTGCATACACAACCTCAAACTGGCCTAACAAGATATGTCAATTTTCACAGGTAACACTCTTTGGGTTTTTTGTGCAGACTGGTACATTTCAGTTGAATTCACATTTTTCTTCAGAAAAATTTCCCTCGAAATAAAACATTCAAAGGTTTCCTATGCAAGGTTTGGATTCTGTAAGTAAAAATAAAACCAAAGTACGTAAAACTAAGCATAAAGGAGATGAACGCAAGAACTTCACCACGTGTACGTTTGCCAGCTACTTTCAACAACCGCTATATTAAAAATTCTATCAGGAAAATACAAAAGATCATGAAAAGAGGGAGCTGTAAACAACACACCTTCCCCAAAACCAGAGGTGACATGAAAATCTTGGCAGGCAAACTTTCATCAATGACAACAACAACAAAAAAATCGCGTATCCCAAACTAATGATAGCTCTATCCTGGGATAGTTATGTATTTGTAGAAACAAACGCATATAAAAGATGCATGGTCTTCGCATGTGGTTATGTCCAGCCCAGCAGAATCCCTCGTCATGTTGAGGACTTCCACTGTGACCTTATGGTCGGGCTTGACCTTAAAAATCTTTTCCAACCGAAATGATTCCGGTACGGAAATCGGCAGCGATGTTTGGGGTGGGCGTTCAGGGAAGCGCCAGGACCTCACCAGGACAAACACGGCAGTGACAAAACCGAGCGCGTCCCCCAAAACAAAGGGAGCAACCTCTGAACCCCGAGGCTCGGACAGACCGCACAACGCAAGATCTGCTTTGGTCACCTCCTGACGTTTCTTGGCCAAACGTGCCGCCCAGCTTTGCCCTATTACCGCTGCCATCAGCTATGCCATGGCAAGCTCCATCCTACTCAAAAATAACCCGCGGGGAGCGGAGCCAGCGCGGCAGCGGCGCTTCCCGGGGCCTGTCCCCGGGCGCAGCCCGGCCCCGCACCCCGGGCAGCGGCAGCGCGGCCACCCCCGCTCCCTCCGCGG
>NW_005054367.1:3545846-3546706 GCF_000277835.1 Geospiza fortis
AAACTCCTGCCTCAACTCTGCGTGTGCGCGGGGGGTGCGGGGGTGTCCTCGCCGCTACCCGCCGAGAACCGTGTTTTCCTTCCCAAAAAGAGGAGGGGAAGGGGGGGGCATAACGAGGGAAAGCGACGAGGAACTACCGTCAGCGCACAGGGAGTACCCAGGCGACGCTGAAGGCAGCCCAGCGTCCTGGAAGGGAACGGACCCAAAAAGAAGGGGGAAGGTGCAAAGGCGAGGGAAAAAGGAGGAAGAGGGTGGAGGGGGAAGAGCTAAAGAGAAACTCCGAAGAAGGAGGGGAAGAAAGGAATAGGGATGGTGAAAGAAAAGTGGAAAAGGGAGAGCAGGCGGAGGAAGACAAAGGTGAAAAAGGAGGAGGAGGAGGGGAAAGTGCAAAGGGGAGAGGAGGAGAAGAAAGAAGGGCCCTTCTCAAAATGGCATTAGGCAGAGGGAGGGGGCGACGAGTAGCGAGTCTCCACTGACAGCTCTGCCTGCGCCTGGCCTCCTGCCCCGGCCCCTCTCTGCCTCGCACACACAAACGCTGAACTTACTTCTTTCTGGCTCTCTGGAAAGGGGAAGCGCCATCTTTGCGAGGCCGGCCCCTAGGTCTTTTGTCTGTGGCTGCTGCTGCTGCTGCTGGGGGGGGAGCTCCAGGCTCGGGGGGCTGCTGCTGCTGCTGAGGCGGCTCCACCACCGCCACCACCAGACTCTTGTCCTCCGTTGACATCCTAGTCAGCAGGACGAGAGAGACACATGGATGATGATGATGAGGATGAAGATGAGGATGGTGATGGGGATCCCGATGCTCCTCCTGCTCCCGCGGCTCCTCTCCTCCTCACCTCCTCCTCCTCCACCTCCGCCTCGCA
>NW_005054367.1:3548227-3557993 GCF_000277835.1 Geospiza fortis
CGGGGCCGGAGCGGAGGGAGCGGGTTCGGGCCGCGGATGCTGAATCACGAACCGGCGCGCACGGACAGAGGAGCGGCGCGGTGACTCGCGCTTGGCGGGCGGGTTCGGGAACTTCGCCGGACTTGCAGGCGTGGTGGGGAGCGATAGCCCCAAGGGTGCGACTAAACACATCCCGGGAGCCCCGCACGGAGCGTGTTTCCAGTGACCTTTGGGTTTCTGTTTGAATCCCAGTTGATAAAATGGCCTGGGGTATCGCACAGGTACAAAGAGGGAAGGAGGGGCTGATGTTAGTCGCTATTTTTTTAAAGTAAAAATAAACACAAGGCAATCCAGACCTTTACACTGCTTTTCCTTCCCCAATTTTTCACTTGTCAGCGTCAGAATACAAAATTAAATGGTATGCTGTGGCAAATATGACTTTTGCTGGCCTGTTTTGTTCAGAACCTTTTCATAACAAAACCTTTGTTGATTCCTTTTCTAGGTTTGTGAGTAATTAAACAGACCTTTGTGGCATTTTCATATAATGTATGAAATACATTAGAAAGTAATACATTTGTCTCCACTTACATACATATAAAATTACATGGAGCCATCCCTATTGTTCAACCATGCAAGGAGAGCAGCTGGATTGTTGGTATGGCTTTCCTGGCCCTATTACTGAAGATATACTCGTTTATGCCAAATAAAAAAATACATCCTGAGTAAAATGTTTGTGTTATGAAGTCTGTAAATGACAGCATGGGTGTACTGCTCATACAGTTTCAGATACAGGATCTTAATGTGTTGTTGTCTGACAGAAGAAAGTGCCTTTGAATTTTGTTAATTCAGACAAGTGAGCATAATTTAACTGAAAACATTTAATGCTATACAGGCCCAGGCTGGGGTGGAGTAGAGAGAAAAAGGGCAGGGAGAGGGAAGGAAAAGGCCACTGCCTCTGCCCAGTGGGATGGCTGGTGTGGCATTTGCTGGAGTTGCCAGGTTGCCATCTGGTCTACTGAAACAAATGGCCATCTCCTGACAGGCTGGCTGTGCGTGAGCAGACCCAGCACACACGCGCCACGGCCTGGGTGAGCCTCGGATGTGTCAGAGGCACTCTGCGTGTGCAAATTGATTGGAGGTGTGACATGTGAGCACACCGTGCGCTCTCATCAGCTGCTTGGTGTGTGGGGAATAGCTGCCACATCCCCTGGCAGATCCCAGGGTTCACTTGTCCCTCTGTTGTTCATCCAGTCCCCCCATGGAAGTGGTTTTTAATACCTTTAGATCACCCGCCAGTGGTTGAGCTTTGGGATGTGCGTCTTATACAAAACATGTAATTCAATTTTTTTTTCTCTTTTTGTCTTTGTTAATACATTAATTATGTGCATATGTATCTACCACGATATAAAACAGGAGTGGAGGCAGAATTAAGTCAACACTGGTGTAGTGTGGTCTAGCATAGGAGAGAATTAGGGACTTAGCCCACGAGTTCTGCTGCTGTGCCTTATCTCCTTACGTGTCCGAACACAGCTGGGCAGGTCTGTGCTGTGAAGGGCTGCAGCCACTGCCATGGCAATCAAAGGTGTGAAGAGCTGAGCAGGACTGAGAGAGGCTGGAGAGCAGGAACCTGAGGCGGAGATGGAATTGTAGCAAACTCTATTTGCTGGCGTTATGTGTCACTTGGAGAAGGCAGAGGGACGAGCTGGGAGACGTGTCACCACACATAAATCCAGTGTGGGAGTGCTTTGTTGATTCAGGATATTTGAACAGTGCTGTCAGGAAAATTTTTACGTTTATACCTTGGCCATGCTAACCACCTATTATAAATTTTCGCTGTCTGGAAAACACACGCTTTTGCAGCAAATGTATCGTATTGGATGAACAGGTTTTCTGCTTTGCTGAATGTTAAGAGATCCTCTAGTTCATTGTAAACTAACTCAGGTGAGCTGACACACCTGGTTTTTTTAAACTTTCAGGGGCAGGCAGCATTGAAATTTTCAACTGGAATTTTACATTCTAGCCTTCCTTAAAATAAACATTTCTGTAGTTTTGGAATTGTTTCTGAAATGTAAGTTCTGATTGAACGAGGCATAGGGTTTTAACTTCAAAACATCCTAAATTGTCCCAATGTGCTTAATAACAAATACTTTCATAACAGAAGAAGCTGAAGACAGGATGTTGTCTCAAATCAGTTAGTTAAGGAAAATTATTCTGTTACAATTAAAGGAAAATGACAACTGGAATGCAAATATAATTTTGTCTTTATATAACTAAAGTGGTGTATGGAACATAAATAATAAGAAAATTATTCTGGATTATATCAGGAATGGGATCCAGATACTTTCTGGTTTATGACATTTATTCAGATCTCTGCCAGTTTAATGATCATCCATCACTCTACATGAACCAAATAAAAGTTCAATTTTTGTTTTCTTCGCACTTGTGTTCCCATTGCAGAAACATCCAAGTTATCACAAAAGCTGCATTTAAGCTACATCAGCAACATGCTAACATTTCAAATGTTCAGTATATTGAACCACTTTGTCTTACCCTGTGCTAAATTGATAATTGACTGTGTTCAACATCTGCTTACTTCAGTGTGCTGCTCTGAAAACTGCAGACAGTTTGGTGCTGCTGCACATCCCATATGGTTCTCCTTGTAGCAAACTTCAGGATGAAGGTGCAAGGGCAGCTGAGTGCAGCAACCACATCAGCTGCCTGTGATCTTTGTTTTACATCTGCATTTATATTCACCCAAGTAGTCCAGAAATAGCCAAATTACTGGAATTTTTTTCAGTAATAAAAAACCAAGACCAAGATAATTTAAAAGACTTGTAGACAAAGCCTAAATCAAGTGACAAAATCAGGATTACATCATACAAATACGTGACTTCTGGTTAATTTGTACTAAACTTGGCTGGGCTACAAAAAATGTTAGCATATGCTAATTGTCGTATGCTAACCAATGTGTTGTGGAAGCCTAGTTTTAAACTTGAAATGTTTGTTTCTTCTTTTCATCAGTTTGGCTTACTTGTCATCTCGTGGATCTGCCTTACTTCAGGCAGCAGCCCAGCCCGGGTAGTGGGTATGACACACACACACCCTTCCTTGAGCACTGGGGACTTTCCCAGCAGTTTGGGGAGATGCTTTTTGCTGCCATGGTGGGAGAAAAGCCTCACTTCTCATCCTGAGCAGCATTCCCAGACAGCTGGAGAATCTGAGAATTACCAGGGGCTCTGGAGCAGTGCACATAGTGGAGGTCCAGTTTGCCTAGAATCCATTTAACTGCCCTCTCTGGAGGCATTCACAGCCCACAAGGAAAAAACCATTTCATTCTAGTTGTTGTTTTCTCACCTGTTCCCCTCTGTGAAATATCCTGACTTCTGTTGGACAGCAGCTGCACCCCACACGAATGGATCCAGAGTTTGTAGGAACGTGGGGCTGTCGCAGGCCAGGATCCTCATCTCTGCCTTGTCCCTATCACTGCCTGCTCCCCATTGCTGCCTGCTCCCCATCCCTGCCTGTTCCCCCTCCCCGTGAGCTCCCCATCCCTGCCTGTTCCCCCTCCCTGTGAGCTTCCCATCCCTGCCTGTTCCCCATCCTTCCCTGTTCCCCATCCCTGCCTGTTCCCCCTCCCTGTGAGCTCCCCATCCCTCCCTGTTCCCCATCCTTCCCTGTTCCCCATCTCCGCCTGCTCCCCATCCTTGTGAGCTCCCCATCCCTCCCTGCTCACCATCCCTCCCTGCTCCCCATCCCTTCTTGCTCCCCCTCCCCACCTGCTCCCCATCCCTCCCTGTTCCACATCCCTCCCTGCTCCCCATCTTTGCCTTTCCCCATCCCTGCCAGTCCCCATCCCTGCCAGTCCCCATCCCTGCTGCCCCTGCCCAGCTCAGAGTGTGCTGAAGGCAGCAGTGCCCAGGCTGTGATGGATGTGCTGCCTCACACCTTTACACCTCAGCCTCACCAAACCCTAAGGCCTTTTCATCATATTAAGCTCCTTTGACTGGGCTAATGTGACTGAGAAACACACCTTTTTTATCCATTAAGATGAGGCCAAAAATGTTAAGTGCTCAAGATGCAAGCCCCTAGGGCTTGTCTATATATCGAGTTATTACACGTGGAGGCTTTTATCTTCATAAAAAAATGTTCTTTTTGTGCACGCCAGAGTGTGAATTTAAAACCAGTGCTTGTAGTATAACTCTCATGCAGACTCACTCATCCTGGCATTTTCTGGCTTTTTTTTTCTTCTTTTTTTTAGATTAGGTCCAATTTCTTTAATTTATTTAAGTGAAATCAAAAAAAGGTACTCGGAGTGAGTTTGTCCACAGGAGGAATTATGCTCGCCTACCTCTGGTAGTAGCATTAATAATACCTTCCTATATGGAGAAGCTTTGTCTATTAGGAATGTTAATTTTGCACATGTTTGCACTTATTTGCATTTGAATCATCCTATTTTTACAAGTGGTAGCTGAGGCACTCTACTGAAAATCACTAAGTTATTCCAAACTGAGGCCATGATCCTGGGGATGCTAAATTAGGCAGATAAGTAACTAGATGCATAAATAGGTTCACTGAAGACAACTACCTCCTGATTAAAGTTTGTTCTGTCTTGAAACATTTGCAGAAATGCTTCAATTCTTTCCAAACTTGCAATTTATGTAACTTTTTCTTAGAAGAAACAATGAACTGTGCTATGTATTTTTTTAGCATCCCTGTGAAGTCACATAAATATCTACAAGTTACTTAGGAACTTCTGTTCCATTCTTTGTGAATTCCTGTCTGGTTGACACATTTATGAAATTGTAATTTTATAAACTTTTGTATTATTTTATTTATCTATGTGATGGTGGGCAGCAGAGAAATTGTATTTTGTGACATACTGTTAATTGCATGGGGGTTTTAATCCAAAAAGGTAGAATGCTAATAGTTTGAGGAAAATCAAATTAATACCTGAAAGCAGTGTGTGCCAAACAGTGCAGAGAGATGGAAAAACCCCAGAGCCAGCAGCAAGAACCCAGGGCAGTAGCTGACCCCTTTGTGTGCACCTCTGGGGAAAGACAATAGATTGCTGTGAAGTTGGGACTTTATCATGCAGAAAGTTAAATAAATGTCTGAGCAGTGTTTGCTGTTTGCAGGAGTGGTGTGTTACACTCAGATTACTTAACAGAAATAATACAAACCTGGCTGTGAAATAGGGGAAAGGATTTGTTGGTGTGCAATCACCTATTGGGTTTTTATTCTGTGTTTTGCACAGAACCTCGTGCACAGGGGTCATGGTTCCTTCTCTGACATCCTGGGTGCTATGATACCATTATCATAGGAATTTAAATTCTGTTTCTGGAAATAAGCTTGCCACAGATCACCAGTTTTGCAAGGAAATAATCTCTGCTCCATGTTCAGTAGAGTTGTTACAGTGTGGGAGAGGCCTTGGGTTGCAGTGAGGTGAACACCTGGACACAGGTGCCCAATCCTGTTTCCAGCTGTTTACTTCAATAACATTGTGTGTCTGAGCAAGGAGGGCAGCATTTGGCCTTTGGTTTTTGGAGTTAATTGCAGACAGTTAATGGGGACCTGTCATATATATGGGTTCCAGAACAGAATTCAGTCCTTCACTTCTTTAGTAACTAATTTTTTTAACTAATTAGCTATGTACCCCTATAGAAACAATAGCAGAGCCTTCACAGCCAAGACTAAAGATCTGAATTACATATATAATAAAGGTTGTGCATGTGTTTTCTGGCTGAGAACCATGTTATATTTCAGCCTCAAGCAAAAATTTTCTCCAAGCCATAGTCCCTCAACAAAAACACACTTTTCAATGAAAGTCCTGACACCACCTTAATTACAGTGCAGCAAACATTACCATCATAATCCCATTTCATCCTTAGGCAAGGAGAGCATCCCTGGGGGCCTGGCTGCTAGTGACCAGTTTTAGAGAAACAACCTTTTCCCCAGTGCATTTTTTAATTTAACCTGCGCTGTGCTGCTCGGGGGGAAGATGCATGTGGAGCTGCTCATGCTCATCTCCCCATGCTCCTTGCAGCCCTCCTGGCACCCCTGGAGGATCAGCCAGGGATCAAGCAGTACCCAGGGATGCCCAGCCTGCAGCCACTCCTTTGGCTCCCCCACACTTTTGCCTGTCTGCCATGGGAGCCCAAAGTTCATGTCCAGCACGTTTGTACCACAGGGGATTCACCCTGACACTTTCCAGCATCCCCAGGCTGTTTTTCTGGTTTATCCCATGCCCAGAGACAATTTCCCTTTTTTTGCTGGCTGCCACACTCCAGTAAAATCCTTGCTTTGGATCCAGTGGTGCAGGGGGAAGGCTCTCCCTGTGGCAGCTCTAATCCAGGTGGGTGAGGACAGAGCTGTTTGGAAAGCAGGGCTGTGCCGTGCCCAGCACTGATGTGTTCATTTCAGGCAGCCTTCAGTGTCTCCAAGATTTCACCATGTTTGTTTGGTAAGTAAAATGTGATTAGTTTCTCATTACCATGTCAATTCAGTGCATAGATTTTGTGTTGGGACTGCAATATTGGCAGGACAAGTTTGCAAGGCTGTGTGAAGCTGGGATATTTTCCTACCAGAAATTCCTATCAGAATACATCTATGTACATGTATAAACACAAGGGGTAATACTTGTGGTTCTTACATTTTTTTTCTCCTGCCTTCTTAAATCAAAGTAATAAATCTGTATGATCAAAAGAGTTAGAATAATCAATCTCTCCAAATTGATCTGAAAATCCTAGTTAGAGGCTAGAGGGAAATTAAACATGAGGTTTTTTGTTCTCTCTGCAACATTGTCAAGGAAAGTACAGTTTTCTATTATGGAACTCCTAAAATTCTTATGTACAGAGTAAAATCATGCAGCTGAGATACTGTCTCTAAAAACAAGCCAAAGCCCTGTGTCTGCTGGGAGGACATTTCTGTTATCCTGTTCCCTTCTATTTAGGTTCTCATATGGTGTTAATCACCATGGTATCTTACAGCTTTGTAAAAATATAGTGCGCCATATGTGATAAATCACTAATATTAAGAATGAAGATGCTGAAGAAAAATACTCTTCCCAAATCTAAAGCAGAAGATGTGCAGTAATGGACATAGCCAGACAAGCAGCCTGAGTAAAATGAGCATGAATTCAGAGATGGGGGCAGAATCATCACTAAGGTGTGATCCCTCATATTTCATCCCTAATATTTCATCCAGTCACTGCTTGTGAGTGTGGATGGCACTCTCACTCCTTTCTTCCCCAACCTGTGCTCCAGCTCACTGAAGCGCAGGGACTGTGTCCAAGCCATCTTCTGTTCCCTCCTTTGCACAGCAGACCAGTGCCTGCTTTGTAGTGTTCAGGGCATCAGTCAAAAGAAGATAATTTGCCAAAAAACACAAAGTCAGCTCGTGCATTTGTTGCTAATTAAGTGCACACATAATTACAGTCCAAACATAAAGCAGAATGAGGGACTGCACTTCCATTGGAACGAATGCACTAGGAGTGGTCATAAATTATCCCCCCAACTGGTAATCTCAGTTACATATTTTCTCATGTTTTTTTCATTTCCCACTTAGTTCCAGCCAGATCTGTTTTCTATTTATATTGTCAAGTGTCAACACATAAATAATTTTCTCTGTTGTATCCCTCACTACTACATTCTTTTTCTTGATAGAATAGCAGAAGTAATTATATTTATAAATGGAATGCCTGTTTTGCCTAAGTACTTCATATAATTCCCGTCTGTATGAGGGATTTTTATAATTCCTCTAAAAATGTCTTGGCAAGGATCAACCCACCAGTTGGTAGCATGGATCCAGCCTTTAGGAACAGAACTGGGGATTCTGATCCCTTTGGCCAACAGGCAGGAGGGCACCACAGAAAAAATGCTCGTTTGTTTTAGAGAATGATGCTGTTGAATATGTGCAGTTATTAAGTACCCAGAAAGCAAATTCACTGAGAACTGCTTCCCACCTGTGGATTCCTCTGTTCAGCACAGAATTATTTTGGCAACTGAAGAATTCTTCATTGTGGATGGCTGTGGGAAGATATTAATCCTGTTCTTCAAGTAAGATGCATTCACTGATCTACTAGACCTGCTCCACCTCTGCTGTTTCATATTGTGAGAGGAAATCAAAGGAATCCCAAGTGATGAGTAATCTCAAGTCATTCTTAGCCCCTTTCTGCCTTGTTTTGCAGCTGCTTTCTGCATACACGTCCCTTGTCTAGGAGTAGAGCAGAGGGAGATCTGATGTGAGCTCTGCTTTAAGGCAAGCTCAGTTTTCCGTCTCTGGGCACTCCTTGAGAAAACCTCACTCAAAATTATTGTATGGGGATGGCAGATCCCAGCTACAGCTGCCTCGCTGGATGGAACAGCAGAATGCATCCTGGAGCTGATCTGCAGTACAGGAGGAGAAAATCAGGATTTTCTTACTGGTTTCTGCTGTCTGGATGTGCATGGGTGTTCTTTCATTAGAGTTTCTCCAACATTTGCTCTGAAGAAAGGTTGTTCCAGGGCACCTACAAAGCAGTGAGCCATCCTGTTCCTACAGATGTGGCAAGCTTGAAGAATGTTGTACTGGAGCATTCAAACCCCGTGTCCTGTGTCATTTGGGAGATGTGTGGGAGAGATGTGGGTGATGTAAGACACATCCTTGGCCTTGGTGAAAAGAGAAGCTGTACCTCTGGAGTCTCACAGGGTTTGAGGCATGACCCTGCAGTGTGGTCAGCATTTCCATGGGTACCTTAGCCAGTGGAGGTTCCATTACTGAGTTTTCCCTCTTGTATGATCAGCAGAACCAAACACACTCTGCCCTGGAGCTCAGCAGCTCCTGGTCCTGTATCTTCCACACAAATCAACCTAAACCAACAGGGAGGTTTCATGGCCACAGCAGTGACTTGGCAGCCAGCACGTCCCCGTCTCCATCCCTGCAGGAAGGGTGCTGAGCTGGAAAGGCAGGGATGCCCCTGCAGGAAGGGTCCTGAGCTGGAAAGGCAGGGATGTCCCTGCAGGAAGGGTCCTGCTGGAAAGGCAGGGATGCCCCTGCAGGAAGGGTCCTGAGCTGGAAAGGCAGGGATGTCCCTGCAGGAAGGGTGCTGAGCTGGAAAGGCAGGGATGTCCCTTTAGGAAGGGTCCTGAGCTGGAAAGGCAGGGATGTCCCTTTAGGAAGGGTCCTGCTGGAAAGGCAGGGATGTCACGTCCTCAGCCACTGCAGTGACATGCAGGAGTCCCTGGAGAGGTGCTGTGTCCTACTTTGTGCAGATGATTGGAGCATGCTGGATCCTGCGTCTCCAACAGCATCATTGCAGCAGTGTCAGCTACAGAATCCATCACACTGGGAGTGCTCCTGGTGGTTAGCCCTGCCAGGCTGTGGCTCTAGTCCTGTCCTCTTGGTGAGTCTGATTTAGCTCCTTTACAGCTCTGGCTCCATAAGCTGCACAGAGAAACCCAAGTCCATTTCCCACTCCCCTGTACATTTATTCAGAGGCCTCTCAGAAGTTTTGGACTGCAGTCTTTCCTTTTCCCTGAGTACCCCCTCTAAGGGTTCATGTTTATTTAAGATTTAACTTTATGAGTAGTTTTCTTTCTCTCAGTATACACAATTCAAATTTGGCCTGTTCCCTCAGCTTTTGCATTCAGCTGGTTTGACTGATTTAATGTCACTGATTTACCGGTATAATTTAGCTTGTCTGAAGGGAAGGAAGATTGATGTTGGCTGAAATAAAACTCTGAGATGCCTATGGAGTTTTATTGCCCTAGATTTTTTGATTGCTATTTATTCACAAAAGTGGGCAGAACTC
>NW_005054367.1:3558044-3571632 GCF_000277835.1 Geospiza fortis
AGTCATTGTGGTTAGCCAATCTTGTTTTCTGTCTCTGTGGTAAGATTTTACATCCAGAAGGCTAACCTCAATGCTCCCCCACGAAAGCAGGCAGGGATGACAAAGCATTTCCTTCTCTGACCTCTGCACTTGAGTTTTGTAGAAAGATGAAATCTATCAAATCAGACTAAATGCCAAATCACCTGCATGAGAATGAACAGGTCAAACCCTGTTCTTGTAGCAATACTGTTTTTGTTCCTGGAACAAAAATATACTGAAACATGTTTTTAAAAGTAATTTCTCTTCTACATTTGTTAGGGTTTTTTTTCCCAAATTCAGACTATGAACTATGAAATTCTCTCCTGCTTGTGAGTTGCATGTGGTTATGTATCGCATCAGAGCAAAGTTGAGGTTATTAGGATTTTTGAATTTTGCGTACTTGTCTTGAATTTTCTGGGTTTCTGATGTTTTTTGGGGGAATAAGTGGAATATTCTGATTTTGTTCTATACCTGCTGGGATAGCACTGGGCTGGATCCCTTCTGCTGTGACAAGGGCCACACTACAGACCCTCAACACCTCCTCTTGATTCACACAGGGGCTGTCTCTCTCCTTCCAATTAGCAATATAATCACCCATGAACTAAAGAACTCAGTCCCACCCAGATGCATCTGGAGCTGGTTTCAGGAGTGGAAGATATATAATATCAGCATTATGTCATATAAAAACCTCTGGCTTGTCACCATGAGATTCATTTGTGCACTCTGCTTGTACCCCTGGTGCTGTGCTGAGCAGCTGAAGCAAACTGACCATTTGGACCAGGCTTAGCTCCCTACTTTAAATCCCAGGATTATGGTGGTAGAGCAGGAGTGTTCCCTGTTCTGACTGGCCACTCTGCTGCCCTGGCACTCTCAGGTCAGTGACAGGTCAGACCAAGTGGCAGCAGGTGGGTGACCAAGGAACCTGCCACTGACAAGTCTTTGCATGTGGTTGGAAGGACTGGTGACTGCACAATTCCCTCAAACTGGAGCATTTCAAACAATAAAAGCATGGTTTGGAAACTGCCTCTAATAGTGGAGGGACAGCTGACCACTTTGTCACTGCTGCCACTTTGGCATCACAAAAGACTGACCTGAATTCTTGATCTGGCCAGTCTGTTGATCTATAATCATAGTGATCCGTTAATTACTTAACTTAATTACAGGCAATTTATTATAATGAAAGGTTTAACTATACTTACCTTTGTAGCTTCTCATATTATTTTTCATTGAGGTAATTTTCAGGCATAAAAAATCCAGCATGCAGTGCCTTAACCCATTCCACAAAGATTGTGGGGCTTTACTGGCAAATTCTCCATAGAGTATTCTCTGCTCAGGCAGTAAATATCAGAGCCATGAGAAACATCCTGTATTCTTCACACACACACCCCACAGAGGACTAGAATCCCTCTCAATGCCGTTTTACCCATGCACTCGTGACCTGGACTTCCATAATTCCTCTTTGCTGTGATATTAGCACCAGGTGTACCATCAGTACACCTGCCTTTTCATGTAATCTCTGATGGAGAGATGCAGTTAGCAAATGGCATCAGGTATTAATGCAGAAGTGACCTTTTAATGTCATGCACAGATACATGAAGAAAGAACTGCCGCTGAAAACTTCTGATTAAAGATAAAAGTAGACAGCCTGTACAAACATTAAGATAAAAAGCAAATCCATTTGCCCTGAGTTTCCCCTGCTATCCCACCTCCTACTCTAAATTGATGTTGTCAGCACTCATGATTTTATCACAAGTCTTGTGATGTTTGATGTTTCACTTACACTCCAGCTACTACAGTTGTGTAATGAGGTTAGAAACTCAGTTTTCCTCTTTCTTTAATTTAAAGTAAGTTCCTAGTCCTAATGGTTAGAGTATAAAGCTTGCAAGTGTGACCCAGGTGCACCCTAACAGCTCAAAAACCAGAAAGCACAGTAAAAGAGCTCCACATTTATCGTTTCACAGACAGGCTTGTGATTTTGAGGGTCAAACTGTAGTTCTTGAACATTTGGAGCTGGCAATAGCAGCTTGGAAAAAAAAGTGCTTGAACAAAGTCCCACACCATGTTGCATTTTCCAGGGAGGCATAGCAGTCATTATACCACAGTGATAATTCCCTTTTCAGATATGCACATTTTCCTATTTTGTTGTAATGCAGCATTTCAGGGGATTGTCCTGGTGTGGAACAATTTGCCTGATGTTGGAGGGCTCAAACTGCTCCTTGTGCTGACACAGGAGAGGTTTTGCAGCACTCCTTAGTCCCCACAGACTGGCAGGTTTGTGCATAAAAACCTGTAAAACCTGGAATGTTCTGACTTCCAGTCTAGGAAGTTGATCTGCCTTTTGTAAGGCTCCTGCAAGAAACCAGGAATACCCCACCCCTGCTAATCCAGCAACAAAGGGGGGAAGAACCAAACAAATGCAAATATGGAAATACAGTCACATTGAAAACAGCTGGTTTGACTTACAGTGCCCAGAATGTGCCAAGTGCAGAATTTGATGTACAGACCAAAAATACTCAGCTGTTGGGTTTGGAAAAACCAAGCTCCCAAGAGCAACGACTCAAATTTGAAGGAGGCACCATATTTAAATGGAGTTTTAAATTATCAAAGACTTCCTAGTATATCACTAAAAGTATGAATTTCATCAAGAACTGGAGGGGTGTCCAAAGCAGTGGGTGGAGTCTGAGTGTGGTGTGGGCACATTGGTCAGAACTCCTCTGCAGTCACAGACTGGTGGTGCCAAAGGTCCCTCTGTGCTTGCCCTAAATGATGGTGTAATCCATTCTGGAGGTGACAAAATTACAAATAATTGACAAAACCTAATTGCAAAGAAAAGGTGAAAGTCCATGAGACTCAAATACTACCTCAGTGTACAGAATAACAAGGGAGGGTTTCTCTTCCAGAAATATAAAAGGGTGCCAAACTAAAATTAGATTACATTTTCAAAGAACTAAAGAAGTTCAACTGATTCTACACTGCTCCTTTTAACAATTTTGTCCCTGAATTCAGCAGTAATTTCCATGTGGTGATTTCCATAAGACTGACACTTTGCTTCTAAACTGCTTCCCGTGTAAAAAGCTGAAGAAACCACTATTGACTCTTGATCCCTTTGCTGAGTGTTTCAGAGGGCACACACATCTCTGTGTATCACAGACCACATTATTTAGGCCTGTGGACTTATATTTTTTATCTCCAATTTAAAGGGGTGTGAAAAATCTCTGTCTCCCAAGAGGTGTATTCTTCAGCCTTAGGAACTTCTAAATAACTTAAAAAAGGCTACACAAAACATCAGAAGGGGCTGCATCTTCCATATATTAGTTTCTGTGAAAAGGAACTTTATTTTTGATGTTTTCCAGCTTCTTTCTAGTTCTGTTATCTGTAATTACTTTCAAATTCACCCAAATCATCACCCTGTACTGAAATGAGCTGTCTCTTACTCTCACCTATGCAGGCCTGTGCTGCTGGCATAACAATGTCAGCTGTATTTTTGAAATCTAAAATGAGTAAGGTTTAAAAGACTTTCCCACCTGTATTGTCCATGGCAGTCTGGCAGGACTCCTGTTGCTGTGGCAGGACAATTTAATGCTGGTTGTTGATTTTTTAAAATAACAGAAAGTGTGTGAGTTCCTTGTGGCACCTGTGTAGATAAAGCTGTGTTCAAGCCATTGTTTTGACTTTGAAACTCCACAACATATGAATTAAAGAGCTGGATTTCTGTCCTCTGGGTCTGTCTCCTTTTCTGCCTCACTAAGCATTAATTATTGTGGTCTTGACACTCTGCTCTGCCCTTTTTCTTCTCTTTCCTCCTCCCCAGTCCCCACTGTCACTCCCAGTGGCTGGGAAGTCTTTCCATTAAAGCAATCCTGTTCATCTCCCAATAAAGGGCCATCAGCCAACACATTCTGGGCCTGAATTCATCTCATAAATATTGGTACTGGCTTAAATAAATGCAGTCCTTCATTTAATGTACTAGATTTCAATGGAATTACATGGGGAATTAATTTGCCTCTGTTTGTAGTCTGAAAAACAATGAAATAGGGAAATGCTTACAATCCATGGCTCAGCTTTCCCAACTGGAAGAAGGATGGTCCTGCCCATGAATCAAGGCAGGAGCAGATTCCTGATGCTCATGCCTTTTCTGTACAAACACAGAATATTTTAGGCCTTACTGATCCAAGGCCAGGAGGATCTCTAGGTGCCAGCTGCCCTGACATCAGCCTGTGGACCTGTCTGCAATGTCATGTTTTTCAGTACGTGTCTGTAATTCCTGCTACATGTGACAACACTTATTTTGGGATGTTTCTGTCTTTGGATGATGAAAAGGGTTTTCATTTGGCTTTCTTTACACAGAGGTGCCACAGCAGTTCCAGGGCTCAGTGTGACAAGGTCCAGCAGAGTGTGACAGCTGGCCTGGCGTGTGGAGCACTTGTTCACTCCCTGGCCTTGTGACTTGCTCTGCACCCAAGCAAAAAGCTGAATATCAGGATATTCCAGTACAACTGGATAGGAAGTCACACAAGTAAAGGACTGGTGATGAACTTTTCAGCTAAAACTTCACAGATTTTTTTTTAAATTCCATTTATTCATCTCCCATCTTTTCTGCCTGCATATTACACCCTGCTCTGTTTCTTTACCACCTTTTCCCCCATTGCTCTGTGCCTTTTCCTTCCCAGATGAAACATCCCTCTTTTTTCCATTGACTGCCCTTTGTAGGCTCTCTCCATATAACTCATAATTTAATTTCTCTCCCTCACCTCCCCCACTCATCCCAACATCTTGGGCAGGAGTGATTGAAGGCATGGAGTCTGAAAGAGCAAACCAGTCTCTAGAGAGAGAAACACTGCAGATCATTATCTTCCTCACTCTGTTAATGGAGAAACAGAAAATATGTGAAGTCAGCTGATAACATAATAAATGTGTGGATAAAAGTCCTTTTGCTGCAGGAGATATCAGAAATATAAGGTACCTACAGTATTAGATCTGAGCAAAGTCTTCCCTGAGTCTCAGTATTCTCATTTTAGGTCCATGTCTGTAGGAGCACACTGGAAATCCAGATCTGTACATTAATTAAATGAGTGAGGTTTTAGCATGGAAGGTGCAGGAAAGCATTTTTTATCTCTTCCAGAGTGGTCAGCACACAAATTCCAGTAGTTTTCATGTTATTGATACCATGATAAAACTGATCTGCCCAAGAGCCTTTTCCTGACTCCTCACGGATCAGTCAGGTCAGTCCTCACAGTGAAAAGTGCTTGAACTGTAGCTTTACCATTTCAAATAATTTTCTAACTGCTCTCTGAAAATAGAAGAAAAATAAGAATACAATAGTTGAGACCCCTTATAAAATCTTCCTGGAGGAGTCCAAGGATACTCACCAGTGGTCTCAATGGAGCTTTCACACATCCTTGAAAGGAATTCATTAAGCTGGAAAAGCTGGCTAGAAACCAGTCTTCCTATAATGTCTTCCATAATTTGCTCCAAGGGACACATTTACAGTCACTCAGCCTTTTTTATAGATCTTGTGCAAGATGAAGGGCTGGGTCACAATTGCAAGGCTTTAATGAATAGATGTTTGTTACATGCCACAACCCAAATAATTTTTCAAGCATCTCAGCACTGCTCAGTCTTTTCAGTCTGGACTTCCCCAAGGATATGGGACAGGATGATGGCTGCAGCCTCTGGAATCACAGGGAGATAGTGCCTGGTTTTGTTCCCTCTTCCACACTGACCCATTGAGGTGCAGAAAGAAAACACCCAGCAACTACAATTTCTACTCTTGGTTTTGTTTCCTGAAGAGTTGAAGATTTCAGTTATTTCTTTTTATTCATACAATTTTTTCTGCACACAGGCTTATATGGAAACAGATTACAATAGGAGACTCCTCCAATTAACAAAACTTCACTGAAATTTTAAATATCCATTAGTCATGGCCAGATTTCAGGATAACATTCTGCTTTTCAAAGAGCCCCAGGATCTTCTTCATGAAGTCTGCTTAATTTTATAAGAATGGTCTGTCATTTCCATTCCACCAAATTCTGCCATTTTGGGGTGTGAAGCTCACTGTAGTTTTAGAATAGGGTGATCTTTGATTACCAAATACAAATTTAGTCAGAAACTTCTTATCTGAAGGAAGCCCATATTAAGAACTAGTTCCCTTCCTAATTGTACTTATCTTTCTGAGAAAATAGAGCACTTGGACATTGGACTTTTTTGCTGGATATTTTCCACCTGGCCACAAACACTGGAGGTCATGTCTTAGCATGGTAAACCAAGATGGTATTGCACAAAGAAACACTGAATTCATTTGTATATTGCACCAGACCCAGCCTTGAGTCACCATATTGATATACAAAGGATCAGATAGTAAACTTTTTATTAGCAGCCAGGAATTTCTTTTGAAAATTATTCTTTTTTTGACATGCCTACATATGGCCTGAAGGATGCTGGTACTGTTCTCCTTCTATCAAAATAGGATATAATGTGTGACTGTGTTCTAGAAAAGTGTTACCTTTTTTAACAGATTTATAATTTTTTAATGTCAGACCACCACAGAGCTTTCAAGAGATAGCTGCTGGCCAAAACTACATTAGGAAAGTGCATGTTCTGCTCCATTTCCGTCAAGGAGGGGGAGGTAAACATGGGCAATCTGGACTAGGAGGGCCAGAGCAGAGGTGAGGAGGCAGCCAGCTCCCCTGGCTCCTGCTGTGCTCTTCCTGGGGCTGCTGCTGGATTGATCCCTGGCAGCTTCAAAGAAAGAGAACAGAACCTTTCCTGGAATTCACAATCCCTTGCTTTCGTGCCTGTATCCATATTGAAGAAAAAAGCTATCTTGCTGAAGAGCTGTAGCTGTGCCTCAGCTCTCCAGGGCAGCTGTTGGGCTCTGTGCAGACAGACAGACAGACAGAGGCTGCTCCTGCCCCAGCCTCTCAGCAGCAGTGTTGGCCTGGGCACTGAGCACTCCCTGCACAGGAGCACAGGGGCAGGGTGAGCCCACATCTGTCTGCACCTGTCTGTGCTGACTGAGGTAAAATTGGGGTGGAAAACGAAACAGGAGCCAAGCTCTGGGAGCACCTCTGAGCCCAGCTGGTGCTGGGGCAGCCACACATGGCCAGGCTGCTGGGCTGGATCCTGCCAGGGAGACAGGGAGGGGCTCTGGAGCTGCTTCCCCACTGCCCCCAGGAACCCAGCAGGAGCAGCAGCTCTGGCAGAGTTTCTGCAGGCAGCCCATACACCCATTTCTTCCCAAAATGTCAATACAAAAATAACAATACAAAATACCAAAGGAGGGATATTGTATTCTGCTGGATCTCAGCTACTCTGAGAAATGGGAGGCACTGTGGGATTTTTTTTGCCTGCTGAAGTGGAGATGGAGACAATATTTGTGGTGGAGGGCAAACAATATTTATGGTGAATTAACACTGCTGCCAGACATCCCTGGTACACAGGACTGGTGGAGGCTGTTCTTTCCATCTGCGGGGGAAAGCAGTGCACTGTAAAGCTCAGTGGCATTTTAAAATACTTGTAAAATCCATCCAGCACAACCTGAAACTATTATTAACCAGTTAGTCACAGTGCTGCTAATTGTAAGTCACCTCAGACCAGGGAAGCTGGGTAAGGAACTGAGCTCAGAACAGCGACCACCTGCTTCAGGCCACCATTAGTCATTGCTGAAATTAAGTGACTTGACTGCAGCAGGATGAACCAGGTCACCTGGGTTGGGTATTTGGGCTTCACATGCAGAGAGCAAGTCAAAAAGCCAGTCTGCTTCCCTAGAGAAAGGAGCTTTTGGGGGATGTAGACAGTGCTAAATGATGTATTTGCCTTTACTCTCCTCCCTGTTCCTCCCTGAACTCCCAGCCCTTCTCTCAGGGCTGCCCTGGGTCCTTTTGGGATCTTGGCCCTGGAGGAACTTCTGTTGTTCTGTTCTGTTCTAAATTGACCTGGGCCCACTCTTTATTGAGAAACAGTCAGTGGTACTGGGCTGTGAGTGGCCTTTTCTTGCTTCCTGTGGGGTGCCCAAACTGCTGTGAAAGAGATGGGCAGAGATTTCACCTCATCAATGTGTTTCTGTTAGTGTTTTCAGTGTTTTCTGAGAGTGCCCTTCCAGTGATCTTTCAAATTCTGTGTAGGAACTGGCCCAAATCTGGGTTGCAGGAGGGTTTAGGTGGGAGACTGACCAGGGCCCCTCAGGGATCAGGCAATGATGGTGCTGAGGCTGTGCTCTCTTTGGCACTTCTGGAACTAAGGTCTTTAAATTCTGTCCAAATCCAGATGTTAAGGAGCAGGGATAAACTCTAAAAAGAAGCCCTGAGTACATAAACTGCTCCTGCTCACAGACAGCTGCATTGTTTGGGTCTGTGGCAGAAGGAAGCAGGGTCAGGTGTTTCTTTTGTGCTCAGTGAAATGATATCTGTGAGCCCGAGGAGCTGGAAGGGATATCTGAGGTCACCGAGTTCAGCTCTTCACTACTGCAGACAAACATGATGTAATCCCTTTCATTACATGGGCAAACTTCCATTCTAAAAGTAGTTTTGCTTGTTTTTCCTTTTTTTTTCTCCCCTTGCTTTGCTCTCCTGCCCTCCTGCAGTGAAGCTATGCCCAACCTTACTTTCAGGTTTTGAGCTTGTGTTTATTCCCAGCTAGTTTTCCTGTTATACTCTTATGTCTAGCCCATGTCTCCACATTTTTGGTATTTCTGGTGAGTGGAAATGGAAGATGATGAAATCCACAGGAAGAGAGTTCAGTATCTCTATTTGTGCTTATTAACTACTCAGCCCACTAGTGCTTGATTAGACAATTTTGAGATACAGGCAAATGATAATTACATTGGTCACAATACATTTAACTGAACATCTGAAGTACCCATTAAAAAGAAAACCCTTCTAGAACAAGAACTTTTATTTTATTAAACGATTTAAAATTTAGTCATATGGCTCTTAAAGATACTTATAGCTGAATTATAAAGTAGTTTATTTCACTTAGTGTCACTTTACATTTTACCACTTGGAAGGTCTGCAAAGTGTTTCACAAGGCAGAGCTAAGTCCCCTGGAGCCTTCTGATTCCATCTGAAAAACCTGAGCTCCTTTGCTCTCCCTTTGTCTTTGCACATTCCAGCTACCAGCAATCCCAGTCAGCCAGAGCCCCCACCAGCAATCTGGCATCTCTTTGCTCTCCATCTCTGTCACACTGGACTTGGGAGATGGTTTGGAGCCAGTTTTGTAATGGAGGTAGAACAGAAAAGCAAAGGCTTGGGAGCAAAATGATGAGGGTAGAAAAATGTTCTCTAAGCGTGTGCAGGTGACTGTGGTTAAAAGGAAGTGTGAACATTTGCTGGCTTGCCTAGCACAACAGAACACTGCAAGCCACCTTCCCTTGCGATACATTTGAGGCAATTTTATTCTGATTTTCCTTCCAAGTAAAATTTTAAACTTGTTTTCTGATCAATTTAACACATTGGTCCCTGGGCCATTCTGCTCAATGCCTGTAGGGCTGCTTCTTCCTCCCATCCCTGCTCAAAGCTTGGCTCTCCCTATCAGCTACAAAATAAAAGAATTTGGATGGATCTAATCAGCATGATGGATATTGATTCACAGTGACACAGGACCAGTTGGAATTTGTATCCATGCACTATCAGCAGGTACTAATTCACAGTCACAGGAAGCCAATTTGAATTTTTATATCTGCATCATCAGCACTGCATGTATGGTTCACAAACACAGAACCAATTTGCAAATACATCCATAACCCCAAGGAACACATGGCCATTTGGATGTCCTGATTCCATTTGGATAGCTCAACTCCATTTGGATGTCTCAGCTCACAGTTTTTACAGACTGGTCTCCTCTTTAGGCCAGTTCCTTGGGTGGTTACAAAGGTACACACAGACCTGGGTGCACTGACTGTCTCTGAGAGCATTTTCCCTCTGTGAGGTCTGGCTGCCAGTGCTCCAGGCCAGCTCAGATGTGCTGTGGCTGCAGCTGGGAGCAGGCTGCTGGGCAGGGACCATGTGGGAGGAGCTGGGAGAAGTCCCCTGGCAGCTGACCCCTTCTCTCCAGCTCCCACCCCGAGTCTGTGCCCGAGGGATGCTGCAGCTACATCTGAGCCTGGCCTCATCCCTCACTGAGCCTCACCTTGCTGCCTCTTGGAGCAGCCTCATCCCACATCCACAACGCTCCCTGACCCCGTGCAAAGTGTGGTTCATGTGCCTGAAGCCCAGAGAAGTGTGGTATTCACATGCCCTCTGAACAGAGAAAAACATAATTCTCTCTCTCAGGTTTTTTCCTGGAGAAGCACAGAGGAAAACAATTTTTATCTCATTTGCTGCTCCTGTGTTTGTGCCCTTGTGGAATGTGTTCTGGAGATTGTTTACCCAAGGTGATTGCTTGATTGGATTCTGGTGATGGTGTTTGGATTCATTGACCAATTGGATCCCTGTGTGTGTCAGGACTCTCCGGCAGAGAGTCACGAGTTTTCTCTAGTTAGTGATAGTTCTTGTTAGTGTGATATGGTGTAATATAGTTATAGTATAATATAGTATAATAAAGTAATTAATTAGCCTTCTGATACCATGGAGTTCTGTGCATCATTCTTCCCTGCATTGGGGGATCCTCATAGCACCCGTAGAGAAGTGCTCCCCTTGCCTGTTTTGGGGCAGGGAAGGCACAGACACCTCTCCCTTGCATTCAGGATGAGCAGTACTGGGCCCTGTTCCTGTGCAGGCACCTGAGTGCTGTGGTCATGTATCTTTCTATAAATAATTACTTCACTTCATCACTTGCAGCCTCTTTTCATCACCTCCTTTCCCTGAGACCGATGGCTGTTTAGGGATGGAAGGTTTTTTCCTCTCTAGCTGGAACAAGGCCATTCAATGGAGTGAGCAGCAGGAGGTACTGAAAGGGAGATACTGTTAGCACTGTTTCCACATGCCCAAAGAGTGATCTTTATGCAGCTGAGACTACAAGGGATATCCCTTAAAATAAAGGCCAGCTTATTACCCATCTTCTCCAACTCCTGTGGAACGAAATATCCTGAAGTTGAGAGAAGCTGCTGCACAAAGCTTCTTTATAGCTCTCAGTGTGCCTTCTTTGCTGGCTCCAGCTGCCCCTACACTGTTTTTCCTCAGTCCTTTCTTCAATATTTTTTCCAGTTGACTTAGTTATTACAGTACATGGAGCAGACTGAGGAAAATACACTGAGGGTTGGAGCTGGCAGAGCAGGGAGAGCTGCGAGGGAAGTGCCTTTGCCATGCCATGACATCACCCGTGCGTTAATTGGTGGCATTCCCGCGGATGGGAGGCACTGGCCGCTGTCCTCGGGCTCACTTCCGTGATACAGAACAGAGACACTGCCTGTCTCCTGCCAGCCTCTTTCATTGCCAGCCTTCTGGCAAAGCTTGGGACATTTATAAAAACAGTACAGTACTTTATTTAGCCTCTAGTGAGAAAAAGTCACTTCACAGCTCCAGTTTAGGCACAAGGCACTAACAAGCAGATTAAAAAAAAATATATAGATCCTTTACATAAAAACATTTCAAACGAATATATGAAAGTTGATTTGTATTCCAGATGACCTCGCAAACCAGGAGGTTGAGCTGTGCCTTTTATCTGCAGAGAAATGGGTTCAAATCCTGATTAGCCAATAGAGGAAATTCCATTTAATGGTGTAATTTTGGTGGGCTGAAAAGCTGTTCCCTGCCTAGAACCACCATCTATTATGACATGATTGGCAGTCTGTGTTCAAGACAGAACAAGAACTTCACCTCATCTCTACTCTTATTACTTCAGCCTGCCATGAGCTTGCAGTTCCCAACCCTCAGCTCCCACAGAGCCTGAGAAAAAGGGGATTTGTGGCATGAAAAGTCCCCACAGCTGTGTCTGGGCAGGGCAGAGCCTGCCTGAGGCTACTGGGGGCCATGGCAGGGCCAGGAGAATGGAGAGGTGGCACAGGGGAGCCTGAGAAAACAAAGGAGCTGTTGGAGGGAAGTTTCAATGGAAGGAGATGGAAAATAGGCAACAGGAAAAAAAAGGGATGAGGGTGGACAGGGAAAGGATGCATGGATAAGCAAAGGGTGGGATGAAGTTATGCCCAGAGCTGAAGGCAATAGAGCAGAATGGGTGTAACTCTGTTTAAACAGCAGAAGGAAATGTCAGCTGAGGGAGGGAGTCACACAGGGTCATGATGTCACCAAATGTTCTCACTGTGGCTGGTGGTCCTGGTGCAGAAATGCCCTTAGACCTCACAGGACTGTTGTTTCCCCAAGTCTTCATTCTTCAGAGCACAAAACACTGTTTTGCAGGGGAGCAGAAAATCTGCAAGACAGAGCAGCAGCCAGCTCAGGCCTCCATCAAATCTTTGCAGAAGAAAAGAAAGGCTCATCTTCAGTCTAATCAGTGCCATATTTCCATATTGCCTGGCTGTATTTCTCCTGTCAGTGGGAAAAGCCCATATGGGGTCCTGCCAGGTGTTCTCTGTAAGCAGAGCAAGTGGAGGAAGGCAACAGGAATTTTCACTGGTGAGCCTTGTGACCCTGTTCAGTGAAGGGCTGTGAGCAGACACACCACTTTGTCACTTTGAGGTGGTGCAGGAGTGGATGAAGATCCATGATGGCTATGAAAGTATTGCTGCCACACCAGGGCAGCTTTTCAGCCAGACTTCAATGTTCTCCTCTCTGTCCTTTTGATAACCCCCTTGGGTGTGAGAACAAGGGATGTACTCACAAGAGACCTGTCTGGGATGGTCTTGCTCAGGACAACAAAATCTGAGTTTAGAAGGGTAATGATAATGAGGAAAAATATTATAAAGTCAGCCTGAAGATGAAGTGCAAGCTACAGCACTCTGGGAGGAGAAATACAAAAAGAGGATTTCCCAGCTGGGCAGCAGCATCAGGAGGGACTGAGGGTGCAGAGGTGACAAAAGGCTGAGGGTAAGGACAATATCAGGTTTCCTTTCCTGGCTGCAGTTCCTCCAGCTGTGAGAGCCGCTGTCCATTACCCTGCTGTCCATCATCTCCTCCCACCTCAGGTTTCAGCTTTTTTTTTAACCTGTTTATCCTCAGCCTCACCTGGGCCTGCTGGACTGGTGATGAGGAAAGCCCTGTTGTTTGAGTTATTGCCTCTAACCTGGGCTGTTCACCAGGATTGTGTTTGGAGCGATCCCCTGGCAGTTACTGCTGACCTGGGAGGGGGAGAGCCTGCAGCTGGGGGGTGGTGATAAGCAGCTGGAGTGGGTGAAAAGAAATAAACTTTTCACCCAGCTCAGCTGCAGGCAGAACAGGATGTGAGACTGCAACCTAAGACATAGGAGATAATTATTCTACTCCACTTGGCACCGGTGAGGCCTCAGCTGGAATAGAGTGTCCAGTTTTGGGTACTGTGCTGTAAAGAAAAATGTAGACAAACTGGAGAGAGTCCAGGAGAGAGACACTAGAAATATCAGAGGCATAGAAGGAACAACCTAGGAGGAAATGTTGAAAGGATTGTTTGTTTAGTCTGGGAACAGCAGAGTCTAAAGAAGAGCTGTGATAAAAATCTTGCAATATTTTAAAGTTTATTGTAAGGAGGATGGTGATAAATCTTT
>NW_005054367.1:3571682-3587082 GCF_000277835.1 Geospiza fortis
AATTTAGGTTTGACATGAGGAAAAACTATCTAGATAAGAGGGCGATGCTGTAAAATCAAGCAGGGAGTACATGGGTCTTGTTAAAATTCAGAAGGGTGTTTTATTTTAATAATGAGCATTGAAAGAATAAAGATGTTTCTTGTTTAAATAACTCTTCTGGGCTAATGCCTGGGACTGGGTTTCCACATGCTGAGAGTCCAACCACGTGGATGCACTTGCAAGGAACAGCTCTTGGCCTGCAAGCTCCAGGGCAGACTCTCCTTTGTGAGCAGTGTATGCAAACCCCAGCAGCCTGTGACTGATCTCTTTTTCTACCTATTCCTGCAATACAAATAAGCCCTCATGGAATACAAGGATCCATATAAAATTTTACAAATGCAGGAATAACCTTTCTCTTATGATCCCATTTCTGGCCCCACTGTATTTCTCCCTTGCAGGTTCACATGCTATATCTCTAATCCCTTGTTTGTAGATTTGGTATGTGCACACAGCCAGAGATATATCCCTGATTGCTGTTAATCCTTTGAGTGTTTTTACATTATACAGCATATGTCCAGGGAAAGTTCTGTCTTGTGCTTTAATGACACTCCCTGATCCTCCAGTGACACTCCTGGAAACAGAAATGACACCATCCTCTTTCCATCCCAGGGAGTTCTCAGGCTGTGAATTGGGTTTTATTCCACATCACAGAAACAAAGAACCACTGAATATTTTCAGAAGTTCAGTCTGACGTGTTTGCAAACCTAGGAAAGAAATGGAAGGTTGGTCTAGAGGCTGGATGTGGAGGAAGAAAGTCAGCACACAAAGGCCCCACACCACATCTTGCTCATGACCTCTCAAGGGTCAAAATCCACGGCTGGAGCTGGTCCATTTTTTTCTTTTTGAGGCCTATGATAGAATGTGTTTTTCTCATGAAGAAAACTCTGCCAGAGAATAAATATATTTGCTATTTTGGGAGTGGTGAGGCTCTGGAACAGGTTGCCCAAAGAAGTTGTTGATGCCCCATTGCTGGAACTGTTCATGGCCAGGCTGGACAGGGCTTGGAGCACCTGGAAGGTGTCTCTGCCCCATGGCAGGAGAACTGGAATGAAGTGATCTTTCAGGTCCCTCCCAATCCAAACCCTTCTATGATTCTAATACTAACTTCAGGAATGAGTGCTTTCTGCTACAGAGTTTTACTTTAGTTGCAAAATCTGTCAGACATGTTTTACTTTAAATTCCCAATATATGGCTTAACCTTCATTGCACCTTGAGGTAATTTATCTGTAAATGAACACTAATCAAGAAACCTGAAGTCATGTGGGATGCTTCTAATATTTTGAAGATAAGTAATATTAAGCCTAAATCACATTTAAAGAGGATATTAATTGAAGTAGTAGAGCAGGACAAATCAGTAAAACAGAACAGCCAGTCAAACTGGGTTATAGTTCCATTGCTTTCCACAAAAGCACAAAGCACCCATGGGGTATTAATTAACATTTTTTACACTTCTTTGCAGAAGATAGGTGTCTACAGCATGTGTTGTGCAGAACCAAGAAGTGGTCAGTCTTGCCTATTAAAATAAACTGGGGAAGGAAACCAGATGTCAGAACCTCCTCTGCTGGGGTGTTGCTGGTTCACAGGAGAGCTCCTGGAGATGCTTTGAGCCCAGAGCTCCATGGCGAGCCTTTCAGCCCCTAAACCCTGGCAGTTCTGCAGGGGATTAGGATAACTCTATGCTCCCAGGTTCTTCCTGTCAGAGCTGCGGCATCATGAAAGGTTTGCTGGGATAGAAAGAGAAGACAGGAAAGGGTTGGAGGGAGGATTTACCACCCTTGATGCAGATATTGAACAGCTGGACTCGAAAGACTGCGTTACTCACCCTAGGCTCCACATAAAATCAGTAGAGAGGAAAAGGAACTCAAGATATTTGTCTCAGGACAGGAAATGCCTGATTCCCTGCTGCCTATAGGAGACAGGTAGGTACCTGGATAGTGGTGAAGTTAGCCGAGGTAAGCTTGCCCTTGCCTGGCCTTTTGGTTATGGCAGTGTCCTGGGAGGAGAGATCCTGAGCTCTGGCCTCTGTTTCAGGGACTTCTGATGGAGTTTGTGCAGATTACAGGTCACATGGACACAAGCATTAGTGAATGCAGTGTCCCTTCTTCCTTCAGTCAAGTGCATTATCCCAGGGGCTGAGGTATCCTGAGGAAAGTGAGAGATGTGTGTTTAAATGTCCTTTTACAAGAGAAGGAACTTGGTCCAAGTGCTGCTTGCAGGAGAATGCTTTAACCATTAACCAACTGACAGCGGGAACCACGTCCTGCACAGCCCCTGCTCTGAAAAGCAGCAGTGTTGCCATTATATCACAAGAGTTCTATTGTCATTATATTGCAAAGGTTCCATATTGCTAGACTTTTGTACCTCCTTGATGTTTCTTGTAGGCAGCTCCTCTAGGCACTGACTCTTCCTTATCCTCACAGCAGCCAACTGACTCCAGTTCCCCTCAACCAACCAATCCACTCTTTTATAACACTCTTCTTATTGGCTACAGGTGTGGCCTGTTAAAATCAGGCCTGCTCCTAATCTTTAATAATTAACCCAGCTGCAACTCTTTAGGGGGTAAGATTACTTTCTATACTACTTTTGTTTACTTATATTCTATCCCCCTACATAGCAGGGCTGCTGTTACCTTCTGGGAGGAGGAAGACCTGCCAGGAGGGCTTGCAGCAGCTTGGACAGACTGGTTACTTCAGGGAGTTTAGGCTGAAGAGCAATTTCAGAGCCCTGATGGACTTGGAAGTGAGCTGGGTGCTGGCTTGTCATGCCTGAGGCTCTACCTAGGGAGGAACATAAGACATCACAGTAAAAAGACTGGCTCTTCACTGCCCACACCTGACATCTGGGCAGAGCACACCTGAATCTCTCCCAAGGGTACCAAACCCAGCTCCTGTTGGCTTCCCCTGGGTTTCTGGCAGCCTTTGGATGATCCGTGGTGGGTCACAGGGGTGAGGCAGGAGCTGAAGGGCTCTGGGTGACAGCTGCTCCAGGGCACTGCTGTTTTTCCCAAACCCTGCAGCACCCCCCAGTAAAAGCCTTGCAGGCAGTGCTGCAGAGGGGGAGGGAGAGCAGAAGGAACAACACAACACATTACAGCCAGGGAAAAGGATTCTGCATCAGGGATTATGTAACTTTTGACATGTCCTACATATCCAGTACCAGGGAGCTCAGGCTGTGCCCTGCCACGTTAGCAGGGCTCACTTTAGACAGCCACTGTTAAATGACATTCCCTGTCAGAGCTTCTCCAATTTCATGTCTCCCACGTCCCCCTGGGGCAGCTCCTCAGCTCCGGCGTGGCACTGGGCTGGAGCTGCCCGTGCCTGCGCCCAGCCAGAGCCAGGGGAAGCTGCTCTTCTCTCCTGCCTCAGCTCCCTGCAGAAGGACAGAGGCTCATGGATGAGCCCTTCACCCCACTGCAGGCCAGCACCCAAGAGGACGTGGCTTGCATTTAACTGCACCTCAGGAGTAGGAATCCTCGTTTGGGAAGCAAAATCCTTTGGCACTGTTAGCAGACCAAACCCATCCCTGCTGGCTTTATGGCCCCTGATGGCTTTTCCACATTTCACATGGGACTGAGCTCTCAAATGCATTTTACAAACTCGACCAACTCCCTCCAATGTCTGCTGGGGTTCATTTTCCCACTGATATTTCGCTTATTCCAAATGAACTCCACACCTTGATTTTTTTTTTCATTAGTTTTTTTTCCTTTCAGCAGAGAAAATAGGCAAGTGAAAGTGCATCACATGTACAGTCTGGGAAGAGCACAGAGACAGCCAGGCAGCCATTGCAGGGGTTTGGCACCTAGCTCAGGAATGAGCACATGCAGGTAGAATGTTATTCTGCTGCTCCTGCTGAGCACTCAGCAGTTCAGTCTCTGCTGAATCCCAAAGTCGAGCAAAAAGCAGCTGGTTAAGGTGGAATTTGAAAATCAGTCATAAGATAAACAGGTTGCAACATTAAGCACCCTCCAAGGGAAAAGCAGTGTGCAGCATATGTTCTTACTTTGGAAGATATTAAAAAAAAAAAAAAAGAACTTTAATGGACTCTTCACTGGCTTATGGTAGTGGAGCTGTTAATTAATTAAATAACTATATGTGAATGGCATCCATTGGGAAAGAGCCTCACAGCTTCCAGATGCCAGTTATTGGCCCCATTACGGACCTAAAACTATTACAGTAAATCATTACATGCTCCAAGATGAACTGGCACACGATTGCTGTGAGGAAGGATGGAGCTATTCTCACTTGTGCCATTTTTTGCCAGTTTTTATCTAGTGAGATTAATTAGTACTTTTAGAAGTGCAAGTCAGAGCTATAAAATATTAAAGGATATTCCATCAATGGAGTGGAGACCTGCTTAAGCAGAGCTTTTAAAACTTTTGGATGTTCACGGGGAGATGGGAGTTGGAAGAGATAATGAACAACATCTGATTTTGATTTTTTTTTTAAAGAAAGGTCAGATTTATAGCTAGTGGGACTGCATGGAGCCTCCTTTGTGTGCTATGGGAATACTCAGAGGAGGACATTAAAGTTTATCACTGAAGTTCAGGTGCCAGGTAAGCAAACAGTTTCTCAGGCCAAAACCAATCATTTAAGGCAGTTATTCCAAACAGAAAATCAACCAGAAAGTATTAAATAACCTTTTAGCCTGGATCCCCTGCTGGGAGGGGAACATTTTCTGACATTGGATGGCAGCCTAGAATCTATGATCTGGCCTAGAAATGGCTTTTTTTTTCTTCTTTTTTAATTAATAAGCTATAAATTTTCACCCCAAATGACCACTGTGGACCTTTCTGTCTTTTTAGGCTGTGAGAGGGAAAACCACTGAGTCACCTACATCATTGCTTGCCCAGACAGAGCATCCTTTGAAAATCCTCTTGCCTGCTCTGTTTTGAAGCCCAAAAGCTGAGTACTGAAGAGGCACTCCAGGGACTGTTTATACAGTTTACCCAATAATTAGTTCTTAGAGACATTAATTCATGGATAGACACTTCCTCTGAGAAATTATTCCACAGCTGAAATTCCTCCCACAGCTGGACGAGGCAGGCTGAGCACATGGGGCTGGAGATTTTGCAGTCCATCAGCCAGAGCTGGGGAGGAGCAGCGCTGAGGGACCTGCTGCTGACACTGTCCTCTTTCTCCAAGCCTCATCTGAACCACGTGTGAAATCTCTCGCCTGAACCTGAGTTCAAGCAGGGTTCAATGGGGCCAGAGGGGCCAAGGGGGCTACAAGGAGCCACTTGTGCTGCTGCTGGTAAGCAGCCCTCCCACACAGCCCTGCCGGGGCAGACTGAGAGATGCCAGCACTGATAGGCATCTCCTGCTTAACACAACAACCTGTTTGTCCAGAAGGACAGACAGACAGGATCTCCCCTACTCAGTGGGAAAGTGTCCCAGACTGTTCCGGAACAAAGAGCCTCCACATGTGTGGGTGGCAGTGGGGCTGTGGGTGAAATGCTCTGCTGCTCAGCCACATCACATCCAGGTCAGCTGGCTTGGAGGACATCATCCCTTTCCTACACCATGCTGTATAGGACCAGGGTGGACCACGTGTGCTATAGCTGTTCATCACGGGTAGAAAAATCAGGAATGGAAAACCAGCCTCATCTCACTGCTTCTCCTAAAGCAAAGGTAAGGCCACATTCACACAAATCCTACAGGGAAGTGAGACCTACTGTATGAGAAAAGCATGAGTGAGGGTTTGCTGACTAACCCCTAGTTAAAGGAAACAAATTGATTTATTATATGAGCATGACAAATTGAGGCACCAGTCTTGCAAGTTGGGCTGTGTGAGCAGCTCCCCGTGTCCACGTGGCTCTGATACAGCCCAGTCAGGCTGACAGCTGGGAGTTGGAGCTGCCAAACCGGGAATGCTGCTGGCTCCATCGCAAAAGGTTGGAAAGTTTGTGGTTATACTTTTCTGACGCGCGCGAGATTTGGGTGGGAGCCATGGGAGCTCCAGCTCCTCTGCTGAGGCACAAGGACAGGCAGCTGCTTTGTCAGCCTTCCCCAGCGTGTGTGCTGCTAAGAAAGCACGGCCTTTTCTGTTTTTAAATGAAAACAAATTGCTTTTAGGACCTTGGATCTGAAGAGGGGAGTGTCATTGTGTGTCCAACACAAACAAAAAACCGAGCTGAGCCAAGACCAGCCCAGTGCTTCTTTCCCATTCTCTGGCTGTAAACACAAGAGACTCCTCTTGGCTTGTGTGAGAGTGGGAGGGAATGCAACCACCGAGCAAAAAATGTTGTTTCAACTTGATAGTTTAACATCATGTAGGCAGGAGTTGTGCTTTTCTACTGAGCACACTTTCCTACTCCATGGAGTCTTTGACTGGCCTGTCCTTGTAGTAGAGGAAAATAAACTGAGATAAAAAGCAGCTACTTTTTTTCTGCAACGCGGACTATTACACTTCATTGGATTTTTTCCTGAGTGGAACATACATACCAAAATACCAGTGTGGTCCTAAGCCATCAACACTGATGTGTTTGGTGGGAAAGGGCTCCAAGTCACTGGCGCATGGAGAGTACAGGAGACTGGGGACAGATGTTTAGATCATGGATTTTGATCCAGAACAAGGTGGAAGTGAGAGCCAGTCATCACAGACTGTGGGAACAGGACATTCACCTGTGTGCAGTGAGCCTGTGGACACCTCTACAGGCCTTGGAATCACAACGTGAGACAACAGCCACTGCCAGCATGGCCTGGTGTCCTTCTCCAGCCAGCACCACCTGGCTCTGCCTGTGCATGTGCTTTCCCAGCCACCACAGTAATTTTTTCATGCCCCGTGTTCTGAGTAATTTGGGAAAGAAGCAGGAAAAAGGAAGAGAGCCATATATAATGATTGTAGAGTTAATGGTGGATTTCAAGTTTCTAGGTGGAGGAATAATGGATTAGTGTTAGAAGTCTGGTTTAGTTATGTATGTTCTGGCAGACACAGCTGGAGGAAACCTTGAGGTGTAGATGAAAAGTCCATTTTCACTTTGTAAAGATGTATGCACACCCTTAACTTTAAAGGTATAAATTTTCCCGTTGACTTCCCTGGAACTATTCATGCATTAAACATATGCATGAGCCTTTCTAGAAATAGGGAATATAAATGAGGCTACCAAAATAGTTAACCAGAAATACTTTCTGTACAATGAAATAGAAAAATTTACAAGAGGTGTGCACATAGGAGCTCTTAGGAACAGATAAATGCAGGTCACACTGTTAAAGGACAGGGCATCATTGCTTGTGTATGAGAGCGTGTTTCAGCGACCTACAGAGCAGACTGGAGTGCAGTTTGCTTTCGTTACATTAATTAAGCAATTTACTGGAATTTAGCATGTGGCAGATTGGCAGGAGGCAAGTTTAACTTGGGTTGTGTGGCTGAGATCCTTTCATTGCGTTGACAGCCTCGAGTCCTGCCAACAGAGCAGCACACTCAGTGCATTTCTGCTGGTGGCTTCTGTGCTAGGTCCAACTTAAACAATTCCATTGGGGCCTGACAAAGGGAATGGATAAAAATGAACAGGATCTACATTACTTGAGCAGTCTGTTGTGAGCAAGATATCCCAAGTCTGTTTATAAGTAATGAATTTTCATTCAAGCAGTAGCGTACCTGGGCTAGCAAGAATTCTGTTAGCTATTAGCATGCAATTATTTTTTTAATATTCAGATGGAAAATGTTTTTATTTTTATTGTCTGTAACTGTTTCTTCACATTGTTTTTCTTGATAGGTTTATTTTCTAGGTTATGCTGTAGTTATTAGCATTTAAATCTATAGGTTGTTCTGGAGCTGCCATAGCCTGTTTGGGAATGTCAGCTACACAAACTTCTAGCAAAAAGCAAAACTGAGACTTGAGCTGGTGGTTGGAGAACAACACGAGCACAGCCTATAGCACAATCAAAACCATTAAAAGCCTAAGGCCACTTGTTTGGCAAAGCTGCTCTATACTCAAGCCTTTTAGACCTGTGTTTGTTAAAACACCTTACAACAGACCTTTCAGCTTTGCTGTTTTCATGGCAGAAGCCTGGGCAAGTCGCATCCTCAACCACCTTCTATGTTTCCTTTGATGAATTAAAAATGAGTACTCAAACAAGACCATCAACTAAAAGTCTGCAAAAAAGCAATTCCTTATTCAGGAGTACTTAAGGCTTTTATACAGTTTCACAGGATTGGGGGGTTTGGGTCTTTGTATCAAGACTATGCTCTGACCTCTCTTTTCTTCTGTATTCAAAACCTAATGTCACCCTGGCCAGGATTATCCAGATCTGCTTTTCAGTATCAAGACCAATTAACTGGTGACAAGGAAAGCTGCGGGGAAACAAGGCAAATCCAAAATGAGATGAGGCTTCAGTCTCTACTCCAGTCTCCACTTGTATTTATTCTGGTTTCCAGCAGGCTTCTTTTGGCAAAGAGAGATTTACTGCTTGAGCTTTGGCACAGTGTTTCAGACAGGGAGGAGAGCTGGGACAGGAGACCACAGTGTAAGAAAATGTACCTCACATTCAGTTTTCATTAAACAAAAGGACTTCTCCATTTCCTTTGAATGTCCTCTTCCATGTCACGATGGCTTTGCAAGATGAAATGCCTTCTGTCCTATCAGTGTGTTGCTGTTGTTCACAAGAATCCTGGTGGCAACTAAATATATGTTTTAGTCTGTGTTTGAATTAACATTTTAGTTTTAGTACATCCTACCCCATAATTACACTGAATTGGTTTTGGAGAGTCTGAAAGCCTACCTGCTTCCCAAATATAATGGTTTTGGCTTCAAATTAAGGACAGGACAACACTGACACTGAAATCATCCAGACCAGAGAGTAGCCAGGATCAATTCTACATACTGAGAATTCAGCAGGTTTTGAAATTTTGCACTGATATTTGATGATTTCTTATCCTAACAGAAAGCACTTTTACTTGTGTCACCTTTATTTTCCTAGAAACGAAACCTTGGTCTTGGAGAAAACAGGTTGTAGGATCAAAAGATCTAGAAAACCAGCCTTGTTATTCTATGTCTGCATTTTTATCATCTTTAGGCTCTAATTCATCTGTGCTCTACATGTATAAGTGCAAATTCAGAAGGAATAGTTCAGAATTTGACTTTTGGCTTTCAGATCTGCAGAATTTTCTTCATACCCAGTGAGTTCATTTAAACACCTGCCTGCAGTGCTGCTTGCTATGTGCTCTAGCACTCCCTCCGGCTTCTCCCATTGTCCATGGTATCTTTGATCAATCCATAAGTGGAGCAACACTGTGTTAAGAATGCACAGCCCAAACCAGAGTATGTTTTTAGTTCAAAAAAATAAACCCAGAGAATGGTATTTTCTTGCCTTTGGGGTAGGATACCACACACACTCTGTCTTACCAGAAAAGGAAGTATTGGGAAATTTTGTTTCCTAGAAGAGCTATTAGAAGCAGCAATAAACCCCAAACCAATGCAAAGAGAAAAGCCTGCTTTGTAACTTTGACACTCTGTTATGCTGCTCTTTCTCCTTCATATTTGGTTCACAGCCAGCACAGCCATGAGCATGGCTAAAGTATCACCAAGACTGGCGGATACAACCTCTGTCCATCCAGAGCAGGAAAACCACTTGAGTTTCTTTACAAAACAGAAGTGACTTCAACACAAAGCACAAGCACGAGATCCCACCAGAGCAGAGCCATGAGCAGAGCCATGGAATTTGATCAGAATGAGAGACAGGGTTTTCCTTTAGTGCTGCCTGTACTCTGTGACAGTGGTCAGGTGTCACTGCCACCACATGTGAGCATTGTGAAGCTCTAGAGGGGAGCAGAGCCGGCTCTCCCTGTGCCAGGAGGGATGCCAGGAGCAGTGCCCTGGTCCAGGAACCATGCTGCACCTCCCAGCAGGTGCCTCCAGGCGAATCTCCTTCAGACTGTCCTGTGGTGCTTGGTCACGGGGGTGAATTACCAACATCAGTGTCAGCTGATCTGCAACCAGCAAAGACCTGAGAATGTCAGAAATTCCCATTTCCACCACCAAGAAAGGCTGATTTGCTACTGTGGCATGGTGAAAATCAGGTATATTAGCATTCCCCTTCTGAGTCCAGAGGGGCCTCACTGACTCCTCTGCCATGGTGGGAGATGGAACCTTTCCTGAGCATTTAGCAGCCAGCACTGGATCACGGACACTCTCTGGCAGGCACGAGGCAGCTGAGCCCTGCCTGCCTCCAGCTAGCACTGACTGCTCCTTGATTTAACCACACCTGTGGGAGCGAAGGAAAGAGCTCAGCCAGTTGTTAGGATACTTATGGAATCCCACAGGACATTTCCACAAAATTGACAACTGTGCTAGTAAGTACTTTTTTGTGTCTTCTCGAGGGACTGAAATGTCTAAGTTATTATCTGCAGCAGGGACTTCAGGCTTAATAGGCTCAGAGTGCTTGTGCAGGCCATACAATCAATGGGAAGGGGCACGTAGTGTCAGCCTGCAAGATTTGTTGTGAACAGGATTGCAGAATAATCATATTTGGAATGTCTCCATGGATTTTAAAGATGGTGAGCCCTTTCCTTTAACAGTGTGGGCTATTCAAATTCCTGCCTCCATCGGTTTCTGTAACTTCATTGCCTATGCAACTGGTCTCTAGCATTTGCTTAGGGGATTCATAAATTTTTTTTAAAGCATCACTTTTTTCTGATGGGTGAAAATACAAGCACCTGTATAATTTCACAAAATGTGATTTTATTATCAGAAAAGTGCCACTGATGCATATGGTAATTGAAATGCAAGCAGTGCCAGTAGTACCACTGCAGAGCCACTGAGTTAAGGCATTAAAATAAAGGATGAGGGAAAGTTTAGTCATGACCTTGTAAGTGAATGCTCTTCAGCATGGGCAAGATTGCTTAGCAGCCATGGGGACAGGGTGGCCTCCCACCAGTTTCCTGCTTCCCAGAAGGGGTTGAATGGTGTCCCATCTCCAGTTGTGACATGAGCTTCCAGTGGCAGTATGTCCACCAGGACATGCTCACAGAATTCAGAGGAGCAGAACAGCAGCTCTGGTGGTGCTTCCTCTCCAGCCAGGTTTCCCTCTTCATGTGGCTGCAGGCTGCTCCTGCAACCCCCTGACCTTTTGAGAGTGTGCTGGTTTTAGCAAAGCCATTCTTTGCTGCTATGGGCATTTTTCTACAGGCTCTGGAGAGAAATGAAGCCCTTTGCCTGCCAGCTTTTGATGACTGAATGGCTGTCCTGTTTCCCATACTTCAGCAAAGCCTTGAAGAGTTTCCCAAACAGCCTCCCCTCTTCTCAACCTCTTCTGCTTTCACTTCCCTCCTCACAGAGATACTGGGATGGAGACAGAACTGTCAGATAGAGCCTGAGATGTGTCTCAGATGCAGCACTGCCCACCACAGTAATGGACAGAGCATGGTCTTCTCCATCAGCAGCATGAGAGTGTGCAGATATTCTACATCAAAATTCCTATTCATCCCTTGACAGGAGATGTAGAGTCCATTCCTTGACCTTTACCAAGCCACCTTTGGGGCCTTGACTTCTGTCTGCCACTGCAAGAACCTCACAGCCTTGCTTAGCCTCTTTTTGGAGCAATGGCCTAAAATCTTGTCCTTAATATTCAAACCCCAAGATTTCTTCTCTTTCCTATCTCCCCCACGGCTAGAAGGTCTTTAGCACAGGCCTAGTGAGATGTATGAGAAAGAAACCTGGCAAAAGGTTTAAATTAACTCTAGTGGTTGTGCCAACTCCTGCAGAATGAGAGTGCCAAGATGCAAACATGGCTGCACACCAGCATTTGGCAAGGCGGTGACATCTTGTCACCGCTCTCCTGGAGCACTGGGGCCCACACAGGTACAAGGACCAGCTGGCTGGGGCACGATGCAAAGCAGGGTGGGAAAGCAGAGGGAAGAGTGCCAGACTCTTCCCAAACGAAGTCACAGCCCTGTTTCTTCAAAACCATCTACTCAAATGTGACATTACTCCTGACTGCCAACAGAATCGAGCCTCCACAGCTACTTACCACTTAACTGATGTGTCACATGGGTTCAAGCTTCCCTGTTGGGGTAGCCCAGTCTGTGCTAGTAATAAAGAGTGCACATAAACCCATAAACCCTCAGCTAAGGAGAGAAGGACTCACTTTCAGTGAAACTTGCTCCTGCCACAGAAAGCTGCAAGAGTGCTCTGGAGCTAAGTGCTCACTGTTGGGAAGGTGCCTAGAGCTGGAGGGAAAAAAACCCCAACATAAAAAAAAAAGTCTGTTTTTACATTTAATTCCTCCTGGGTCCAGAGCAGCAGAGTTTTATATTTTCATTATAAATAAGTTATGAAGCATCTACATAGTGGAATCCATATTCCCAGGTGGGAACAACATACAGGCCCACTCTAGTCAACCTTCTCTGTATAAGTATTGCCATGCCAGACAGGTCAGTGAAGTTCACGGGCCCTTTTGTCTCACTCCATGTTATTCATAGCCCAGTGCCACTCTGCTGTCTTCTCTCACACACAGGGACAGCCAGACCTTTGATTTCAGAGACTGCTGCAGGGCATCAGTTCTCCATCCAGATCATGCACATGCATTGTACTCATGTTCCTTTACCTGTCTGAATTTTTTTTCCATGGCCAAAGTTTTCCAAGCCCTTCCAGTGCCTCCCCTTCTTCACAAAATGCAGGGGGGTCCTGTGCTACTCTGTAGCTGTTGGACACACTGCACCTGTCTGCAGCTTTTACACAGGGGAGAATTCACTGCAATTTCTGCACCAGCTGGAGTTTGGTGCTGTGGCACAGCTTTATGCTGATGTGGGTGTTGAGTTTGGCATCAAGCTTGGTAATGGCAAAATGATGTTGCCCATCGCCCCAGTATGGTATTTGCATATCAAAAGTACATTTGAATAAAGAAGTTCAAGAGACATTTTATTAGAGCAGCCACAGAAAAGTAAAAAGTCATGTTCCTCTTCAGACACAGTCCAAGGCTTCTATATAGCTGCCATCAAAAATGGTATTCCTTCTTCCTCTGTCCATTACTCTCCAGCAAAAACACAACTGCAGGTATGTTTCCACAGGAGAACATTTACCTTATGCCATTTCCAAACTTCAGGAAAAATTAAGTTTCTGAGATTAGTTATATAAGAAAAAGGAAACTTGAATTTTATCTGCAAGTGCAAACTTAAACCAAGCAAACTGTTATTTGTATTTTGTTTGCTCTATAAAAAGCCTAGGAATACAAAGAACTTTTAACTGAATATAAAACTCAATATTTTCTTTCCAGGTGTCCATAGAAATACCAGTATAGTAGAAAATAAATATAAAACCTGCAAAATACCTTAATTTGGTTTTGCTAAGAAGCCCTCTCACTATGAAAAGAATGGGGGAAAGGGTGAACTAGTTCCTCTTTATTTCCAGCTTGCTGCTTTAATTCCATGTTGCATATGAAACAACAAACAAAATTCTAAGGAATGTAAAAAGTTCCTGTGTCTACAAAAGCCTTAATAATACCACCCTGAGCTGAAGAACAATGGCACTGACATGAAAGGATTTTCATTTCTAAGAAATACCTTAAATCAAAGTTCAGGAATACATGGATTCCATGCTCTTCTGCAGGGCTGATTTAAACCAGACCCACTAACCTGAAATATGCTTCCTTCCTGGGAGACTGAGCTGCAGCAGCTCAGGGCACCCCAGGTGAGACAGTGGGCTGGAGACAGGGTGGTACCTCAGGTCTGGGTGAAAGAGGAGGATCTGCATTAAACAGAACATTCCAGGTATAATGCTACATTTCATACACTGTTCCTGGCTCACAAAGATGGACTGCAGTCTCCAATAACTACAATCGGTACAAAATTTGGAAAATTCTCCACTTAAAAAATGGCAAACCCCATGTTTAATATCCACAGAGCATTAAGGTACAAATAAAATTGCTGCTTTCCATGTTCCCTTTATCACTGCATCTTTCTGAGACTTGTATCCTAAAGGTTCATTTTTCCAAATGGCATAATTTTGGCAGAGGATGAGGTCAGTGAACTCCCAGATTATGCACTGTCTATCTCTCCTGCAGCATTACAGGGATATGCAGATGCTCAGCACCTCAGCTAAAACAAATGTGCAGAGCATGAATATTACAATTACCAGAGAATTAAAAAAATCTGTCTGCATTCAAAGTAAAAATAAAACTGGGAAATTTCAAAATTTCCTGAGGTGCTCTTTTTGATCAACTAGAACTTTGGCTTCATTTCAATCTAGGCATTTCTTTCATAGTACAATGCAAAATACAAACTACATTGTGAAGAATATAAAAGCTTTTTTTTTCCAGTTGGGAATGCCAGAACATATCCATTGTTTTTTTTCTCAAGCATATTCTTTAGCAAGTATGATTTTACAAAGAAGTTAATCATCAGTGGAGTTGTAGTCTCAAATGGAAAGAGGGTCTGTTTCGTTTTGATTTTTTTCTAGTAGAAATTACATAGTCCTAGAATTTTCAGATTTTAAAGTTCTCTAGTTCTACATGAAATTTCCCATTCTTTTTTACAATAAAATTCAATAATGCCCTTTATCATAATTCATAATGGAAGTGTCTATTCATGGTAAACTATGTAACTTGGGTCCACTCTAGGCTGAATGGTTTTTAATTTTTTTTATGTATTTGTGTACTTTTGCAGGTTTTGAAATAAAATACATATTGGTGCTGATGGATGAGAAAGCACAAATGAAGTGACATTCTATAAAATCATCAGCTCTGGGGAGATGTTGAAAAGGCAAAGTTTGATGATGTGTCAGAGTAAAAGAAATGATGGCACGAAGAAGTGATCAGATGGAAGGTTTAAAATGAGAAGGGAAAAAAGGAATTTTTCCCACAGAAAGAATAATTAAACTGAACTCATTGTGAACAGACACAGTGGAACCCAAGAGGATAACTGAACTGTACAAAGCTGGGATTCCAGACATACATTCAGCTTGATAAAGCTGCTTCAGAAGTCAGGAAATTCAAAGGTAAGTGTCTCACAACAGAGTTTTTTAGGCATCTTCCTCAAAAAGATACTGAGCTAGATACTTCTTATTAATATGCATTTTTGTTAATAATCTCTTCAATCTAAACTATAAAACGTGCTGTGCAACATGACTGAACAAACATCGCTGTGAGAAGTATTTCCCCCTTGTTTGAGTAATTTGAATTTGTAAGCTAATGTAAGTTTTTGTATTAAATAATGTACTGTGTGCAATTTTCTTTCTTGTAAAGTACTTTGAAGCTTTCAAAGGGCACTCTAGGTTCATAAATAATGTGGTGTACTTTGCCAGAACTGTAGTGCATTTCTTGTAAGTTCTGAATGTTCTTTGCCAGAACTGCAACATGCTACATGCCAAATCCTGCACACAAATGTTCTACATGTGGCAAATACATATTGGTAAAGACCAGAGGCGTGG
>NW_005054367.1:3587113-3598522 GCF_000277835.1 Geospiza fortis
ACCAGAGGCATGACATTCCTGGATTTCTTAGAGAGACGGGGGAAGGGAAAGAAGGGGGGAAGGAATAATGAGGAAAGGCAGAGAAAAAAGTCTGTGCATTATTTTAAAAAATGAAAAACGACAAAAAAAACCAACAACCTCCACTCCCAAAATAACCCATAACTTGTACTTAATTATTTCCAAAAACTGAACTGTTAGTTGCATGCAGCACTCACAGGTACCAAGAGCTGGGTCTTTACTTTTCCTTCAGTTATGGAAACCAGGCCTCTATTTCTTTAATAGCTGAAGATTCTTCAATCCCAGCCATTTCTAAGCATCAGAATACCTGCAATCCCTGCTCCTCTGAGCACCCCCTAATGTACATGGAGAGGCTGAGAGCCAGGAGAAGCAACACAGTCAGGATCACCACTATTTAACAGGCTATGAAAATGAATCCTCTTCTTCAGGCAAAACTGGCATTTCTTATGCCCAAAGCTGCAGGGAATAAACCAAGGCCAATGTTTATAAAGTGTGGACTCTGGCCTCTTTGCAACCTCTGCCACAGACAAGTAGGCTCCTACTTCTGCAGCTTGGAAGAGGAGTAAGACCCAGAAATTCCAACAGGCATTTGGCCACATAGGTTAGACTGCTGAAGGATACCAGGATTTAATGCGTCTTTTGTTACTATTTTCTTGATTAAGCACAAACAAGTAATGTCAACAGTCCTCTATAGTTTGGATGGAATTGCTGAAGTAATTAAAAAATTTTACCATTCCCTGCCCTTCACTGAATTTCAGGAAAATGATGACAACAATTATTAATCACCCAGCAACAACCAGCTACCTGAAAAGTTATGAGAAGGTACTTAGACCTAATCATGCATTAAGCACTAGGATTTGATAAATGTTTACAAAACAAACTGATATTAAAACTGAACTCCACATTCTGCAACACTAAATGAACGTTTTACTATCTGGTTCCTTTTGAGGTGGCAAGAAACTACAGTAAAACCTTTGCTGCTGGCAGAATTACACTGCTTAGAGAAAAACATCCTGTGTGTTACCATTTGCTGCCATGATTTACAGAGGTATGGTCTGTAGTCTGTATCAGTTTCATGTGGAAGTTTTAAAGGTAAAAAGCCTTCTGCAGAGTTTGCAGATTTCTGCATTAGTGTCTGTGTTGTTGCAAAGAGGATCAAGTGGTGCTGTGTCACAAGCTTTTCAAGGAAGTTAGCACATTTCTTCAGGTTCATCTCCTGCAAGGTAAGGCTCTCCCCTCCATTGCTTCTGTCTATCCAATAAAAAGCTGATAAACTGTCTAAAAGCAAAACACAGAGCGAGGGGTGAGCGCAGAACAGGTTTTCTAGAGAGTAGAGAGTGAGGAGTAACTGAGTGCTGCTACTGCAGCTCACAAGGAAGAGCCTTCCCAGGCACTGCTTTATCATTTCTTCTGTCCCTTGTGCCAGCCTGTTCTCAAGAATGGTGACCAGCCGGAGCATATCGAAATGGTAATCGGTGTCAACAAACATGACTTCTACTTCCAGTCCTCCCTGTGCTTTGGGAATGATGCAGCGGGCCAGCAGGTGATAAAGCATTTCTGTTTTTCCTGTCCCTTCTGGGCCATGGAATTCAATAACATCTCCTGTTCAAAAACAAAGCAGCACGTTGTCAGGTAAGAGCATTTCTAGCCCAGAGTTGGTTCTCAGTGTTTTCTGAAGCAATATTCACTATTCCACAAATTGGGAAATGCATTTTAATCGACATTCATAAAATGGTTTAAATCCTGGTTAGCATCCACCAACAGATATTTCAGTTTTCAAGAAAAGCCTCTAAAGTGAAGTTAATCAACTGTGAACAAAGGGTGAAAGTCTCTGCCAGCACCATCCAGGAGACTTCCATCAAGAAAAGGCTGGCAACTGGATTTCATCTATATCATTACTGGCAGATAAAGGCAGAAGAGGAAGCTGCTATACAAAAGTGGCTAAGAAACCATCTAAACTATGCACACACAATTAAGAAATAACAAAGCAGAGGATAAAACAAAAAAAATTGACATATTAGAGGTCACTTCACATAGATGCCACATGCTGCATGTCACAAGATTCCTACAGGAATCTGTGACTGGTGAAGAGAATATCAGTAAGTTTATTTAGCACTTATATTCTACTGTGGTGATAATAATGTGAAACTGCTTCTTTTGACAAGGGAGACTCAGGGATTCCTTCAACTCCAGGCAAGGCCTCTATCTGAAGCAAAGGATCTCTGTTCATAAAAGGATTCAGCCTAATTACCTCATCCATGTGGGTCATAAAATACATATCATAAAAATTTAAAATGTTAATTAAAAACAGCATTACACTCCATTAGGAAACCAGTTCTTTTGTTGGATGTGAATGCAAGATACTCTAAAGCCTTATCCAAAGTCTTCTGATGTCTTGTATCAGAGCAAGACCCTAGAAGAAGTTAATTTATTAGCTGCTCTTTATAAATTTCTAATTTTGGGAACTGGATTATTTATTTATGACATTTTGGATTTTATAGGCAGAAGGGTAACCACATGCAGTAAGGAGAATCACACCACTGTAATTGCAGGAAGGTGAAAGATTTCCATGGCCTGGGCAAGTGCAAATGGCCTGACAGCTTTTCATAGGGGGATGTGAGAGTAGAGAATTAACTGCAACTTCCCTTAAACATGTTTGTGCCTGCCTGAGTTAACAGGGTTTTTCAAGTCACTGCTCAACTTCCAGAGGATGTCCTCATTCACAAGTGCCTACAACATCAAGATGCAGTTTGGGATCAGGGGAACAGGATGGTAGAGAAGAAACCAAGCTCTTCTCCCTTTGTAACTGTTAAAAGCAATTTACACCTGATGTGACAAGTCTGTCCATTTCAGTGACACTCAGAAATATCATTTATATGAATTTCTGATCCTTTGAAATCTATTAAAAAGCTTGATTGTCTCCCAAGCCCTTATTAAGCTGTTCTGAATGGCTCCCTCACTTCTGAGATGAAAGGTAACTACACATCCTGGGACATAAGTTTTTATTTTCTCTTTCTGTGCAGAGGTCACAGTGCCCGACACTGTCACTCGCAGCCAGTGGCTCTGCTGTCACACAGCCTGTGCCAGAGACACAACCACACCCTGGCAGGGTGAGATACCAGCTTGCAAGAGCTCCTCCTAAAAGTACTGGGTAGGTCATTCCCTCCTATTTTGTCTCTTGCAGTACTTTAGAACAATTGTGTAAGGCAACTCTTGATAAGGAACAAAGTGTATCTTTTGCCACTGGCTGTGACACAAAACTTCTGCCACCCTGGTTGGCATTTCTGAATCCAGACCAGCAACTGAGTGGGGCCAACAGGCAATACTGCTTCACCTGCCTTTACAGCAAAATATGACCTGCTGGATTCAAAAATTCTTCTGGGAAATAAATGCTTCACTTTTTCCATTTGAAGACATTCTAGCAGGGTGTTTGTTTGCTACAGAATGACACTAGATAAGGTTTTTTTTCTTTTTTTTTATTGGCAGAAGTAATAAAACTTATTTAAGTAAAAAATCTAAGTTGATTAACAAAAATCATTCTCAGAGGCTTTAGTGGTGGTGGTTTATAAATGTGAACAGCAAGACAGCCAAGCACCCCTCAAAGTTTGCTCAACATTGCTGAAAGAGATCCACAGCTGCCTTGTAGTTGGACCAAGACACTTGAGTTACTCTGCAAACAGAAACAGCTTGGACTGCAAGAAAACCTCAAGAGAGCCGGGGATTTCTGCTCCTTCCTGATTATCCAAGAGCTGCCCACAAGGAGAACGGGTGCAAAACAGGAGCCATTTATAGCAACATCTATAAATGTAGGGTTTCATTGAATTAGCAACCAGGCTGTTACAGTAAGATAAGGGGGGAAATTCATTTCTCTGGATCAGAGAGGACAAGCCATGACACAGCAAAGGAGGAAGTGAGGCCAGCAACGTTTTCAAGAAGCCTCTGACACGCTGACAGTAGGTCACAGAAGAAACTGAGTGATCACGACTAGCATCATCCATTAATGTCAAAACAACTTTGAAAGGAGGATTAGTAAAAAGATACTGTCACAGGATGAGAACAGGCTGAGAGGGAGAGCAGGAACAGCACTTTAACATGGAAGAAAGTTAATGGGAATTTTTTCTATTAGAATTGGTGTTGGCAGACATTAAACATATCAGTAGATGAATGTTCCATTAGCTTGGCAAAACATGCAGAAGACAAACTAATTGGGTTAATAAAAACTTAAGTTTGTGAAGATTTAACAGATGGAGATGGATGAGTAGAGTGATTTCACATGAAATTCAGCACTGTGAATTCAAGAGTTAGGTTTTAAGGAGTCCCTGAACACATTGCCTGGCTCAGGGCAGCCAGAACTGGCTCATTATGGGCAGACTAAAGAGAATAATAGCCCACTCCTATGAATGGGCATGCAGGTTAAATGAAATGATGCTGAAGAAATGTAAATATTTATGTAAGATTAATATATTTTTAACTGAAACACTGTGTTCAGTCCTGGTCATCAGTTTGGTGTTATGTTTCTTGAATGAGAAGAGCCTTATTTTTGTCTGTAATCAATCCACCTGAAAATGCTGGTTGAACTATTTTCTGACACTGCAGATACAAACAGGCTGCTGGAACACTCAGCAATAACTTTGTGTGTTTCACATTGTAGGCTACCTTGAAGTTCCTAGGCTGGTCATTTACAATACTGTGCAAAAGCTGTCACTATTATTTATACCATTTATAAGTGAAGTAGAAAAGCCTAATATTTATTCCAAGTTAATGTTGGGTGTCATGCAATTGGTGAACATCAGAGCCTTAAACTGACACCCACACCTTCATGCCAGTGGCACAGGGGAAATAAGACTGGCAATAGTGGAAGATTATTTAATGCTTGTGTCACTTTTGCTCCATTCCAGAAGAGCTTAAATGGTATGTAATTAATGTACTTATGTGCTCTTAAATATGCAAGTCCATCATTATTAGAAGCAGTGGTTAGAGTATCACATTAATACCTATATTACCTGTCCCTATTTTACAGTACCCTGACATGCAAGTTATGAACACTTCACCAAAATGTAACCTTTGGATAGTTTATTGAAACTTCATGCATTTGTTTGGAAAAAAATGAATAATTTAGGTCTTTGCATTGCTTTAATCACAGCATTTGAGATGAAGAGCTGTTCAGTATTGACTTCATGGGCAACCTATTACAGAATTCCACAGTGACACGCTAAAAGTCAAGTTCATGACAAATGGAGAGGTAGGCCTTCAACAGGGATTTCAGACTGAATAATGTGAACACACATCAAAATAACACATGGCCTCACATGAATACTGTGGTATTAAAAGACAAAGCAAAAATGCAATAAAAGGTGAAGTCCATTTATATATATACAGCTAAAGGGCTGTGCTAATATGTTAGGCAGCTTCATTAATGTCAGCCAAAAAGCATGACCAGTATGGGTAATAATTGATACCATTTGTTGGAAGCAGAAGAAAAATACAAGTGCTTCAAAAGCTCAATGACTCTGTTGGCACAGAGAAACCAGTGATGAATTTTAGGTTTCCAGCCATGTTAGAACTGAGGTTCTGGAACAGTCTTCAGACAGACATGAACAACCTATAAAGCTTTAAGAGCAAAGCAGATCATTTGACATGAAATTATGTAACACTATGGACTGCAGCAAGGGCAGTTAGTGATCCCCAAGAAAATATCTTAAAATCTGTTTGATCAGTACATAGCCAGTTCAGTCTCAAACATTTGTTTGTTGTGTGTAAAGTTGACTAAAAAATACCAAACATCCAGATGAAAAGATTGTTTAATATTTATGTTCTGAAAAAATACAATATCTCATCTTCTAAAAAAATTAAGAATTTGAGAGTCTTGTGAAGCATACACCAATTTCACTCCTGGTCCTTAATTCTTCTTGTGAGTAACACAGCAGTTCAGAAATGAACTGCAGTGTTCTACTTGCACTGGCTTAGCAGTATTTCTCCACCCTTTATCATTGTTATGTCACACTGGAAACTTTCAGGGCAGGAATCATGTACTGCTAAAGCCCACATGTGTTTTCTAGTGCTGCAAAACAATACACAAAGTGTCTCACAGTGACTGTGTTTGAAGACTAAGCATCATCTCTCATCCAATTATCCTGATTCTTTTTATTGCTTTTTCTGCTCTTTATTCTGAACATTCCATATTTGTGGGAATTTAAACTGCAGATGAGTGTGCTGTTAACCACTGAAGCCACATACTTGCCCTATGAAATCCACTCACTCATACATAAATTCCACAACAGCAGTACCTCACCACTGATCCTCACTGTTTGCCACTCACATGCCTTTTTTCATATATATTTTTAGTCTTGTGTAATCAGAGTTGTCTCTTCCATCATGAAATTCATGAAATTTCACACAATCTGGAAAATCAGTCTAACTTCCTGAATAGTGTGTTCTTTTCTGTTTAGTTCACTAATTTCTTTCATTAAAATATCCAACCTTGATCCTAAAATTTCTTGTACTGGTGTCATTGAAAGGTTACCCCAGTTCTCCAATCTGAAATTCTTGTTCATTCACTGAAGGTTCCTATGAGCCATGTTGATCCTGCATTGTGAACTCATTCAGCTAATTAGTACCTATGGCCATAATGGAATTGTTGATGAAGTTCTATTTTAAGTATACTTAGGATTGTTCAGGTCAAGACTGAATGGCATGATGATATGGCTTCATTGAAAAATACTGTTTGCTCATGCTCCTTATCCTAATTTACCCAGACAACTCTGTATCACTGAACTCTTTGCTATTTACCCAACCTTATGTTCTTTGCAAATTTCTGCAGTTATGACTTTGTCGTGGTTGTCTAGACCACTGATTAAAGAAAACAAACAAAGAGGTTTAATGACAGACTCTAGAACAAATTGCTGGAAAACTACTGACACTGACCAATGTGCTTGGTATTTACTCACCTACACCTGTGTCTTGATATGCATAAAGTAGATTTTGAGGCCTATTTAATAATGTTTGGAAGGGTGACTTTGCATTATTCCATTTTATCTAGGTTGCATTGAACTACATCAACAATTAAAATTCTGATCTAGAGCAAAATAATTTACTTGTATGCTTATCTCTGAGAATACTTCTATATGAATATTTTTCTATAAATGGGATGAAGACACATTTTTACCATGAACAGGAGATCCTTCCTCAGCAAACAGACAAGGTTCGAGATTCTTCAGAGAACTTCTGCCCTCAAGTCGTGCAAGCAGCTTTTAAAGACAAGACAAAGAGCCATGCTGTTAACTTTAAATAATGAACCTCAGGACACAAATTTAAAGGATTCTAAGAACTGACAGTTTTCCATGACAGTCCTATTGAAAGATTAGCCTGATTTTAAAAGTGTTTTCATAAATACATATGGAAATGCATAGTCTGGACTACAGCAACAGAAGGTCCCAGCTTTACAAACAACAAGCACACAGATTGAGTGGTAGTGAGGACTGGAGATATGAGGAGAAATAAAGTTTAAAAAGCAAAAGCTGCTCAGGGACATTAGTGAGAGGGATCACCTCCAGTACACAGCAGTGCTGCCATTCCAAAGAACAAAGGGAAGGAACATCATTTGTAACAACCATCACCTCCAAAAAAAAATACAGGCTGAGAGGTGAAACCTTACCCATCAACAATCTCTGAGCATTTCTAAGTAAAACCATGTGCATTTCACCTGAAACATTACACAGGACTCCTCTGGGCTACAATCCTATTATATCATAGTTACTTGTTCAAACAGAGTATGGATTAAGAATGTTCAAAAGTAATTAGTCACCAGTGGCTCTGCAAGAACCTTTCTAAAGCAAGCTTGAATTTGTTAAGCAAGTTCTCCAAAGCCCCTCGTAAAGTAAGTCCATTGTAAAACTAATTACTTCAAAGATCATGGACAGTTTCTAAAATTGAGAGGTATTTGCATAGCAAGTAGACAGGTATTCACAAAACCTGTGTTATTATTAGTTCTGGCACACTGTGTAAGCAAGAATGAACATTTTCCCTGGTACTAGAGCTGCTATTCCCTACGTGTATTCCCGTACATGGGAAAGGACATTACTGGGATGCTAAGTGTCCCCAGAGTACCTACCCTGGTGCCAAATACTACACTCTCCAAGACACCCAGCTGTCATTTAGAGATCTGAACAAAACTTGTTCAGTTTTATCCCATCCTCAAGACCAAAAGAGCAGTGAGCGCACACCTTCAAACAACTGCTGCCTTCTCTTGCTTTCCTCCTTGTCATATCCATGAGCAACACTTGCTCTGAATGATCTTAAAAGTTCTTTAAACAGTTGTGTGTGTGTGTATTTGCCTTTAAGAGTAAAATAAAACTCCATTAAATGGTCCTGAATTTCCTTCAAGTGGTCACAATGGGAATCTAAGTGTGACATTTTCATTGACATTTTAAGAGTCCCTTCCATTAACAAAATGTCAATGCATTTGCCTTGGCTTCTTCACACCTATCCAGGAGAGTTTTCTGGCTCATCCTCTGAAGGGCCAAAAAACCACTCAAACTGACCTTGCTCTGGATCAGCAGATCCTCCCATCACACTTCACACATTTGTGCAGCACAAAACACATGCTGAACTACTGGGAACCAGCAGGGTTCCATGATCTGGACAAAGCAAAAATCCAGATGGACACACATACTTAAGAATACAGGAACTTAACTTGGGGCACATAAACCAGCAGCTCTCAACTACCAACCAGCAGCTCTCAACTTTTCTGATGCTCTTCACTTCTCAGCAGAGGAAGCACTGCTGCAGCACACAGGGATAACAGGGGCTCAGTGATGGGCACTGCTGGGGCCAGCAGTCACAACTACTGCTGGCCTAAACACATTGCTGCAGCCTCTTGCTCCTAAATTAATTTGTACATTAACAAATATATCCTCTGCAGTTTATTCTTTCTGGAACAGTGAGCCCCTGTGTCCTCTTAGACTATCAACTCTTTAAGTTTACTGAGAGAGAGTAAATTGATCACTATCGTTTAAATATGAATCTGTCGTTGTTTAAATGACAATTTTATGGATTAATTTTAAATAACTACAGGTGCTTTCTCTGAGCACTGCTCATGAAGGTAATTTATGGTAATTTGCTGATGATAGCACACCTGTGTTTTTATCAAGCTTGTATTTACTTCCGAGTTCTGAAGCAGAATCTCCAAAGGCACTTGCCTCATTAGTGCCATGCTGGGAGCAACGGGGTTCCTGGCAGAAACAGCCAACAATTTTCCTTCAACTCTCACAAAGGTTTGTCCACAGTGCAGCACAAGTGATGGAAGCAAAGCTGAGATGAGACACTACACAGGCATCCCTCACCTCTGCCCACATTACACAGGGACAGCACAGGCTGCTCCAAATCCAGCCAGAGCCACCTTGGCTCTGCTCCAGGGGAGGCTTTCCCATTCTGCCTCCTCACGTGTTCTTCTGGAATATGAGGGGGAGAAATCTCCAGCATGTACAGGGTGATCTGAGGGTGGATGCCAGGTGCCCCAAGCTTTGTCACAGACAATGTACAGAAGGACAGACAGCACCCCCAGAGAGAACCTTGGAGTGGGAAGAGCTTATACAAATCCCAAGTCAATTTCAAATCCCATATTAGAGACTTCTGATTCTATAATCAAAGTGTCAGCGGTCATTTCTTCCTCCATAAGCCTTTCTTCATCTTTTTTTTACACAAAACACCACCCTTTAGCAACCTGCTAGTGGTAGCTCCTCACTCTTAGGTATTCTTTGAAAATGTAATTATGCCAGCAAGAAACTGCACAGATGTGCAGTTACATGTAGAGAATAAGCTGTACAGCAAAAGTTCAGCAGCAGCTGGGATAAATGTCAATAATGACGAAGCTGATAGGACTCAAATATTTCAGCTATGCCTTTTATAATTTATTTTCTTTTTAATAAACAAATATGCATATGGACAGTCCCACTGACTAATGCACGACATGCTCGTACTCTGTTGGTTCCAACAGAGCTGTGCATCAATGCAAGCACACACGTAGGTCTTGTCAGGAATGAGAGATTACTTCATTAAAATGTTAAAGAAATTCAAATTAAATACTCCAGCTCTGGTAGACGCTGTGAGCTAACCTACAGGCTATTTACACATACAAACCTATCTCGAGTACTAGACAAAATTTAACTCCCAACCACTATAACCACTCTGATTGAGCTTTTGTAAACTTTGGGCATGAAGACATATGCAAGCTATTTATCATTACTTTTATTGTGATAAACCAAAGGTGTTTTGCAAGAAGTTCTAATTTGTTGTATTAATTATATTCAATAACAAAAGCACAATACTGCAGTCTCAGTATAACTCAGTAAAATCTGACTTTATGCATGAGACTATTTAAAGAAGTATTGGTTTAAATTAAGTATTCTCTGTTTCAAGTGCTTTTATCATTTATTGTCTGGGCACTGTATTCATACAGTGACTTTTCTTAACCCATTGGTCTTCAACTCCTTGTTGCAGGTTGGATATCCATCCACTGCAGGCAGTTGATGCCATGTGCATTCCCTGTCAGCACCACTCATGTGGACAAATAAATGCATTTATCCCTTGGACAAAGAGCACAGCCCATGTCCTTAATTCACGTCTATTTGCCAATAGTGGACATCTAGTACTAATTTTTTTTTAAGTGTCAAAAGGGCTTAAAAGCCCAAGTGCCACTAAAAACCACACAGAGCTTTAACAATAAATATTATCACACTTTTCTGTTTTATGTGAACTATTCAGCATGTTCCGGTATAGTTATACACAAATCTCCAAGCAATTAAGTTGCTGATCAAAAGTGGAAGTTTCTAACAAATAAAACATCGAGAAATAGGAAAAAACCTAATAAAACAACACTAGATACCAAAACTCAAACCTTTTTTCTCCTAAAGAGAAGGAAAGCAATTCCAGCTTACAAAATGTTTATTTACAGAATCATAAAGTAGGAAGAGACCCTAAAGATCATCAAGCGCGAACCTTTAAAGGAAACCTTCCTCATAGGTCTCCTTCCTTAAGCATCCCCTCCACCGCCTGGGAGGGGAGCGCGAAGGGAATATTTATAAAGGAATTATCGATACACCCGAACCAAGAAGCGCCCACGGCAGGAATCCACCCGCATCCCGACACAAAGGCAGAACACGGCCCCAGGGAGCCCCGATCCCTCCGGGATCCGCGGGAAATCCACCGGGAAAGCCCCCGCGGCCTCTCGGGGGCGGAACTCCCTCCCTCCCTCCTTCACGCACCGCCCCCTCAGGAGGCCCCGCGGGGGCTCCCCCGCGCCCGCCCGTGGGGGTGAGGGGGAGGAGGCTCAGCGCTCCCCTCTTCCCGTGGCTACAGCCTCGCCCGGCTCTCCCCGCCCGTGTGCCCGGGCCC
>NW_005054367.1:3598577-3621195 GCF_000277835.1 Geospiza fortis
GGGGAGGAGCCTGCGGGATGCGGAGTTGTCGGTTCGAGTCCCGCCTCCGGCTCAATTCCCCGCGGCCCATCCTCCCGACCTTCCTATGTGGTTTGGGATTCCTTGGACACGGCCGGGAGAATCACAGAGTCAAATAGTTTGGAAAAGAGATCTGGAGTTACAGAGTACAACTTATGACTGAATGCCACCATGCCAAGCAGACCACAGCACCGAGTGCCACATCCAGTCTTTCCTTAAATGTTTTATTGCACTAAACCGGAGATCAGTGTTACACTTAAACAGCTCCAGGGATGGTGACTCCACCACTTCCCTGGGTTGCCCATTCCAATGTCTAGTAATTCCTTCCAAAAATAAATTCTTCCTGGTGTCCAACCTAAACCTCCCCTGGCATAGCTTACAACCACGTCCTCTTGTCCTCTCCTGAGTTACCTGAGAGAAAAACCTGACCCCCACCCAGAGACAAGCTGTTTATTTATTTTTAAGGACTTGTCTTTCTCCAGGTGTGTGTGGGTTTTTTCTGCTCCTGCTGGAAAGGAGCAGGTGGTTGGGCTGGTGTGACTCAGGAGATGCTCCTTGGTGGCACTGGGGAGCTGTGACTCAAGGGAAGCTCGTTCGTGTGGCTGCCATTAAACTCTTGACGCCTGCGAAATTGCTCTTTGCCAAAGCCAGCTATCAATTATGGCTTAAATTAAAAGGGGTTTAGAGTATTTTTGAGAAGTCCCTAGAATGAACAGGGCTTGCATGGTGTGTGATGCTCTGAGGCAGGAGCTGATGGTCAGCAGCTTGGTCACACCAGCAGGCTGTGGTCAGCAGCAGGACCTGCTCCTCCCGGACCACGGCCTGTCCACTGCAGTTGTGCAACCTGGGCAGGCAAGAGGGATGGGCACAGGGAGAACACAGGAGAACCTGTTTGTTTGTTCCATAGGCTAAATGCAAAACCAGCAGGATAAGAATAGCAGCTCCCAGTATCTGCATATCAAAGAGCAGTAGTGATACCATCCCTTCGGGTCTAGCGAGGTTATCGGTGATACTGCACGTCCTTACAGTTAGGAGGAGAAACTGCTGGTGGAGTTCTCTGCTTCTTCAAAGAAATCATGTTTGTCTACACAAAAGAGTTTCTACTAGCATGTACCACAACAAAAAATCTAACCTCAGATGCAAGGCATTAGCTTTGTTTACTCTTTCAACCCTTTTTCAGCCCAAAATACAGAGCTCCAATGCAAAACACCCTGCTGCTGCCACTTGACTAACTCCAGATGGATGGCATCAGACAGATTTTACCCAACTCAAACCTCTAGTTTTGGTGTCCAGTCCTAATTGTGCTCATTAAAGTACAGAAGGGAGATGGTTGCTCTGCACAGCCTGAGTAGTCTTTGTCTTTTTCTGTGTATGGAAACATGTGCCAAATTATCAGGAGCATGGTGAGAAAGACTTGGATGGCCATGGGGAGGGCACAAAAATGCAACTACAATACTTTTGGTTTCACTGTATTGAAGGAAGTTTCTTCTTTGCATTTTGGAAGAAGCCAACTTAAGGGACAGACAACCTGAAGAGCTGTGTATCACAGTATTCTTACAGTACCTCAGTGGTCTGGGCCACCTGGAAGAGTTTAAAAGCTTTGTTAATTAGTAGTGATTGTCCTTGAAGCTGACTGAGGAGTGACCTAACCCAAGAGCAGATTGATGACAAAGACATTACTCACTGCATCGACCACATGATTTTTTTTTTTGGTAATTATAGGTTCTTTGTTGCTCTTGTCCTCTAATTAAAGATGTTGTACTAATTTTTAAAAAGTGATTGCTAGTTGAATTCAGAGCCATAAATATACAGCACAGATAAATACCAGTCGACTGAAGCCCACTCGTAGCTCATCACTCACCATTGTGAGAGTCCCAGTAGGGTTCTGTGGGAGCTCTTCCATTGCACAGCTGAACACATCTTTGGCATTACAATCCAATGCAAAATGAAGTATCACAGTTCAATGGAGATCAAGCAGCAAATATTTGAGAGAGAGGTTAAAAACATAGAACTCATCTGAGCAGAAAAAAAAAGATATTAAGGATATTTAATAGCTTGAAATAGTTAGTACATCACAATTAGAAATGTGTAAATCAAACACACCAGTCACCCTGATAGGCAGATTGCACATCAGCAGTCAGCATTGCTGGCATCTTACCACATTTTGTAATATTTTATCAAAGCTGTCAATGTAGTTCTAATAGTTCATTTTTTTTTGTTTGTTTATTTTTCTCCCTGCATGGCAAACCTCTTCATTGACCTTGCTTCTTAGGAGGAAAACAGTAACATAGGTAAGTAGAGAAATTCTTTACCATTGGTTTCACCAGAGCAAGGATTTTAATTTCACCCTCTATTTTTGGGCTGCTGGTGGGCTTATTTATCTATTTATATGTCTTTATTTATTTATTTATTGATGATTCATTCTTTCATATTTTTCTGTAGCGTTTCTGAGTGATAGTGGGCGGTTCAGGAGTACAGGATCCCACCCACCCCTTACTCTCCCTTCTCAAACAGCAGAAACCTCCTTAAAGCAGCACAGCTCTAAGAGGCTCATAGTATCCAGGGTCTCCATGCCCCAGCACTCCTGTTTTTACAGGCAGAAAATGAGTGTTCCTTTGTCTGGCATGAGGGGAGCCCGAGGAGGCCCCAGGAGCCACAGCACTGCTGGTGTAGCCATTGAGCAGCAGGAACAAGGACTTTCCTAAGAGGAGAATGATCACACTCTAGGGGTGAGCATCTCTGTCTTTATGAAATGTGTATTCCGAAGAAAACTCCTATTTCCTAATATTGATTTTGAACATCTCCCATGCTGGGATCCTGTATTTTCCACTGCATGTGTTTAAGACCTGCATTGTTGTGAGAAAAAATGATGGTGCAAGAGAGGAGGGTATCTGAAGTGGATTTGCAAAATTACTTTTTATTGTAGTTTTAAGGAATTTTTTTCTTCTTTATACATTCACTATTGTTAATTTCAGCCAGCAGAAGGAAACTGGGATGGGTTCTGGAGAAGGAAGGACTAGCTCAGGTGCCTCAGGGATGTTGAGTCTACTGTATATATAAACATTTAATTTATTTTTAAGATGCAAAGTCCTAAATTTAAATTGCCAATTGGTCTACAATAATCTCAAGAATTCGATTATTAGACTTTAGATGGCAGTCTAAAGAACTAACACCCTGTCCTGGAACAAGGCCTGAGGTAAGAGCTTAAACAAAAGGGGAAAAGCATGAAGAAAACCAATATGTTGACAAGAAAGATTGTGTGAGGATGTTTGCGAAAAAACACATCAAACTTTTATATTTAATTAAGTAATAGCTAATTTAGAAACTGGAATGTAAATGCTTCCTCCTTAGAGTGTTTGGTTTTATTTCCCAGCCACAGAGATTTTGCTCCAACATAAGCTTCATCATAAGTGTATTGTCACTTAATGTTCCCTCACAAGATTTGTGTGGGTGACATTCCAGCACAAACCAGCTCCAAACAGATCTTCTAGCTTGAAAACAGTTTGTTCATATAGTTGAGCTAAACTCTTTCAGTAAAGTCAATTGTTGTTTTCCCAATTAATGTCCAGACTCTTAAATACCTTCATTACAAAGGTGACAAACTGACTCTTCCAAAAGTCATAATACAAAAGAATCACTCCTAGAAATAAAACAGAAAGGTTTCCAGTTGAGTCTTGTCTCCTCCTTTGTGTAGTAATGCTCAAACCCCAAAAGGTTTATCAACTAAAGACCATCTCAGAGTTGTAAGCAGACCTAAAAAGGATTGATAATAGTAACAGAAGTAGTAGTGGTAGTAAGAATTAAGACTTAAAGTATGTGTTGAGTTTCCATGTAGTGAATGCCATCAGATTAGTTGCAACCTCTCTGTTGTGTGACTCCTCCAGTTTCATGGAGCTGATTTCAGATTTACTGTTCCAAGTTTCTCTCAATGAGTGAAGTGATGTGTCACTGGGTTTTATTAGATTTTTTCTTTTATTTTTTAGAGCAGATGGCTGATTCTTTTTACCTGGAGAGCTGCCACTTTCTTTAGATGCATTTGGGCTTTATGGTAGTCTCATTTATCTGTTTATTTGAGAAATAAGTAACCTAAATTGCAAATGTGTTTTAATTTCACTGACCTCAGGAAAGCTGATAGAGTTCCTGAATTTTGTTGAAAAAATAAAAACAACCCCACAAAGAGAAAATAATTTAATCCACTGGTAGCTGGACTGCTAGCCATGAAACAGCAAGTCCAGGTCTTTATCAGTTCTGGCATCTGTGACTATGGAATCATAACATGGTATGGGTTGGAAGGGATCTTAAAGCTCATCTATTTCCCATCCCCTTGCCATGGGCAGGGAACCTTTTAGTAGACCAGGCTGCTCAGAGCACAATCCAACCTGGCCTGGAATAGTTTCATGGCCAGTTGCTGGATATTCTGTTTTACCCTTCATCTTGCAGAAATAAACTTGTTCTGTGTAGCCATTCATCTGTATTTATGTCTACGTTTCTAATTTGCCTTTCATCAGCTTGTATTCCTGAGCTGAAATTCCTTCACGTTTGTTTTTTACCACATTGTACTGACAGTACCACAGCTACATCTGTCCTGCCTGAATGATTCTGCACTGGCTCACTGCACAATTGCTGGATACCCCTTGCTTGGACTGGGTTTCTGTTGGTGACCCAGCTAGGGGTATTTTCTTGCTTGTCTATGGCCACAGTTTCAGGTTAGCAATAAGTAAGTAAGACTTACAGAGAAGAACCTGTGGTTTGTAAAGCCACTTTCATAGCCAGCAGTGACTGCAGATGAAGTTTTTCTTTGAGTTCTTGAGCTCTGACCTGCAGCCCACGGAGGGAGAGGTCTTGTGTTCGACCTTGTGAACCTTCCTCTCTGCTCATACCTCACTGATGGGAATAAAACAAATTTTGCCTCAGTCAAACATGCTTGTGAAAATATCCTCTGCCTTCTACAGTGCTGTTCAATGAAGTATGAATGATCTTTCTAAATTCTGCTCCTGTGGGTTACCCTTTGCTTGAGTGTTGATGCCCTTACAAGCCCCAGGTTTTCCACAGAATCCATGCAGGCACCATCACCCTGCTGAACAATTCACACAAATCCTAGGCCTGTCAATAGGAGTGAATCAGTATCTTAATTAATTAGCTATTTATGCTCCCCTAGGCACACTGCTAAAAGGGCATCCTCTAGTAGGGTAGCTGGCACTGAGTTCAAGCTGACTGGTATTTCTTGGTGAAGACAAACCACAATTTGCCCATGTGGTACAGAGAACTAATGGTACATTTCAAGTGTACAAGAAAAATAACTGTATAATCCAGGCCATTTATTTTCTTTTTTTTATTTTCTTTTTTCTTTTCTTTTTTTAACTGACTAGGGAATCCCCATTTTATCCTTTTTACACAAATTTAGCATTAAAGTTTCTGTTTTCTCTAATCCCCATGGACCTCCTGTCAGCATGGAATATACATCTATTTCTTTTCTTTTTGATCTTAACACTTGTAAGTAATAAATAATTGATTGCCCAAGGAATTCTGGGAATATATTCAGCCTTAAATTGAGCACTAAACTATTTGCAAATGTGCTTAGGCACTACTCCAAAAGATACATCAAAAGAATGTCAATGGATATTGGGAAGTGAAGTGCCATCATATGTTGGAATTAGGAAGCATAAAATATAAGTAGAGAGATAACATTGTCAGATCTGGTGCCAGTAGTAATAGAAAAAGGTTTGTTTTTATGGAAGGCTGTAAACTGTTGTTCAAGCCATATCCGACTTTTACCTCACTCCAGACCCTATTCAGGGTTGTTTTTGACTGTTGTCTTAAAACTGGGACTTGACAGTGCTCTCATCTCAGAGATACCTAAAGCTGAGCCTGAACAGCCTGTGAGCTCCATCTGTCAGAGAGACCTGGGGTATATTTCCTGCAGTGACTGCCCATCTTTGGCACTGCAGACAGGTTTTCTGTGGCACTCTGATTTCACCATGGCTCCAAGCCCCTACAGAAGCCTGCTCAGTCAAGTGACCAAGTCTGTCCTACTATTTGTAAACTATTTGTAGGGTCTGAGCTAACCTCACTACACCTGCACTGCTGTGCTTGCAGCAGGATCATACCCCAATATCTGGATATCTGTGAATAAATTTAGGTGTTGTGTGATGTTGGCCTTGCCACTACCCCTGAAGCTCTGCTCTTCATGGAGCACATCCTTCAGGAATCCACTTAGAAACATACAAATGATAAGATGGTAATGACAAGGAAGAGTGAGGATGGATTTATTTACCAAAGGTAAATTGTTCTTGACCAGCCTGGTTGCTTTTTATGGTGAAATGACTAGCTGAAAAGATAAGAAAATGAGTGTAATATATTGCCTCCTCAGTAAGGCTTCTATAGCATCCTTATTTGGAAGATGAGGACGTACAGCTTGGATGAACAGCCTGTTAGATCAGTTGAAAACTGACTGGGCCATGAGGTTTGAAGAACAGTTATCAACAGTCCAAAACTCAGTAGCTGTGTACCCCAAGACTGGTGGTGTTCAATATTTTTATTGTGATCAGTGAGAAGGCAAATTCTAAAAACCTGTGTGTGATGCTAACCTAAGGGAAATGATCAGCACCCTGAACAACAGAGGTTCAGTCCAGAAGGGCTGAAAAAACCTGTGGATGGGACCTTAAGACATTCAGTAAGGTGTGTGAAGCCTGGTACCTGAAGCAGAATAACCTCATGCAGCAACACAAACTGGAAACTTATTGCGAAATGTGGAAACTTGGAGCAAATTTGAGGGCAAGGGCTACAGTTTTCATCTTGTGAGACTGAAAATGGACATTAGCAGAATTTCTTCAGTAGGAGGACAGTACAGCACTGGAATACATTTTTTGGAAGAGTGGTGAAATCTTGGTCCTTGAAGGTTTTCAAGATTCAGCCAAATAAATCCATGTCTGGTTTGATTTATAGTTGGTGACAGTCTGGCTTTGAGTGGGAGTTTGGTTCAAATGGCCTTCAGCAGCTTATTCCTGTTTCTCTGATTCTGCAATCCTTGTTTCCACACAGCAGCCTGAGGAGTCTCAGGTGAGTTTGCCTGTGACCTGCCTGGGTCTGTAGGGTTTTCCTTGCTTAGAAGTTTCTCAGAAGTTCCAATCTGTGCAAACTGGACATCTGTGACCATGGCTATGGATCAAAGATGGCTTTGCAATGGCTTTTTCAGAGCCTTTTCAGTCTCCTGGTACTGTGGAAAGCTGCATTATCCATGATGGATGTTACATCAGCCTCAGAGAGTCTCTTGTGTAAGGCAGCTGGGATTACCTGCTGTGAAGTTGCACATGTGGAGAGTTGCAGAGGACATCCTGCACCCTGGCATGCTTGTAGTTCTTCTGTCACGAGGATGGAAGATGGTCATGGGAGCAACAGCAACACGGAATTGAGTCAGTCAACTGTTTAACAATCTGTAGTTCTCCTATCAGAGAATAAAGTCTGGCAGAAAACAAAAATTCTCTTGTGGACTCTCTTGGCTGAATAAAAATGGGTTGAATGAATATCTCATCTTCAAAATCTCCAGGTAGAAGTGTTTTGGAAGTTGCTGAGACATCATAGGTTAACAATTCGAGTGTGAAAACTGCCCCATGAAACATTTTTTCTGATCTTAACATTAAATACACTAAGATATTTGAATGAAAGGAGGCCATAGTCAAAATGAAGGATTTAAAAAATGTTCTTGTTAGCTCAGCTCACTGGTGAATTACAGTACAAGACTTTGCTCTTTTGGTTATGAAACACTGAAACTCCCCTAGGATGGTAAACTTCTTCCTACTGGTTGTTAAAGAAAATAGCCATCTAATATTGTTAGGCTAGACAGCTTGTCGTGTTCTGGGAACATTATCCTGTGTTTTGATTTCCTTTATGCATTGTGTCCTGACACTACTGCAAAAAATTCACTTTGGGATAAATAGCATTTCTCTAATTCTTAAATGTGTTCACTTTGCTTGTGATCATACCTATTTCAATGCTCGATTTTCTGCACATGCCCTCACAATAAACTGCTGATAGGAATGCTCACTGAAGCAGCAAATTTGTAAGGCAACATTCAAATATAGCTGCAATAAGTAGTTCTAAATAAATATATTAAATAATTCTAAATAACTATATTAAAAAAATATAAATCACATTTTTTCCCATGAACTGTATGTTCTATGTACTCATATAAGCAGTGATGGCCTGAATCTTCTGATGATGCATGTTGCAACAAACTTGCTGAGGGATAGGTTACAAAAAGAGTTCCTCTTATAGAAACATTTGGAAAAAAGTTAAAACTGTGATTTGGTAACCGTAATCTCTGGGGGGTAAAGTGTGTGATGACCTCCTTTCTCTTCAAATGGGGTTTCCTGACATACTTTCTTTATGTAAATCATGAAAACACGTTCACCTCTTTCACTGCCACAACCTGTGATAATCAGTGCATCAGTGAACAGCGTTCTATTGAAACATTAAGCACTTCACTAAATCTTAAATTAGCTGAGTAATTTGAAATTTTCAATGTGTAGGCTAAGGTTGCAATTGCCTGACTGCTTTAAAACAACATAAACTCAAGCTGCTCCTGGAAGATGTGAACCCTTTCTGGGCTGCAGGTCCTTGCTGTGTCCTTTGGGCTGTGCTGGTGGTCGTGCACTGAACCAGGTCAGCCTTGCAATGCTGCTGGGACCTGATGGAGGTGAGAGGAAGGATGGTACCCCAGTTTTGGTGCTCAATTCCCTGGCGCAGAGATGGCATCATGAAACCAGAAGTGAGAGAAGCCAGGCCACGTTCTGTATTTAGGTTGGCAAAAAGTGACTACAGTTGTAGGGATACCTCAGAGCACTGTTAAATTTCAGAAATTAATTTATCCTTTGTGAGATTTAGTCTCAAAAACAAAGCCTGAAATTCTGAAGCATGCAATGAAGTGTCCAGAAGAAAATACCCTGTTGCCAGCATCACCTGGAAGTGATCCAAAATGTTTTTTTTGCCTGACCCAACACAGGGCATTTCGACCCTTTTATTTGTGAGGGAACCGTGATAGATCCATAGGCTAAAATGATTTCTGGATAAATCCTCTGATGGCAGCAGAATTTCAACAAGAATGATTTCACACATAGCTACAGCAGCAAGTGTGTTACAGTGCTTCCCCCAAAGACCTGCATGCAAGCACTTGCTTGGATTGATTAAACAGATGCTCAATAACAAAGGAGATGATCTAGGACAACTTGCAAAGTTGGGAAGCAGAAGCAGACTTGTGGGAGCTGCACAGCCCTTGACCATGGATTTCTGAGAACGTCTCCATGTCCAGCAGGTATTTCAGAAGTTAACTGAAATATTAAAAATTACTACAAGTATCCTATGCAATAAGAGCAGGCTTTCTGACACCTCACACCAATAAACAAAGGTCCTGGCTTTCGAAGAGACTTATCTGTGTCTATGGTAACTGGAAAATGTGCTTCTCAGGATGCAGTTGTAGAAGGAGAATGGGACATGGAAACATCTGCAAAATTTGTGCATCACTTCAGTGGAATCACTGGTCTGACTGGTACTGAGGATGCTGAGAACAAAGGACTAGAAAAGAATGGGGTTGGTTAGCAATAGAGGGGAGATGGGGCCTGATGTCATTAGGACTCTGAGATTAACACCTCATCTTCTAACTGAACATGACAGCCCCTAATATTGCTGGAATTTTTTCTGAAATTAAGGATAACACTAACAGAGTAACAGAGCTGTGGAAAAGTTCTTCTTACCCCATAATCTGGAGGCTTCAGCAGACTACTATGTTTGCCTGCTCTTCTAAAATGAAACTAATAGTTCCTTCAAAAATAAAATAAAACAGCCAGAATCTTTCTCTCTATTCTCTTTTCCCTCTTGCCATTGGCAAAGCCTCAACAGGCCAAAGCCTTCACTGAAGTAATCCCCAACTCCACAAATTAATATAAAGAGTAGCATGGAGATAAAAAAATGAAGGCATAATTTGGGTGATGTTACCCATTATTACAGCTGCAGGAGCAAGTGTTCTCCATGCTATCAAGAGATGAGGTGCCTCTGAGAAGTTAAATAAACCTGCCCTAGGAGCAGTAAAAGGGAACATAAATAGGTCAGTTTACTTCCCTTGGAAGCAGCTCTGCTCATGCTTTAACACAGACATAAATGAGGGGCCTGGAGAATGAACAGGAAACAGTGCTGATAAGTTTGAGTGATTGTGGAAGTATCTTTTGGAAGTAGAATTCAAAGTTTATCTGTATCTGTAATATTGCCCTCTTTCTCTTGGGATCCTGTCTTGGAAAAAAATCCCACTTCAGATCCAAGGGAATTAGCAAAAAAAAAAAAAAAAAATCATTAATTATAAGCATCTCTGCTTACATATGACCATGCACTGACCTCTATATGGCTAAATGAACTGTGCCACTGCCTTCTTTTTTTCATTTTATCACCTTTTATTTTCAGTCCCTTTTGTCCTTATGGTGTGTTGTCTCGCTGTACTTTGCCTGTGGGATATTTCAGTCCAGGTAGCAGCCATGTGCTCCCCTCCTCACTGGCAGCTCTTTTACTCGTGTCCTTTCATACCACCCACTCATCCCTCAGTGGCAGCAGTGACTTGGCACAGAAAACGATGCTTGGAGGATTACCAGAGCACTGTCTTTGCAGGGGCAGCAGGTGTTGACCACAGGAGAAATAAATGCCCATTTTCTTTTTCTCAGGCTCACTCATCTCAGTTAAACAGGAGGTGAACCAGGCCCTGCCAGTGCTTCCATGCCTGCTTACGTTCTCCAGCTGTGCATTCCTCACCTGCCTCTGTTCTTTATTTCCCCCCACCTCCGTTTTGAAAGATGAAAGTAATGACAATGTGGGATTCTAAATATAATCGAGCTGCTTGCAGGTTCTGTGATTGCGCTGTGGGCTGTGTGAAATCCGAGGCAACAGAATGCCTGCTTACAGTGTTGCTCTAGGTGGGAATCTGTTCAGTGCCCTCAGACAAGGCTGAAGACATACAATAGCCCAAAGGCCAACACACTGAGGGAGATGTTGGCAGTGGTTGCCTGAAACCCTGTGTCTGTCACAGGTAATGTCCCTGCTGGAAGATGTGTTCAGTGGCAGATCTCCATTACAGTAAATTAGGTATTTGCCAGTACATGAAGATTCATCAAGTGAAGCACTTCAGGGAGTGAGCACATCCATCCTCACAAGGGCACCCTAGGAGTACTTGATCCCAGTGAGGGAGTTATTTTTTTTAGGCTGCAGGCCTCAGAGCTGAAGAAGTCCCTTCTGCTCCCTCACCTCCTCCTACTTCCAGCCACTTCTTCCCACTCTCTTACTCCTCCTTCTGCTACTCTGGCACAAGCATTTGGGCATGTGGTGAAGTGCAAAGGGAGAGCTAATCTGACTTAAAAAAACTCTGGCTGAAAAAGAAGAGGTGGGGGGTTATCTAGCTCAGCTCCCTGCTCTAATTTATTTGCAGCAACCTAGGAGGTACAAGGAGAAACAATGTAGGAGCAGGGACGCCTTTAGCAGACAAAGCTGCTCAAAATATTGCTTATCAGGCTATGATAGGATTTCCTTTTTGTGATCACTTCTTCCTGCCACCTGCAAGGAGACAAGACAGCCCTGTGGCAGTTTGCTTGATGAGGATGGGGAGGAAATAACCTGTTCACAAGTGCTGGGTGCCAAACTGGGCATCAAAGGGGAATTTAGAAGAAACTGTCAGGTGACAGTCAAGACCTATATTCTACTTTGACATATAGTTCAGCTTAAAATAAAAGTTTTTAGCTAGTGAAGCTCTTCATGGTTTGAATCTCCCTACCTCCAAACAGAGGAACTATCATTTAGTTCAAAGCACTGATAAGAGAAACCACTGGACCATTAGAGAATCCTCTACTGAAAGGGAAATATATCCTTGGTTTATATCAAGGAGTTTTTCATCGTACTCCAAAACTTAACAGTTTATGCAATTTGTAAAATATCTTTCTATGAATTTTTCTTGTGATGTTGAATGTTATCATTGTGTACACAGATTTATTTATATATATATTCTTGCCTCCTTTGTTTTTCAGTCTTACTCACCTCTTGTCCTCTGGAGATAACTGGAGGCTGTAGAGTGTTTTCAATGAGTCAGTTTGAAAGTGACTCTGGGGATCTGAGGTTGCACAAGCGCTTTTGAAAACACAACCAAACACTTGATATACCCAGTAGCTTCAGGCATTAGGTTAAAGTGAAATAATGCTTCAAAACTAATTCTTGGCCATCAGGCAGTGATTCCAAGTGAAGACAGATAGCTCAGAGGCCATGTCAGTGTGCTGGAGGCAATAACTCTCCTTTTGTTTGTAATGAATCTATGGGATGATGAAGCCTGTGGGCTGAGGAAGAAGCTCCTGGGATAGATGATGAGATGAAGATGTGTCTGAGACCAGATGCCTGACTTGGGACTGCCTGGGGCTGTCTCTGTCCCTTGCAGATCAAGAATACTGAGCTCTAGGAAGGTAGGTAATGATAGGTGGACTCTTAAATGGAAAAATACAAGCAGTCACTGAGTGGGAACCAGATTCCTGCCTTCTGGAGGTGCTCATAATTAAGGAGTCAGATTGGTGCTTAGCTTCTCAGTGGGCCACTGAATGTTGTCCTCTTTGCAGCTCAGTGAGCCAGCTGTCATGGGAGATGGGGCTGAGCAGTTTCTATTCCGATGGCTGGAAGATCTTGCTGGAGAAGTGGGAGCTGTGGGAAAGAAGAGCAAATCAGATCTTTTACACCCTGGGAGTGTGCTGCAGAGACTCAGTTGTGATCTCCACCTGTGTTCAGCAGTGAACTCCTGTGCAAGGCTTACTTGGATATACTGAGACCACGTGTTATTTTACTTTTTTCCAGGGAGCTTTGCAGAAAGCAAAATTATGAGGCAGCCTTTAAGGGCTCACTATGTTTCTTCTTTTTCAGACCTCAGGTAAGCTTTATTCCAAAGTCATGACAAAAGTTGATATTGATGTATACACACACACACACACACACACATGTTAATGTATACAATAAGTTCCTCTGGGAGTTATTTGGTACTGCAATAAGTGGCCAGAATCACTATTTTGAGTTCCCCAAACTGGCTGATTTGCTGGTAATGTAAATGGGGAGGACCTGACCTTCTGGCTATTAAATCAGCAGCCTTCTTTTCTGGTTTTTTTTTCCACTTAATTGTGTTAGAGAAGTCAATATAGATCAAGTCCCTTGTATTTTGTTTTTTTCAAATCCCAGCAGAAATGCTGGTGTCTGGGATGTGGTACAGAGAGATGACCCATGACATTGTCATTAAAAAGTAAGTAAGGGTTCACAAAGTGATGATGCAGTGACTGTGTCCCTGCAGTGTGCCTGGCAGACTGTGGCTGCTGGATAATCTTTATTGCCTCATTCTATGGAACTCTCAGCTCCTGAATTATATTAGAATCTCATATTTCATCTACAAAACTGTGAAGCAGATACATTTTTCAAACAGTATGAACATTTTTCTTTCCTTTTTTTTTTCAGGCCAATTCCACACCTTTCCTGAGGGAGCCACAGTGTCTGGCTAAGTGGAAAAGTAATAGTGCATCTGCAATGAATAGATAAGATAAAAACTTCCTCTATTGTAAAGGGTGCAGCTGCTTGATTGCATCTGCTTATTTGGTCAGTATGTGATTCCCACTTTCCTCTTGTCAGGCTTTGAGATTATTAGTACTGAATCTTTACCTCACTGCTTGCATCTGCTGATAGTCTTTCTTACTTTGAACCTCATGGTATGATAGCCTGAGCTGCTGTAATGACAGTTTTTTTATGCAAAAAAAACCTCCCCACAAACAACAAAACAAAACCAGCTGAGGAAAGGCATGGCACCCACACATGTCCCAAAGAACTACTTCTTCCTTAGCTGCTCTGAAGAGTTGCTACAAGCCTTTCTCAGAGTGGGAGTACAGGCAAGAGGAAATCTGATATGCAAGGATTTACGGCATAGTGGCCGTGCATGTCTGCCTCAGCTGGGGGTCTGCTTGTAGTGTGGGTAAGAACGTTTAATTTAACTTTGATCTACTTTGCTGGGGCAACAGGCAGGGTGAGGAGATCAATGCAAGCGCCACGCACTCTGTTAATCACCCCCAGCCCCCTCTGCGCGGCTGCGCCGTCACTGCTGCCCGTGGCTCAGATACAAAGATTAGCAATGCTTTGCATATGTTTACAGGTGCTGCAATTGTATTTTTATTTCCAGTTGCAGAACAGACCTGTTGCAGTATGGTGTACGTGAAGGTGGTGTGTGAAACCAGGTGTCCACAGACTTGAAAGTCTTTGTTTTCGCAAACGCTGATGCCGTGATATGGGAGAGTCGGGACACGGGGGTTGCCTGTGTACAGCAGCAGTATCAAAACTTTTTGCTATGCATTAGCAAAATTCTATACTTTGTGGAAAAAGCCTAGTTTATCTGCTTGCTGATAGATATTTCAGTGCCCCAAAACAAGTGGAGCTGGATGCAGGGAGGTATGAGTGGAGATACAGGAGCTGAGGAGGAAGCAGCAGCAAAACATTCAAAGAAAATTATCTTTGTCCATATAAGAGATGAAAATACTGCTTTGGGAAGATGAGTTCCCTTGATATATTATATAGGGAAATAATAAGTTTTGAAAGTGACTGAGCTTATATAACTTTAAAATGCTGAGGCTTGCATAAACCTTTATGGTGCTTGAGGTAGAAAAGGAAAAAAAGGTGTAAATCAATGGACAATTACCACAGGTCTGAGCACTTTGCAGTGAGTGACAGCTGTTGGATATTGGACCTGTAAACTTAGAATCAAAACAACACCTCACACTCAGCATTTTTACAGTTAAATAGATGAATACTCTCAGTGAGTTAAATACAACTAGAGATTCTGGGGCTCACACTCAGCATTTTTACTGTTAAATAGATGAATACTCTCAGTGAGTTAAATACAACTAGAGATTCTGGGGCTCACACTCAGCATTTTTACTGTTAAATAGATGAATACTCTCAGTGAGTTAAATCCAACTAGAGATTCTGGGGAATTTTAATATAGAAATACCCAATAAAGGTCTCGCTCAAGTTTTTGAGAATATTTTTGTGGGAAGGCCTTGGAGAATGAAGCAGCCCATTTCACTGTTGGCAGAATGAATATCCCAGGATTTTCATGTAACTGAAGGGAATTAGCCCCTGGCCTCTGTGGAAGGCTGGGTTTCCACCTCCAATCACTGTATGCCAGTACCAGTCTCAGAGCCCTTCTGGTGTGTGACTTGTTGCAACCTGAAAAATTCACAAGTTTTTCCTCAAAAGCTTTTTTAAAAATAGTTCTGCTGCTTAGGAAAGTTACACACAGACTCAGAGAGATAGTTGGTCTAAATAGCTGAGGTTTAGGAAATGAAGAATGGCATGCTGCTTTTAATGGTGCTTCAGACCAGCTAGTGCCCTACTCCTGCAGCAAAGCTTGGTCAGGCTCCGTTTTGTGCCTCTGGGGCTGATCCTGTCACATGCAGTTTGGATGTCTGTGATTTCTGAACAGCTGTATTCAGCTACAATAAATGTTTTCTTAAAGCCTGATTAGATCAAAATGATGTTTGTGTTGTGTGTGACAATGCTGCGGTGACTTTGAGAACCAAAGACTTCATCACAAAGAGGCTTCACTGTATCTTTGGTTTGGCTGATTAACAAATGCATTTAGTAACTGGAAAAATATGTTGTTGCTCTGTTGATGTGTGGACTCATTTGATGTATTTTAAAAGAAAACAAACAACAAACTGCTTGTCCAAACGAGTCTACTGACATGTCTGCAGAGGTAGGCTGGGCTGGAGGATATCGTCTCATCAGATTATTGTGATCTCTTGTTTGCTTCATGGGCTGGATGAAGAAATCACTTCTCTATTACCATCAGGTCTTCTGGGCCTCAGAGGAGGTTTCAGATGGCATCGTTGTGACAAACACATCTACGCTTTATGAACAGTATGTCATGGGAAACCTAGCAAACCATGAAACTTGAGCAGGTTTGATATTGATAAAAACCACATTGCATAAAAGTTATCTGAATGGTATTTTAATGACTCAGCCAGTAATAAAAGAAAATGTTCTGTTGAGTGCACAAGAGACAAGATGTGCAGCTGTCAATCTAGAGTAACATAGGCTCAGTTCAGCTTGCAGGAGATTTTATTCAAGGATGGAACCACTGGATAGGAGGTTCAGCACACACATATGGGTGATGCACTTCCCAGAGTGAGGGTGCTTCTATATTGTTATAGAATATAATGGTATATTCTAGATCTATGGGTTATTGTTTGCACCCTGGAGTACCCCTGCATGAACTTAAATCTCTCTCTGTCTTGGTGGTTTTTATTTGGATGGCCATACATGCTCCAACAGTGACAAATTTGTCGCTGTGTTGCTGCGTTCTGTGCCTTTCTGCTGGGTTTCTGTAGCTATTTCAGGCAAAATAAGCAAATTGTCCTTTAGATAGTGGCACCTGGGAAGTTGCTTCTGCCAGGGTAATTTGTTATTTTGTTGTTGTCTAATAATAGAGCTGTGCTGATGCTAAAATCTTTCTGTGAGGGCAATATTGGCCTTTCCCTGTAAGATTCTCATCAATTTTCTTCACACAGCTACTGAAAATCTTTCAGGCCTCTACCCCTGACTCAAGTTTGGTTGAAATTGCCCAGTGAGTTTGTTGGAGGGAGGGAAGAAACTATCAGATAGTATAAACTTTTTTCCTAAGAATACCAAACTGAAAACCCAAATGAGGAATTTGAAAGTGAACACTACAATTACTATAAAAACTTGACAAACACAACTGACTCTGTGCTATTCCCATGTTCAATATGGACAGACTTATTTTTTCTTCCTTAAATTTACAATTCATTAGTGTATTGCTGGGATTGTTAAGCAAGATAGGATGAATAGAGTAGTTCAGACCTTTCCTAGGTACTGGCTAGACCTTCTGTTGCTTGCCAGAATTCTTCAGTAGTGCAGGTGTAAAATCCTCTGATGTAAAAATATGGCTTCTGGTGTACTCTTTTTAAAATTAGAGCTGCAATTTTTTGCAAATTTCATGGTGCAGCATCACAAAGTACACAGAACTGAGTATATGGAACAAAATTGGGTGTCCTGTTTTAAAACCATGTGACACAGTTATGTCATTATATATACATATACACCTAAATATGCAGACTTAGACTGCATATTAGTCAATAATCAGATTTTGAGGTAGATGGGCACGTTAACATAGGTGAAAGTCATCATGAGTTTACTGCAAGTCTTCTGGTTTTGCTCACGTTTGAGGAACTGCTGCTTTAATTAATTATGAATGTTCTATATGTTCTATAATATTTCTCTTTGAATATGAGAAATATTCAATAAGTGTATTATTTACCTAGGTGAGAGTTGCTGCAGCTGATATTCTCAGCTAAGACTGGGTCCCAAGTGTTGGACTGGCTTCAAATTACAGACAGCACCTTGCAAAGTGCAAAAGGGCAATTTCTTAGCTGGGGTAAGATGAAGTTGAGAGAATTCAATTTTAAAGGCAAAGAATCAGAATGGTTTAAAATAAGCTTTGCATAGTCTCTACCTCAAAGGCACTTTCTAAGGCATTCAGCTACCATGGTGATGAATGTGGTATAAATAGAAAATAGATTAGATAGAATCCAAAACGTTTCTGAGTAGATCTAAATTAACAGTGGCCATTCAGGAAAGGGAGGTAGGAAGTCACTGTGCAAAATTTAAGAAAATACACGCCAATAGTAAATCTAGAGTGGCTTATAGAAAGAGGAAGGTAGGAAGTAGTTGATTATATCATGGCTGGTAGTACAATATCAACAGGAGTATTGGATTCTGATTCTGTTCAACCCTAGCACAGAAAATGCAGACACAGGAGATGTTTTAGAAACCTGAGAAGCACCGAAAAATTTTCAGCTGGGAGACAAAAACTTCTTTTGAACAGACAGGTGCCAGTAATGGCAATGTTCCCCCATGGATCTATGAAGAACACAAGGGATCCTACAACAGTGGGATACACAACTAGGAAAGACACTCAGAAATAAGACACTTATTCTACAAAATGCATCTCTGTCCTCCATCAACCAAACCCTCTTTAACTTGTCTTGTATCATAAGACCCTGATATAATTCGAAGACAGCAAGTACTTTTTTAGACCGTTAGCATAAGCAGCCTGTAGTTTTTTGCCACAGTATATTAAGGTCTGGTTGGCAGGAATTAAAGGCCTTGATTTGCAGACTTATTTAAAGGACATATAACTTCAGGGACATGGATAGTTCTGTTGTTTTCAGTGGGAGTACTCAAGTACTTTAAATTGCAGGTGGACTGAAGTACCCTGCTGAAGAATGGTCCTAGAAATAGCTGTGCACAGGTGTAAATATGCAATAAGCTAATGTGTGCTTTACAGATACATCTTTGTATGAATCGTTCACACTGTGTCACTGCTCTTTTTGGGGGGCTTTGCAGCCAGGGGGAAGGTTTAGCTCCTCCATCCATTTACTTTCTAGTGATTGAGCAACACTCTGGGATTGCTGGTGTGTGAACATCATTACTTGGTGACCTTTCCTAAGTGATTGTATGATGACAACTGCGCAACAGCTGCTCTTAAAACCAGCCTCAAATTTATGAAGATCAAGGGATTAAAACCCTGGTTTTTGTGCTGCTGCTTGCTGAGTTTCTGAAGTGTCTTTTTGTTGTCATCACTTCTGATAGTTAGAGAACAAGGCGGGAATTCAATCCTGTATTTGTGACTGAGATGTCAGCACTGGTTTTGGCTGGTACGATGAACAAAATCAGAGGGGGCAGCTTATTTAACTCAAACGTAATTCACTGAATATGATATGATAGCAGTTCTCCACATCAAAAATCAAAGTTTAAAGAAAGAATGCTGACTGGACATGAATCTAAAGATTGAAATTTTAGATTTGAAAGTAATTTAAAAAATACCCCGAAACATATCATTTTGGATGAACATGGACAGCACAGAAATTTCAGGGGACATGTGGTAGTGTTTGCTCATTCTCAAGTTACACAATTCAAGATATTGGTGACCTCTCTGTGAGGAGGCAGAAGTGCAGGAGAATGTTCTCGGGGCCTCTATGAAAGTGGCCACCAAACAAGAAGATGTACACCCTGACAACTAATCCTTTCAACATGAACATGCAGGTAGGTTGTTTGGGCAATGTGAAGACCCACAGTGCCAGCAGCACAGTCCTTCAGCAGATCTTAGGTGTTATCAGTACCAGTGAGACAGCAGAGTGCTTTTACAGAGCAGCTCAGTAAGGAGGAAAAGCTGACTGAAGCAATCTCAAGCAGGGGAGAGGTTATGTAAACAAAGAAAACCTTTTTTGTAGTCTCATTTCTTTGAGGGTATGCAAACACCATGGGTTAACCTGCTAATTCATTTGGTGATGGCCCTGGACTCTGAGCTGCCACTAATCTTGTGCATCTGTTTTGTTTAAGAACCCCTGTCTCCTCCTGGCAGATTAGAGATGTAACCAAATCTGGGTTTCCATTACCCCTTCCCTGAAACAGCAACATGATGTAGCTGGGTATGGCACTATCACCTTTGGAGATGCACAATTTAGAACACAAAGTGCAGTTCATCTTCACATAAAGCATCACAAGCACCCCCTTCTCCTAGCTGAGTGCAGATGTGCATTTTCAAAGTTATCTGAGTTTCTTGGGACCTGCTCTGTTAGTGCTGAATAAATTCTCATGAGAGTCAAGGCTTATCAAAGCTACATCACCTTCTATTCCCTTAGGTTACTTTCTTTGTTGTAAACATACAGTAACATCAACACTTTAAGATAAAACCCCTGAAATAAAAAGTAAACCCCCAACCCTCTCTGCCTACACAGTTCTGCCTTTGAGCCTGAAATGAAAGAGTGGCAGGTTTTAGCCACATCACTTAACACATTCCTGGAAGGCATTTGGATGCTGCGCTGAAAAGGGGTGTAGACAAACCAACATAAGACAACAAAGCTTAAATTATGTAACTTGTGGCAGGCACTACAGAGATCCAAACTGAGACCTCCTTGGGTGTCCATTTCCCTTCCAGCACAGCTTAAACGCAGCAACTGCAGTGACCTATGTATGCAGCGTTGAGAGCAGAAGGAGATAATGGTATCTGTGGGCTTAAAGCATGAAATCACAACTACTAGGGCTGTGTTCCAAGAGAGAGGCCAGGGTATCCTCCAAACACTGCATCATGATGTATTTGGAAGAATTGATCATTCCCTGTATCTTAGATCAGGGGTCTCATTCTTCCTATTCCACCTGAGAAACTAGTTACTGTTATTGCCATTCAAATAATCATTACATACTGGGTTTCTAATATAGCACCAGGATGAATGAATGTTTTCACACTTCCCACTGCTCTAAGACCATCAGCTGGCATTTGTCATCACACTTTCATGGCACAATTTCTGTTCCAGGTGTTCCATGGACTTGTCTCTATGTTATTTAAACTACAGACAGATGTCATCTCCTGAAACAGCTTAAGATGTTACTACGTCTTATCCCCTCCACTCACTTCTGCTAACAAAGCAACTTGTTTGAGTGCTCCCTAACCCACTTCAGGCACAAACAACACAGTTAGTGTATGGCTTCTATTTAAATTGTTTGAACTCAGCTGATTCTGCTTGAAGTGGGTTAGGGAGCACTCAAGCAGCTGGGAGAGCTACCCGGGTAGTAATCAATGCCCAAGGGACTCTATAAACAGCTTGAAAAGAGAACAGCAGGGCACAAATGTTTGAAACCTCTGCAGCTGTTTGCAAATTGAATGTCTACAGAGAGCCTGTAAGCTGCACGTGAGCTCTTGCAATACCCCTTTCCAGATGAGGTGCTCTCTCTCCTCAGCTGTAACAGCCAGCAGCTTCTTTAAAAAAATAAAATGAAATGAAAGTTGCGAATTGTAAGAAAGTTTATGGTGATGTGCCCATATAGCATACAAGCAAATATTCTCTGAGCCCAGTGCAGCATATTGTGCAACAGCATGGGAGAGGGGAAATTTTGGCCAGGAAAGTCAAAGCATATTCTTTCTTTTATCTGTTGGATGCTAAAGCAGCGCCTTCCATGTGCTGTTTGATTTCACTGGCCAGACGAGGGGGGGCAGACAATTTCCATCACGCTCCAATCCCCAGCTCTGGAGGTTCTTATTAGAGCCTGAACATTCGCTGCTTCAACCCACTGATAAGGGAGCCCATCCAACAAGCAAATTGGGCTCCCTTCCATCATGCTCTATATCTTCCAAAATCTCCAAGGGGAACAGAGCGAACAAATATGTTGAGCGAGTGTGCTCAGTTTGTGGCAAACAGCAGAACAACCCCCCCAGGACATATGCACAGTCTATAGCCATCACACCAACATTGGGTATGAGGACCAGAGCATGCATCTCATTAATTTTCTTCCACAGGCCTTCAGTCAGCACAAGCTGCTGGAAAAGTAATGTGGAGCTGGGAGTGGGGGATAGGAAACTGCCCCTTCATGGGAAACATGCTTGCTCTGTAGTTCATGCTCAGGCCAAGGCATCTGGAGGAGCTATTTCTGGCATCACCACGCACTCGAAGTGTGACCAGAGCTGAGTCACACATCATTATCCCGTATGCAAATTAGATGTCAACAACTTTGCAGGTGATGTTTGTTGCAGCCTATATTTTTTTTTTTTTTGTCTTGTTTGAAGTGCTCAAGTGCACCAGTACATGGTATTCTGGGCTGACCTGGAGGATCTGTGGGCTGAAGGACAGCCACAGGCACCCAAAGAAAGATTTTTCCGGGGGCAAACCCCACCTTCACTGAGACGTGAACCGAGGCAGGTCTTGCTCTGAGGGGCAGCAGCATCTGCAGCATTTGCTGGAGGGTGGTGAACCTTTTATTCCCCCTGCAACATGTGTTGTAGCCTTTGCCATCACGTGTGACTTGGAAGAACCACAGAATAGCCTGAGTTGGAAAGGATTCACAAGAATCATCAAGTCCAACTCCTGGATCTGTACAGGACATCCCCAAGAGCCACAGCACGTGCCTGAGAGCGTTTCCCAAACATTTCTGCTCTGTCAGGCTGGTGCTGTGACCACTTTCCTGGGGACCCTGTTCAGCACCCAACCACCCACTGGGTGAAGAATAATCTAATATCAACAACCTAATATCCAACCTAAATTTTTTAATATCTAACTTAAGAAGATTTTAAGCTCATTAAATCCATCAGGGGCCCTGGTTGACATGGATGAAGGAGTGTTCTCACAAGCAGGAGAGTGTGTGGGAGCTGTGCACGATGTCAGTGGTGTGGAATAATGAGTGGAAAGTGTTGCCTTTAGTTGGGGTTATTTTCCTCGCAGTATCTAGTGGCTGGTTGGGATTTGTACTGAACACAGTGTTCATAATACAGAGATGTCCACTTTGGGGAACGGGAGTTCAGTTCGGGATGAGCAACCCAGGCAGGCGGCAGAGTCACCATCCCTGGAGGTGTTTTAGAAAAGACTGGACGTGCTCTGCTCGTGCTGGGTAGCAGACTGGACTCGAGGGCGTCCGAGCTCTTCCCAACCACACTGACTCGGCAGTGCCGAGTCCATCACCCACCCCGAGCACGGCTCTCCGCCACAGACGCGGC
>NW_005054367.1:3621482-3642432 GCF_000277835.1 Geospiza fortis
GGCTTGCTGAGGGTTTCTCTCCCCTCCGGCCTTCAGCGGGCTGGTGTCCATCGCTCTTGTCCTCTCTCTTCCCCTTCTGCCCTTCCATCCACCGGAGCGCGGAGCGGGGCAGCCCTGCCGTGTCCCCGCCGTGCGTGTTTCTGTGTGCCCTCTTCGCCTCTCTCTCGGGACCCGTTTTCGTGTGTATCCTCTGGCTGTGAAGTATCGCATGATGCAAGTGCTAAAATTGGGGACGGCTGGTTTCAGAAGGGGAGAGGAGCCAGGAGCCCGCACTGAGAGCGGTCCAGAGGCGATGCCTGGGAAGGCGATGCTTGGGGAGGCTCACGGAGGTGCCCGAGCCGGAGGCAATCCTGTCCGTGCCGTGCTGTGCCTGGACACGGAGCCCAGCGAGCCCAGCTCCCTGCCCCGGGCCGCTCTCGGTGCGGGCTCCTGCCTCCTCTCCCTGTTTGAAACCTGCCGTCCCCAATTTTAGCATTTTCAGCTGAGGTGGGAGCGCGCTGCCTTGCTCTGGTGATGCGCTCGGTCATTGGGTCATCCCTTCATCTTTCTCTGATCAGTGTGAGATTTATTCCGTGCTTAACCAAACCACAAGTTTTGTAACTCAAGTCTTTGAGGGCAGGAGTGACTCTGAATTGCAGAGGCTGTGCTTGGGAGGCGTTTCAGGAGCGGCTCTGTCCTACCTCTCTGTGCTAGAGAAGACCTGAATGGATATTCAGCATCCAGTCCTGCTGTGCCTTAGCGGGGGAGGTGTCAGAGGGAGCTGTAATTCAGCTGTAATAGTGAATTTGTGGTGTGCTTTTGCTAATTAATACCTTTCCTTTGGCCCAGCAGTTACAGACAGCTCTGAGGAGGGGAAGTGAAGCACCGGTCCATGAGTAACTATTTGTGCAGTAGCTTTACTTGTCAGACTCGGTCTCTCTGATTGCATTAATTCAGCCTTTCCTCTGCAGGGAATTTGCAACACTATTTTAATTTCTTTAATACTTGGAAAATTATCTTTAAAATTTCCTGAATGGAACAATCTTTATAAAACCAAACCCCAGACTAATCCAACCGAATCAAGAAACCCCAATCCCTAGGTAACCACAGGAAGCACTTTCCAGTGCTGTGGTGCCACATTGCCTTCTCCTGAAAAAGTGTGTCACATTTTGAAATATGTCTGTATTAAACTGTCATGAAAGTTTTAGAAATCTTTGCCTGTTTCTGCTTATACTTTAGTTTAACAGAAACCAGCTCTGTTCTCTTAGTGGAGAATACTGGAGTTCACAGCTGGAGACTTTGGAAGTAGAAAAGAGACCAGGTTCTACCTTGTGTCTAATTCTGCTTGCTCTTTAGATACTTGGCAGTTTCCCAAGTTTCTTCTGTATATTTGTTGAAGATATTGTAAGTACCTGTTCTCCAAAGATCTGTTGATATTACAGGATTACTACTTGATAGTTTAGAGAGAAATGGGAAGTCTGGGTGGATCCTTTAAAAATGGTACAGTAAAAACTGTAAAACCCAGAAAATATATTAAATGCCAAAGCTGCCTTTTGCAGGAGACCCCCTTGGCTTTCAGTTTGTGGAGTAATTCCAGTGTTACACTAGCAGTAGATATTGCTGTCCAACAGTTACACAAAATAAATAAGGATAGGATATTGCTTATTGTTGCACTTTCAAAGAAATAATTGAAGTAGAATTTCTAAAATCTGTTTAGTGCTTGCATGGGTAAAGCTGATGGGTTTTGTGGGGGAGGGACATGTATATTGTTTTGTTTCAGGAAGAGTTTGGATAGTCCCCAAGTGATGCACATTTGTTTTTCAATGCCTCCAAGTGATCTTGATCCACAGGAGACAACGTATCTCTGCTGGTGGGACTTGTGCTTGACTATGTTGTAGGGCACTAAAAAATGGAAGACTTTTCAGCAAAGAGACTACTGAATGTGAAATAAGTTGTCTTGCAGAATTCAGGATGAAACGAGTCTGAACAAAAGCAGCCAGAAGAAGTAGCTTGACTCATTGATACACAGTCTCTGGAATTTTCCTCTGTGTGGGCTGAAAACCTTTTTATTGTTAGAATGAGTCTGCTTTGGGTTACAAGCTTCAAACAATTCATTCAAATTATTCATGAAAGGGCTTTCAGATGAAAAATTGGGAAGAGCATAGCAGAAAGGGAAAGGTATATGCACTGTGGGACATTGTGTATATAAAATATACTTTTCTGCTTAAATCTCTAGTACTGAATGAGTTGTTCTGTCCAGCCACTAAGCCATCTTTTTTTTTTTTTTTCATATAAGGAGTTTTAAGAAAATTGTTAAAAGAATGGTTTTGTTGTTGTTTTGTGCATAAGGAGGCTGGCTTAATTTACTGTAATTTGCAGCCACATGCCTCAGTCTTGTAAGTAACAGAATTCCTCAAAAAAAGTAAGAACTGGTGTATAAAAAACAGTTACAAACCTTCAGTGAGAAACATGTTTTTATAGGAAGACAGGATAATGTTTCTTTGGTCTATTGGATGTAGATGACTTGAATCTCCTTTGCCATAAACTGCTCACTCTTTATTCACAAATAGAATATAGTTAATAAATAGAAATAGTTAATAATTTGCTATACTCTTTTCCATTAGCATTTGCAAATGACTTGACATAGCACAGTTTTGATGCACTACATCTTGATTTTCTCTGCGCGAGATTCTCCTCGTGATCAGTTTACACATTGCTGTCACTCTTTTTGTGGAGAAGGGCATGCTATTTTTAGTTTCTTAGGACTACCAGGCCTTTTTGTGTTGCTGTTTTAAATAGCTTTAGACTTCATAACCAGTTTTATTAATTGGCATTTAGCTGTGGGACATCAGAACAGTAGTAGGTGGGTGAGCAAAACAAAGGAATCTTAAAATACCCCTCTTCAGTGTATTTGTAGATGCTGAGGAGTGCTTCTGGTTTGGGTGTATTTTATTGAAGCCATTCCTTTTTAGTAAAGAGAAAGTACTTTGGCAAAGTCTCACAGATGAGTTTAGAAGTAAATATTTGATTTCTGAGAGAAGTGAGCTGGACTGGGTCTTAAAACTTGAAGCTCAAGGTGTTTTTTGATGATGTTGCTGTTAAAGATAGCTGGAGCCTCAGAATATGCTATGTTTCCCCTCCCTTACTATATTCTGAACAGGCATTATTGTAATTGCTGTTCTGGGTCTAAGGAGCTTGAGTTAATTAACTGTTGTTTATAATCACAGGCTTCAGTCCTGCAAAGTGCTAGACTTTCTCAAGAAACCCAGTGGCTCTACTGTACTCTTTATTCTTATAGTGGCTGCTTTTGAAAAGCTCTTGGGTAAATTGTGCAGACGAAATAGATTTTTTCCCCATTTGATATTTTCTCCTTCATGTCTTCTTGATTCCCATCCCTTGTTTTCAAAAGTGGTTTTCCAAATCTTCACGAAGAACTCGTGTTGCAAGTTCCTCAGACATGCTTGTAATAATGATAATAGAGTCTGCTATGGCAGCCTGGCATCACAGGTGTTCTGGCAGCAGCAGCCTGGTTATTCAGCCTCTTAGCTGTCAGGGAAAGTGTTCTATTTACAGAGGCTATTTGTTTGTTTACAGGACTTTCTCAAAACATTCTGCTATTTTTAGTCACTTCATATTTATCTTTTTAGAAGTTTTTTGTGTGACTGTAACACATAGCTCTAAAGATGTGGACGAAAAAAGCAATAGTGAGTGATCAAATGCTAAAATGGTTGCATTTGGGCTTTGCTCTCTTGCATACCTGTACAGAGAAAAACTGGATGTCTTGTGTTTTCAGATGGATAAAGCAACTGCTTGAGTTTGTGATTTGTTCTCATGCTTGGAGAAGAATTTTCCTAAACATATCTCTTCTCTCTAAAGTGGTTGAGGGTGCAGCATCTCCTTCCAAGTGCAGTCCATTTGTATATCTTTGGAGTCAATTCTTGATGTAAGTTTTTTCATCGTTCCATCTTGGTGGGACCTCAGAAGAGAACAGAGTTGGGATGACCCATCCTCATGCAAAGGTTTGTGAAACTGGTTTGTGTACAAGCTCTTCACCTGGTCAAAACAGTATGAAAGAGACCACACTATTTTTAGAAATTACTTGTTTCAACAACATGTAATTTCCAGAGATTTAAAACCAAATGTGTAGTCCTCCAAATCTCCTTGCATGAAATAGCCTTAGTCTATTGGATCAGTTTTCTGCTAATTTTTAGTGCAGTATCCTATATTTTGGCCTGTTTCCAGTAGGTTCCTCTCTCACTGGCAACAAATTGCTGCTTTTAATGAAATTAAGTTGGAATACTGATTATCTACACATTCCACTACAGCTGTCTCTGTAATTTTACAGATCACAAGATGTTGCATTACCATTAGTCTGCTAGGCTGTAACCCAGGAGAAAGAAAACTGTGTTTTAGATGCTTAAATATTCATTGGAGAAGGGACTGGAGACCAGGTACCCTCTGTAAATGTTCAAGTCGAGAGCCTTTCTGTTCAGTAAATATTTAAATATCATGTAAGGAAGGGAATATTTTCTGTAGGAGGTGCTGGAAATGGGTCACCCAAACACTTTAATGTACCCTTGAGAGGTGGAATGAGTTTGGGTCCTGCTGGGCACAGCAGAGATCTGGGACCAAGTCTGCCATGTCCTGAGGCTCCTGGAGAGCAAAGAGCTGCACAACTGCATAGTCTATTTTCCCCTCTCTTCCTGAGTAGTCTTGGGAGAAATTTGAGTTTCCCTTCCATTTGGTTTTGTCAAAAACACCTGAAATGTGGCTGCTTGTTCCACTCTATCTCTGGTTTGATCCTAAGTAGATTTTCTTTTTTAATAGATTTTGTTTTTCTGCTTATTTGCTTCACCATTGATCTGAGAATTTAGTTATTCTCTTTGTTTTAGTATTAGTCTTTCATGGATTAATGACATGCAATATAAATCTTTCCATATGTTACCTTCTGTGAGATTAATTCTTTAGATAATTTTTTTCATGATACTGAGAAATAAACTTATTTGTAGTTTTTTAGTAGGAGAATTAACCCAGGTTAAAAATGAATCTGTAAAATACTGAGCTGTAGGAGTTTGGTAAGTTTACAAGTTACCCTGGTAGGGGGATCTGATCCATTCTGGAGAGGGAAGGTGAAGCTCCTGCAGACTGGTAGCCCAAATTGACTTTTAGAGTGTTTTCTTTTTTTAATACTGTGAGTGGGTGTGAGTTTAGCATGTGTGTTGAGGGGGAAAAGATGGCAAACTGAACTCACCTCTTGGCCAGACTTTACTTTAAGAAATGAGTTCTGGTTAGACTGCAAGAACCTTTTAGTTTATTCATGCACACAGATATATAAAAACTGTATGAAAAGTATATATATGTGTGTGTATTGCCTTTGGTTTTTGTCTCTGAGGCTTGAAAGGCTTTTTTTCATGATGTTTCTGCCTAATTGTCATTTCTGAGTCTTGAAACTAGGTCTTTTAAACAAATAAAAATGTTTTCCTTGGTTTTCGTTATGTTCATTTAGTCATGATTCATTTCAGAGAGAGAAACAAGGGGAAGTGGCCTGTACTGCTCTTAAATCCCGGTGGAACTCCTGTTGTTGCTTGTTATGTTTTAACAATATTCCCTAGGTAGGCCTCATTCTAAAATGTGAGGAATCTATGCAATAATAATCATAAAAAGAACTTCTACTAGTAATGTCCTCCTTTACAGTCAGTCTAATTTAACATCCTGATTATGTTTTTCTGAGAGCCACAGCAAGTGTGCATAAACAATTTGGATTAGACTGAAAGCATATGTCTATAATGATGATTAAAAACCCAACAAACCCTTGCCTGCAAAACACAGTCCTTGTCTTTTTAGCCTTGGGGGAATGGCTTTTTAACTATTGTTTGAAGTCTGTTGAAGCTATAGCTTTGAAGAGAAGTTGAAATATAAATATTTAAGTCCAAGGTCATTGATAATTCAATTTAGATTAATTCCTTTATCTAAGAAAACTGTGATCCTTAATGAGTATTTTTATACCAAATACTCTGTAAAGAGGAACCTACTTTTCAAGCTGCTAATGAAGATGCAAACCTCTTCTTTGGCCATGGCATAATATTATTTGCAAATATTGAGAATAGGATGCAGACAAAGACTTTAAATTCACTTTAGGACCTAGGCTGGGATTGGTCTCATTTAAGAATATCATGGCTTTATGGTTTTTGTGTAAAAATTATGTGAACAATGCTGATTCCCTCAAATCCTGCTGCTGCTGTACTTCTGTTTCATGCTAATGGCAGCACTCAAGAATGACATCAGTCTCTGCCATCATTCAATCAATTTAGTTGGGTTGATTTTTCTTTTAACAGTTTCTGATGTGGGTTTTGTTGTCATTGTTGGTTTTTTTCTTTTTTTCCCCCCAGGAAATAGAGCTGTTTTTCATAGTCTGGGATGTTAATTATTTCTAAAGACCTGGAGTAGCTTGCAGCCACTAACACCTGTAGAAATTTTTTAGGTTTTATGTGAAAATTTTACTTTTTTTGTTCCCCCTTCTTTCCTCTCAAGCCTTTAATTGTTAAAATAGATATTTTATGTATATTGGAAGAAATGATCAATGCTTTGTAGCATCTGCTGCCCATTTCTAAAGCATTTCATCAGTGCAGCCTTGCTTTGGTGTAGTATTTGTCTTTTATCACACACAGATAATATACCTGTGACAAAGTCAGTGGTTTGTTCACGGCCTGAAAGGGAATTGTATCAGGATTGTAACAAGAGTTCTCTCCTGTGGTTTATACTTGTGATACTGTATTATTTTTATTTCTTTTTTTCCTGTACTTGAGAATATTAAACAAATATGTAAAGTCTAAGGCTGTCTTTGGTCATGGTAACTGAAGGGTAAAATCTGCGTGGCCCTAATTTTTCCCAAAGGGTGCAATGTGACCTGCCTGTCCTTTGTCATAGCTGGTCAACAAGATGGAAAAAGTAAGAGTTGAGTTTTCAGACTTGATAGTTCTGAATAACACTAGCAAAATTTGTAAGCTGAAGTTGTCTGAAAAATAAATTAACACTTAAAATATTTATCACTTTGAGTTTTCTTTTCAGCAGAGTGACACTCGAAAGCATAACCCAGAAAATATGGTCATGGCATGTGATGCATGTATCACCGTCACTTTAAGAAGTGGAGTGAATTGAAAGTATTTTTTTCTTCATGTTTTTGCATCTAAGTGCTTCTAATGACCTGGTGATATTTTTTTTTTCCCCTAGGTATACGAAGCTTGGCTATGCAGGAAATACAGAACCTCAGTTCATTATCCCATCATGTGAGTTGTTTTTTTTTGTCCCTCCAAATTGTAACACACACTTCTGTCACTGAGCACTTTGAGGATTAAATGACATGCTTCCAACTCCCAACTCAGCCCTCATAGTCCTGTGTCCATCTGGGAAGTGATATTCACCCTGTTAGCATCCTTGGCTGGAGTGTAGCTAAACAGAGCTCCTTATCTGCAGTTAGCTAGGACTGCTGCTCATTAAACCAGCTCTTGGTTGCTATGACAAAGATGAAGAGAACTCCAGTCCAATTTCCTTTTTATCTCCATTATTTTTTGGCCAGGACTCTTGAGTAGACAGAATGCAATTTACCTCCTGTCTACCTGACACCATGGTTACAGCCTGGATAATCTGGGGGAAGGCTCCCAATCAAATTAAGTACTAAAGTGCAGGTGGTGTCTGCCTTATTTACATTGTCTGGGACTGTAGACAGTTTAATATTCAAAAAAGTTGTTCCTATTAGAAAATGTTCCTTTTGGGTGTGTGTTTACCAATTAAAATGTTCTTGCACATGTAACATGCTTTTGTTGAACAGATTTACTCTTTAATTTTTTTGTGTGTGTTAAACTTGTTTAAAATGTTATACTTTTCTGGTGTTCTTGATTTTAATTGACATCTTAATAGTTTTTTCTGAAATGCTGTGTACATATATATATATATGTATGTATGAATAGTAGTACTATGTATTTACATCTCTAATGGCATCTGTTAACTCCATTTATGTTAAACACTGCTTTTTACTTTTTGTGAACTTTGCCAATGAACTACTTATTAATGTATCTAGACTACCTTGTAGCCACTCATGGGAGAAAGTATAAAGATAAGGAGGTTATAAAGGTAATTGGTGGCCAAAGAAGTGAAGGGGACACAGTTCTTCACCAGGTGTAGCTGCAGTACTGCTTACAGTCTCACTATTTTAAGTATTGCAATATTTGAAACCCAAACCACTGGTAAAGATTTAAATTTCTTATGTTAAAGAAATGGGATAGCAGGGATTTCCTGTGAATTTGGTGTAACTCCTGTTTTATACAGCTATAAACCTGTTGGGGGATAGATGTTTTTCCAAAAGAATTGTTTGACTGTGAGTCATTTTTGGTGCTAGTAGTATTTGGTGTGTTTGTGGATGATGCTTGCCTACTCTGCATTTTCTGCTATATGTTATTCAGACCCTGATTATGACCTATTAAAAGAAAACTATATAAACAAGGTTACATTTTAGCAGTACTTCATTCCATTTTTATTTTTAGCTTGCCCCAGATTTGATTTTTGCTGTCTCATCTTCTTGCCTACAGCAGCCATCATCTAATAATTTTAGTGATAGTTGAAGGCTGCTAATGGGAAGCATAAGTGTCTCCAGAGATTTCTCTGTAGCCCTGCAAATTGATTTCTCCCCTCCCTCTTTCCTCTTTCTCACCAACCAGGATAATGACTCCAATACTTATTTTGGAATACACAGTTTATTTTCTTCTTCTCCTGTGCTCTTTGTCTTTATTCTAGAGTTGGAATTCAGAAAATTATGTTGCTTACTGGAATGCTGCACTTGTACAGGTTTAGTGACTGCTGTAGTCTGTAACAAAATGCATTTTCATATTTTCTGTGAATTATTAGGTTCAATAATAAGGGATGGGTGACCAGAATCCTGCAGGATGCAGTGAGAATGAACTTAGCTCTATTGGCTTGTCAGTAGATCACTTACATGATTTCTACTTTTTATATCCCAATTTTTATTTCTGGAAAAGTATCCTTAAGTAAATAAACATTAATCACTTGGTATTTCACTGTTTAATTTTGTTTTGATTTGGTTTTTTTGGGTTTATTTTAAGGTATTGCAATCCGAGAGTCAGCCAAAGTGGGGGACCAGGCTCAGAGGAGGGTAATGAAAGGTGTTGATGATCTGGACTTTTTCATAGGAGATGAAGCCATAGATAAACCTACCTATGCTACAAAGGTGAGCATTCAGGAGACTTTGACAGCCTTTCCCAAGTCTCAAATTTTTATGATGAAATGTTCTAGGACTTCTGGTTTGCCATTCAAAACACGTTTGCACTTTTTGTAAAGTACTTTTATTGCTTTTAAAAAACTGCATGATTTGGTTCATGGCTTTACCCTTTTTTAGATATCTGTTTTACTAGAGCTGCCTTGTGTGGTTGGTGTTTGTGTAAATATTCATTGATACAGTGCAGCTGTTCAGTTTTCAAAATTCTGAGTTATTAAAATAGTCATATACACTGAATATTTAAATCCATGCTAAAAGTGTACCCTTTTAACATGGCAAACAAACTGGGAAATGTGTTGGATACTTTTGCTTCAGGGAAAGTCACAATTGTTTTGTGAAGGGCTGTCTTCAATGCAGCTTTTCTGTGAATCATATTTTCCATACCCTAGTAAAGGACTTCTTGTACTTACAAAATGTTACTGGCTTATGAACTATATGGAAAAAAATCATATTTTATACATCCTTCTGTGTTACTTAAATGTCAGCTGTGTTCTTAACGTTGAACAAAATGTAAACATCATCCTTGCCAGAAATTTTAGGTAAAAAATATATAGCCTATATGGTCTTCATTTCTTTTTATAATATGGAAAGGCATATTGAAGCCAAGTGTGCTTCTCAACTTTTTAAGTGATAAAATTTATACAAAAAGAGGTTAAAAACCACAGTTCTGCAACAGACTAACAGGAATAGAGTCTGGACTATGGCTGCTGGTCCTGCAAGGTAGACTTGGGCTTGGAAGCACCTGGGAGCTGGAGGTACATTTGAATTGTGCCTCTGAATTCAAGTCAGGATGGGTTTGATGAGATTCCTGTGAGATGAGGTGTCAGACTGTTCCTGTTGCTGGGTTTCTTTGTCCTTGCATGATCCAGTGCTGACAAGTTCTGCCCTTGCAGTGGCCTATCCGACATGGGATTGTTGAGGACTGGGACCTCATGGAGAGGTTCATGGAACAAGTCATTTTTAAGTACCTTCGAGCTGAGCCTGAGGATCACTATTTTTTAATGGTGAGTTAATGAGGCCTGGTAAGGAAATAGTTTTGTAAGAGGAAAACCAAATACCATTCCAAGCACAATTAGCTCTGCTGGAGGATTTTTCTCTGTATGTCTTATTTCTCTAGCAATGACAGAGTTTGGGTTGGGAGGAGAAAACTAATCTTTAAAGCTGCATTATAACTATATTCTGTTAATTTTGTGATGCAGGCTACTGCAGGTCAACTACTGCTTTTGAAAAGCTTCAAACACTGTTTAAATTCTGTTTGAAATTTTGTATTTTGAGTGCACTGAGGATTTTAAAAGTTCAATTACCAAAATTTTGATTAGCTTGATACCATACTAATCAAGGCAGGATCCTATTGAGGTGCTTTTTCAAAACTCTTTGTTTTTGCAGACAGAGCCTCCACTGAACACACCAGAAAACAGAGAATATCTTGCAGAAATCATGTTTGAATCATTTAACATCCCAGGACTTTACATTGCTGTGCAGGTGAACAAAGTGAATGCGTTTTTCTAAAGTAGAAAACAACTGCAGTGTTTTGTCTTTTGTAGGCACGTGTGTGAAACGTTTGAAACTGTACTTTTTGGGAGTGTAAATTAGAGCACTCTGCCTGCTTCTAAATATAAACTCTCTGTGCTGTAGGCAGTGTTGGCCTTAGCTGCCTCCTGGACGTCACGGCAGGTTGGGGAGCGGACTCTGACTGGGATTGTCATCGACAGTGGCGATGGAGTGACCCACGTGATCCCCGTGGTAAGGAGCAGCATGCGCTTTGAAATCAGCCCTGCTTTGGACAGGGTTTGTTTACTATACATTTAAATAAGAAGCACCAAATGAAACCTTATTTTTAAATTTTTAGTGTTGGCTGGGTCTTCTTTCCTTGCAGAAGTATGTATTCCATTATGTGTTAGTTTAGCTTGAAGACCACAGGAAAGTCACAGTAGGGAACCATCAATTCAGCTTTTAAAAGGCTATTTCTATGTAAAAACTTCTGTTACTGTGATGCCTCAGTTCTCTTAAATATCAATGATTATCATGGGTTTATGTCTTCTGCATGCCAAGAGTGTCTGACAAGAAATGTCCTAACTTTTTTAACACCCTGCATTTCGACTGTTTAATAGATCTGGTAATGTGTGCTTTTTGTATGATTTATTGTTTCCACTTTGCTTATGTGGAAACAAGTACAAATTTATGTAAGTACCTGTTCTTACACATCATCAATCTCATCAGTTTAGTTATGTGAGCATAATACAGCAAATATCTGTGCATACTGACATCTGCCGATGTAATTTTGTGTATTTTTTGAACCATACTGTGTCCTTGAATGATCAGATATATTAGAAGTGAAAATTTGATTCCCTTTAACTTCATCTTGCATTTTGGTCTTAATTTGATCTTCTCAGTGTTTTGTCATATGGGCAGTGCTGAGAACAAGCAGCATTTACTGTGTGAAACTCTGAAAAATGTAAAAAAAAAGTAAGGGAAGAAATAATGTGGCCCAGCAATATCAGTGTTTTCAGGAAATGCATCCTAAAAAAATTCAGCAAGTAGATTTCTTGGTTTTGTTGTGCTTATTGTTTTCTATTCCTGTGTGATTTTTCTTATCTGAGAAATTTAATTTTATACTTTTTTCCTATTAATTTTTCACTCTCAAAGAGAACACAGGTAGTTTATTTATATTACGTTTGCTTTTCTGATGATACCATAAAGGAACCATCAGATCTGACTAATATATACAGATCTGACTGATATGTTTATCACTTGTGTATCTGTTAGATGGTCAGTATCTGTTTATATGTGGTAATCAATGTCTTTAAATAGAAATTATATTCACTTTGCAGTGGGGTGCATATTTTTAGAGTGATTTTGAAGTTTCAAGATTTTACTTTTAATAGAAAATCAGAGTATTATAAAAATGAATGTTAATTATTGATACACAGTAAGTTTTCCCCTTAAATATGTCTTTTCCTCTCCTCCTACATAGGCAGAAGGCTATGTAATTGGAAGTTGCATCAAACATATTCCTATTGCAGGTAGAGATATTACTTACTTTATTCAGCAGCTTCTAAGGGAAAGGGAGGTAGGAATTCCTCCTGAACAATCTCTGGAGACAGCAAAAGCCATAAAGGTACATCCTCCTTTATCTCTTAATAAACACATAGTAAATCTCTGTGAGCAAATTTTTTGGCTCTAGCAAGTTGCCAGTGGCTCTCTTAAAAATGCAGATGTAGGCAGTGTATTATAATTACACCAGCTTCTGGTGGTTTATCCAATGAAGTGTGGGGGAAGGAGAAAGAGGAAGAAAATATTCATGCTAGGCTGTTTGGAGTGAGTATGTTCCGCAGCTTAAATCAGTATTTCAACTTTGGAGTTGTTTAAAGTTTGCTTTGTAATAGAACTTAAAAAAAAAAAAAGTAGGGTGATTGTATAGGCCTGCTCTTGCAGTGAAAGCTTGCCCTTGAAATTCTTTATTGTTGGTGATGTTTTCATTTTGGGAGAGGCGAATGTCGCTGAGTCAGCCTGTGGAGCCCTTTGGAAGCAAATGGGCCTTGTGCCTTGAGGGGCTGAGGCTTCAGTAGTGATTTGGGTGGGAAAGTCCCTTTAACAGCTCCATCTGTAATAATGCTCACATTTTTCTGTTCTGACTGTGTTGCACTTTTAATTCACGGATGTACTGATGATTTCAGCTATTTTTAACACCTGGTGTTTCTTACCAGGAGAGATACTGTTACATTTGCCCCGACATCGTGAAGGAGTTTGCCAAGTACGACGGGGACTCTCGCAGGTGGATCAAACAATACACGGGCATCAACGCCATCAACAAAACCAAGTTTGTTATAGATGTTGGCTACGAGAGGTTCCTCGGGCCAGAAATCTTCTTCCATCCCGAGGTAAGAGCAGGGAATAGCTGTGCTCAGTTGTGCCGTTCCCGGTGCCTGGGCGCCATCCCGTGGCAGTGAGGGGCCAGTGAGTCTCCTGAACACGAGCCAGGTGCACTCACAGGTAACATCAGCACAGCAGAAAAGTGGTTTTGTGGTGTCCAGTCTGACGTTTAAAACATCTTCTTCTGTTCCTGTTTCAATCTGAACTTGAGAAGTAATTGTTTCATTTCACAGTTTTTGTATAGGATTTTCCTCTTTCAGCATCACTTTGAACAAGTCTGCCTTTATACTTTGTATGCTGCCCAATGCCTTTGGGCACTACTAAGCATGGCCTTCATGATATTCTAAATATCTGATGCAGACTGATATGAGTCAGTTTGTAAGGCATGGATGATAAATTTATCCTTGAAGGAAGTCTGTTGAATTCTGTCTTGGTGTGGTCATAAGTATTATGTACGATTCTGGGAAAGATTACGGTACCTCATCTCTCTGATTTCTGATAGTTCAGTTTGAGTGAGTTTCAGGATATTGTTGAGAGGAAGGAGTTAGGTTTTAATACAGGTCCTCTCCATTCCTGCACACTTAGTTGAACTTATTCAGGCACCCATAGTCTGTAATACTGTTTAAAAGTTTTATTAAAATCCACATCAATACTGGTGAAGTTTCCCTTTTTCTACCCTCTTCATTGGAAGAATATTAAAAAGCTTCTTTCTGCTACCTTTTGTCTGAATTCCAGCTGTAATCTTCTTTGGTCAGTTTGTAGCCATCTGATCTTCTGCCAGAAGTAAATCTCTGGGCTAAATAGTTTTTCTTCCCTGCTGTTTACCAACGTGATTTAACAGAGAAGCACTGAATCCCATGTCAAACATTATTTCAAGAGTTTCTCTTTCCATAGTCTCTAAAAAGACTGTTGGGAATGGGATAAGGGACCAATTTCCATTTTTTTCATTTCTTGGTAGTTTCTTGATGCTGTATTGAAAAAACCACCCAAACCTGAACTGACTTCTTAGACAAGAAGAATATAATGATGATGTGTACTGCATCCAAGGAGAATTTCTTGTTTTGTTTCAATAACTCCTCGCTTGAAAGGGTAGCAGCTTAGCTAGGTAAAAGCTGCATTTGGTAAAGCTGTCTTGTAATCTTTTCCTATTTTCAGTTTACAGAATTCTTTCTGAAGTCTTTAATACTCCTGAAGTTAGGTCTTGGGGTTTGTGGCTATCCAGATTATTTCTCTGCTTTTTAAATTAGAGATTTTATTTGCCATTCTTCAACCGTATTGTATTGGCTGGCAGACTGCAATTTTACATTCCGCTCTGTTATCCCTGTTCTGGGATGATGTTATACCCTAACTCTCATTCCTATTTATTCCTTTTTCCCTGCTGTTTTATCAATATCTTTATGGAGAGGTCAGGAGTTTTCAGGCTATAGTTCATTCAGATGAAAACTCAGTGTGCAGCAGCTTCTCTTTTTGGTTTATGTGGCTTCATTTTTTTGCTTCTTGTATGATTAATTCTTACTGTGGAAGTTAGTTTTTTATTCTTGGGAACTGCTCCCATCATTCTTAGGGCTCCTGAGCTCCAAGCCAACTTCCTTTGCTAATTTTCTCTCAGTTCAGTGTATACTTGTTATGCTTGACTGTTATTTGTTCATCCATGTAGATACCACATCTTGTTTTGAATTTAAATCCCATGTACTTCTACACAAAAGCTTATAATATATCTACAATAATATATTATTATGTATTGGTAATTAATTTAATTTTTTTAGAATTTAACTTCTGAAAGGGAAAAAACATGGGCTATTACCAGTTCTTTTCTTTAAAGCCTATGTTAAGTTTTAAGTGGAAAATTTCCACTAGATTTTTTTTTTATATTAGCATTAGCAACTCTTGACTCTCTAGTTTTATAGATGCAGAAATTAGCACTGTGTTCACGTTTGCATTGCTTTCACTCAAAATCTTAAACTATTTATACTTTTTTTGAACATTGGATACTTGCTGGGCTTGGGAAAAGAAATCTGACTTTTTGGTGGGAATTTAACTGAAGTATTTTAGTAGCATTAAAATCTTTTTGCAGGGAAACATTCTGATTTGCACACTGTTTTTTTTTAACCTCACTTGAAAGGAAAGGCAGGACCACAGTGAGTGGTAACAGTGTGTTTAATATTGCAGGAAAACTCAAACTCATCTTGCAGGCAATAAAAGTGCATAGTGCATAAATTGTAAACAGTGAATTTCTGACCAAGGAAGAGAATCTGATTTTCTTAGCAGAAAAAAGCAATTCTCATTTCCCTTGCAGAGAAGTGTTTGTTTTAATGTAGCATAAATGGTAAGCAAGACTTGAAACTCCCACTCATCGCCTATTATAAAGTCTCTCCACAGCCTTATTTCTGCCTTTTTAATTTCTCTGTTCTTTGGATGAAAAGATCTTAATGCCTGTTCTGTTTCATTTTAGTTTGCTAACCCTGATTTCATGGAGTCCATTTCGGATGTAGTGGATGAAGTCATACAGAACTGTCCCATCGACGTCCGGCGGCCGTTATACAAGGTATGGCCTTTCCCTTGTAGGATTCATGTCATTTGTTTAAGGAATTGAAATAAGAGTCTCTTCAAGCTAGGTCTCATGAGCTTTTGGAGATATATTTCACACTCAAGATAGCCCAGCTACTTTAGAAGGCATAAAAATTACCAGGATGGGTTTTGTGGTAGTGTGTGGTGGTGTTTGAGGGGTCCCCAGGATGAGGTGAGAGATGAGAATCTTGACTCCAAGTTTCAGAAGGCTGATTTATTATTTTATGACATTATATTATATTAAAAGATAATGATATATTAAAACTATACTAAAGAAAGAGAAAGGAGACATTAGAAAGCTAGAAAGGAATGAATAATAAAATCTTGTGACAGACTCAGAGTCCGACACAGCTGGCTGTCATTGGCCATTAATGAAAAACAATTCACATGCTGGGTAAACAGTTCTCCAAATCACATTCCAGAGGAGCAAGACATGGAGAAGCTGGAGCTTTCCAGTTTCCCAGGAAAAGAAATCCTGGCAAAAGAATTTTTCATAAAATATGTCAGTGACAGTAGTGTTGGAATCAAAAAGGTTTTAATAAAAGGCAAAATAACAAAACTCTTTATAAAGAAAAACCAAGCCAGGTGCAAGAGTTCCTTGTCCCTGGTAAAACACCTCACAAAAATAATTAGTTTCTTTGTTCTCTTCTTTTTCTAATAAGTTACACAAACAAAACTTTTTAGCTCCTTTCCAATAAACTATCCTTAAGTTTGAAATAAAATCCCAAATCCTATGAAATGTCTTTTCACCTAATTAAAAATAAAAACTTCTACACTTATTTCCTTTTTGAAAAACAAAAAAATAATTTTGTCACTCCATCAACAAAAACCACATTCCTATGAGGAATAAATACCAGCATCATGGTCAGAAGCATGGCTACCACTTCCTCCACGATGAGAAATGTGAACTTTGGATAGAAATTTAACAAAGTGTTACTTCTAAATGCCACTAGATATTTGCTGCTTTTTAGTTTTGAAAGAGAAGTTTCTCTAAAGGCTCAATACACAGGTAAGTATTGTCCCTGAGAAGCTGTGGCAGCAATTGTGTCTGACATTTGTAAAGTGAATTCTTGGGCATGAAGGACTTTTGGTTTTGCCCATTTCAAGGGTTATACTGTGGTCTTACTGCTCTCACTACCCTCCTTCCCCTGCTTTATTAAGTGGTGGTTTCCAATATTTTTTTTCATAGTCTTGTCTTGTACCTGCTCATTGTCTGCAGTGTGGTCAATACTGCATCACTTATAAAGTACATGAAAACTGAAAATATTTAGGGAGAGAACAGTTAGGCCAGCTTAAATCTGCTTAAACCCAGGGTGTAGTCCAGAGAGTACTTTCAGTTCCTGATTGTTTAAGGAGTGAAAAATAAAAATAAAGTACTGACATGCATAGTCCATGGCAAGCTTTGTCTGTATTGGTAGCACATCCCATGGTTCCCTTTTTCAGTTTGTGCAGGAGCAGTACCATTTTGGAAATAAGAGCATAAAGCTATAGCATGCAGAGATTTGTCTGCTCATGTAAAAGGTGGTAGTGTTCCTCACCTTGTAGAATTAACATTAAGTTTCCAACTAAGTCATGTCTCAGGATAATTTGTAACTATTAAATTTTTACAGTCTCTTTTCCTTGCCTGGTAAACACTGTGTGTAATCTAGAATGAGGTGTAGCACTGCAGAGCAGATCTGTGGGGCAGGATGAAAGGGGAAGTTGAACTACTTAACAGATTAATATGTCAGTTCTGCAGTAGATGTCTTCAAAGACTTCAAGCTTAGGTAGCAGCAGAGTTTAGGACCCCCTTAATGGATGGTTGTGCTTAGGGGTCTCTGCTTTTTATCTAAGAGACCAAAGCTTCCTCAGAGCAGTTTCCTTGCTTGGTAGGGTAGGGTTTGGTACTGATTAGAAAGTGGTGTTTAAAATTTGAGGTTAAGTTACTTCTGCCTCATCATAATCAGTAGACAAATAACTTTCCCTTGGCTTGCCACTGATTGAGGCTTTGTTTTTCCTTTTTTCTGTTTTTCATTATACTTGCTGAATTAAAATAATGTTTCTCAATTACTTGTGCAATGTACTGAGAGTTGTCAGTAGTTATTAATGGTAATAGCTGCTATCTTCTTTGAGCAAGGTCACTTCAAAGGGAGGAGCATCCCTTGTTCTCATTGATAAAACAGTGTATGGATGCAGAAATATTCCACTCATACTTTTCTCTCTGAGGTTTATCAGTTTCACTTCCATGGTGCTGAGTGGTGGCCAGCCAAGGCCCTGTGCTTTGGAGCTGAGTTTCCATCCAAAGTATTTGGATTCTTCCTCAGTGTTCCTGCAGAAAATACCCAAAAGTACCCTTATTGCAGGTTTTATGTGGGATGTAGCCTTTGACTCATTGTTCCACAACCCATCTTTTGATGTCCTATGATATTTCTGAGTTTTACTGCCAGTATCCCTGTTTTCTAATCTGATCAACATCTCTCACAAGGCCAGTTATCTTACCTTGTGTTGATGTTTGGACCAGCAGAACCTTGATAAGACTTCAGCCAGATCTATGACAACCCTAAAGGGAAGAAAGCTTCTAAGATTTGTAAATGCTCATTGGTCAAAAGAAATTACAAAAGTCAGAGAGTCTGAAAGTTTTATTAATAAATTACACGCTTGGCGTGGAAATTCTTCTGTTAGTCCCTGACCTGCTATCTAAGCACACAGCAGTAGGTTTTAGGTAAAGGGGTAGGGTGAAAGGGAAGAGAGGAATTAGAGGGAGAGATGAATTAAAGAAATAAGGAGAGAAAAAGGAAGCACTAATTGTGGTTTCAGTGTTGATCCAACTGCATCAGTCTGGCCAATGACATATCCTGGGGGGTCCTGGGGGCGCCCCCTGGGCTTGGGGTGGGGGTACCTTTTTATGGAGAGGTTTCTCTGCCCCAAATATGGGTTTCTTGCTTTCCATGTAAATTAGTTACCACATGCAGTCTGTTCTTTCAGGCCTTTCTGGAAATGGGTTGGAGGGCTTTGGGGACTTTGGGTGGCAGTAATGCCACCCTGTAGCACATGCCAACTTCCTCCCACTCATTCCTTGTACTCTGGTGTGGTTTGTTCTCATGGATAAGTGCCCAATGTGTGCCTGGCCCCTCTTCTCCAGCCAAATCCTGTTCTTCCTCACAGTGTTAATACCAATAGTCCCTGGTTATTACCAGCAATTTTTGTTTCCTTTTACCAACAGTCCTTGGTTGGCTCCACAGCCATTTAGTTATTGGTGTTTGAGACATACACATGAGCCCCTTATTTTCTGGGAATTGAGAGCTCAAAAGAATTCAACTTTGAACTGCTGTTTACAGGACCAGTAGAGTGTGAGCTTTAATCACAGTTCTTTCCCATCCTGGCCACAATTTGAGTTGGTAAGTTTCTTTGAAAGTTCAATAACAAAAATACTATTTCATTTGAGTTGTTATTTGGGCAAGAAAAAGTTTCCAAGGCTGTTAAAAGAGGTTCTCACTTTAACATCTGATGGTTCTGGGAACAGTGTTTCTGTTAAGCTCAAGAAGGGCTTAGTCCAAGTGCAGTTTGTCAGGGCTGAGGTCTGATGAGCATTTCTCAGATCCCATCGGGACCTGGAGAGGGGGAGATGCACCCTTAGAAATCCATCCCACAACTGAAGTCAGCTTCTCTGTACCTCCACAAGATCCCATAACCTGCAGCTGTTCAATACCAAGCACAAACATCCTTTCACACATGATGAAGCCTTTTTTAATTGTATAATGATTGCCAGCAATGCACTCTCTAATTCCCATGATTACATCATCTTAATGTGATTGCTTGGAAAAACTGATTTGTATTCTCTAACACGGAGTTGAGAGATCTGGGTTGCTGGGGATGAACTGCTTTCTGCTAAAACAGAAAAAGATAGTATGGGTTAGAAACCAAGGGACTTGCATTGAAATTTGAAGAAATGAGGTGGGTTTTGGTGGGATTATTCTTTAATTTTTTTTTTATTTTTGCAAACCCAAAGCTTCAGAAAGCAAACTGAAATTTAAAACGAGTGCTCAGTTGAAATGAGAAATGACAGAGGAGATAAATTTTGGATCTTACCATATGGATGAAACAGTTTGGCATCCTGGCAATGTTGATCATTCCTGTGTGTTGAATATCACTAAAAAATGACCTATCCTGCATACAGCTAAAAATAATCCTGTATTTGTGGGGCTCAGTGAGACATTCCATCACCCTTAGTGTTTTCTGGGAAGAATGGTGTATAGTTTATCTAGTACTATTTTTTTGAGAATTTCTTAGCTTCCTTTTTTCTTAACTATTGTTCCACAACCTTTTCTTGTACTTAAAATAATATGAATACATAGTATAACTGATATCTCAGAAATTGAGAGAAATTACAGGGGAGTGCAGTAGCATGAAGGGGGCTGTGGTCTGCGCAAAAATGAGACCCTTCCCCAGCTTTCAGGTTCTTGTACACCAGTAAATTCTGTATAACTACTGCACACCCAGCTTGGATCAGTGATGAGCATCTGCTCCTGTGGTACAGCCACAGCAGATGCTGGTGTGGAATGTGTTTGTATTTAAAAGTCTCTTTTCAACCTGAAAGTGCTGTGAAACTTGTCCTGACATTTGTCAGTTAGGACATGAGTTTTTGGCACTTAGTGTCAAAAAACAGTCTCCTCCTGAATTGAGTTATAATAACTTTGAAAAGTTTTAAAAACTGCTTGCTATCCTAATAAACAGTACTTTTTCTTAGTAATAGATTCAGAAACTATCACTTTTATTCCACACTCTACTTGATCTTTCTTTTTCCTTATCTAGAGTCTCTCCCCAGGTACTTCCAGAGTTAAATGAGAGCAGTGTTAAGTTCTGAGGTCCTTGCCTTCTCCCAGTACAAAGGATAGAAGTGTAGGGTCACTGACTGTCCCAGCAACTGATTGTTTTCAACTTTTCTCTGCTGTGTTTTTAGCACAAATACCTGAAAGAAAGAATATAAGATAAATGACATCTGAAGCCAGGTAAATTCTGTCAGAAATACCTCTGAAAGGTTTTAGCCAAGCATGCTTAAGCATTCATGATTCAGATCATACTGAATGAAATGACAACATCCTTGACCTCAAACTTTTAAGCCAACTTCTTGAGTTGAAAATTCTACATGAGGTTGGGGACTGTCGGATATTGGTAAGTGTGGTGTTTTATTGGAGATGGATTATCCAGGTTTTCCATGGAAACACAGGTGCATGGAGAGATTTTGACAGATGGACTCTTTCC
>NW_005054367.1:3642442-3642868 GCF_000277835.1 Geospiza fortis
GTGATTTCTTAGCTGGGTGTGCAGCTGTTGTGGACTCAGATTAGTCTGTCTCAAAATGAAAACTTAGGGAAATTATCAAGTCAGGCTCATTGCTACATTTGAGACTTGGGCTGCCCTGGTTGTGTCAGTGTTCACTCAGCAGGTTAAACTGCCAAACCCACATGCAGGGACAAACTGGGTGGTAAAAACCCCCTGATACCACTTCTGACTTCAGCTGCTGGTAAATAGAAGCCCTTGGTGTGAGAGCAGCTCCAGCTGCACAGCGTGGTGGGTAGATGGCACTGTAGGACTGGCTTTGCTGAGCTGTGCTCCAGCACCACAGAAATTCCCTGTTACTGACCCAGAGCAGACTGGGGAGGCTCTGGGGTGAGGGAAAGGTGGAGAGACTGCCAGGCCATGGCATCTGCTGGCACCAGGACAGGACAT
>NW_005054367.1:3642889-3658818 GCF_000277835.1 Geospiza fortis
CTGCAGTATTCCTGTGGTGTTTAAATGAAAGCCCCAAGAGATCAACTCTGTCATTGTAGCACAGGAGTACTGAGCAGAAGCCCTGCTTATTCCCATCACAGCTGTAAATAAATTTGTAAGATTACTCCTGCTAGTTGGTTTAACAATAGCTCAGTGCATCTGCAGGATTTTCTGATTCCTTTTGTGTCTGAGGCGTATTTCTGCAGAATGGCACCACCATAAGTCATGCTAAAATCTCTTGCTGTGACTTGAAATGTGAAATGAACATTAAATGAATGATTTTAAGGAAAAAGAAATTATTTCTTTATCATTAGAAGTAAATGTATTTTTAAAATACTGTTTCTCACAATAAATTTACTTATTTGTGCTACATTTATTGTTTGTTATGAACAATATTTATCCTTTTACTTTCCATACTGTGTTGGCAAATAGTGGCCTGTTTTTACCAAATTAACAGAGACATGTAGCTTAATTGATTCACTTGCTAATGAAGTGCTTGGCTTCAGCTTGTGAACCTTCCTGGTTTTACCCATAATAATTTTTATTAACAGTCATATATTGATCTCATTACATGTCTCTGGTGGTCTGGTCACATCATGTTAACTTTAATTTAGGCTGTCAGCTGGAAAGAAAGGAAAATGGGATGTGTTGTTCTTACTTGCCAGAAAAGCGGGGGATGCTTTTCAGTTTGGTGCTGCAAAGTCTGCTGTGTCCAGCTGAGAGCGTGCTCACACCACAGTGCAGTGGGAAGACGCACAAACCAGTTCAGCACCTTGTGTTTGGCAGTGCTGAGTTCTTCAGGAGCTAATCTCACTCTTTGGAATTTTTATGTGAGCTTGATTTAGTCAGAGATTTCTCTTGCAGGAGCTGGGTTGCTTTGTTATGTAATTTCATATCTCTGCAGTGTTACATTGTACAGGCATAATACCAGAAATGGTACAAGGAGAAACTCAGTACCACAGAGTTCATAAGAGAAGCAAAAGGTACAGATGAGAAGGGAGAAATTTCTTGCCAGCCCTCTGAAGTTGATAATCTTTGAGGTCTCTTCCATCCTTAATGATTCTGTGATTGGTATCCACTCCCTGGTCTCCTTCCAGAAATAGCCTACTTCCATTTATTTACTTGCTGTGGTTTTAACTTTTTCAGGTGTGTGGAAGAGCTTTGTCCCTCTCTGCTGAGGGAACACATTCTTTCAAAACAACTTAAATGTTCAGCCAGTTAGCTATAAAAGTGAAAGCAGCTGGAGCTTCTTTCCATCAGCAGGTATGATAATTGGTGTTAGCTGAGAAACACGTGGGCTGCTTGGAGCTCTTAAACCAGCAGAAGTGTGGTTGAGCAGGGTAAGATCAGAAGTCTTCTTTAAAGGAATCAGCTGAAAACAGATCCTTAATGCCTAACTTCTTTGATGTCTTTCTCTGGGAGGCCAGAGATCGCTCTGACAGCTGAAAACCCAAATATCACTAGTAAGCTTTCTCCACAGATGTATTTAGCATGCTTTATTTTTATGGTTTTTAAGTAGTTATTGGAATTTTATTGGAGATTTAGTCTAGAGAAGATATTTAAGAGGTCAGGGTGGAGGGAGGTGGGTGGTGCTCCCTTGGTTGTTTTTTGGGGGTTGTTTTTGTTTTTTTTTAATCTGACCATCTTATCTTACCTTTATTGTGTCCTTTGTAAGGTGGTGTTTGAGGGGTTTGGAATGGATATGGATTCTGCTTTCATTGTTAGTGGGGAGTACCTGCCTTCTGACCTGACTTGCTGAGTTGAGAACTTGCTGAAGGCTGTATGACAAGTCTTCTGCTAAACAGTTAGCATGGCTTGGTCTGGCACTGACAGCAGTGCAGGGAGCAGGGGAACTGTAACTGTATAATTAAACATCTTCTAAATGCAGTAGGTGTCACCTAGTTACTTACATCCAGAATTTTGCTTAGCCTGGCTGGTCCAGATAGGTGATAATGAGGTGGCTCATCTTTTCAACATTTGTACCTTGGTGCTTCTGGTCTCCTTGGGCAGTGTTATTGTTGAACTGATTTTGGTGTGTAGAAGTACTTGAATAATCATAATTTGAAGAAGATGTAACTTAGCCTCTAACCCTGGAATGGTAACTGGGTGGAAAGATCCTCTCAATGATGCTGCTAACTCTGTAGTTACACGAATTGGTCTTGGATGTATTTGAAAAATTATTGTTTGGTTTATTCTGGAATCTATTTTTAGTGATAGCATTGTCCACTTTGTGGAGTATGCTTGAAGTTTAATTTGCTTAGAATAGAATTATTGCTTTCACATTCTTTGCCAACTTCATTATCTCCAGGTAATATTTTCTGATGACATCTTTTTAATTGCTGTTTCATCACTCAGGTTGGTTGTTGTCTTTTTTTGCCCATTAGCAATTTCCTTTTCCCAAGCGGAGTGCATGACCACTTTGATGCAGGGGAAGAGATGTTCTTGTGTATGGGGAGAGTAGGGGGAATCCTCTCTCCAGCTTTAACTTAAGGATGAGCTGTGATTTCTGGTTCCTTTCATCTTCTCTGTCCTCCTCTTTTCCTTTTGGAAATGTTTCAGTAATGTTATTGAGGCTTGTGCTTCTTTTCTTTAAAGCACACCTGCCTTGTCATGCATTCTTTTATGCTGTAGATAATCTGAAGCTGTGAAGAAATGAGTTTTTCCTACTGTAATTGTTTTATGATGTGCAGGGATATTTTTTTTCCCTCATGAAAAACAAATAGCTTTCTTCTTACTTTACAAGGTACAAACAAGATTTCCCTGATTATTTGTTGCTTAAAATCCAAGCATTTCTGCACCCTGCAAGTCTGAACACTTATGCATGTCTTTGACTCTTTGGATCCATGTGCATGCTGAAAACAGTGGGTCAGGGATTGTTTCATTATGTGCACAGTGTTGGTTTGCAATGTCAAAAAATGTTACTGAGAGATAATCCTTGGGCCTGTGTACAATGAACTCCTGATCCAAGTTGCTTGTGGACATGTATCAAAGATTTTAGCACTGTGCAAAGGCACATGTGCAGTTTTGTCATGTTGAGTTCTTTTTTCTGATCATAAAATGCATTTTTGCTGCCACCAATGTTATGTTCTAGGGGTCCTGTTTTGAATCCCCCAGTTTGAAATTACTTCTCTGTTAGTCTGGGATGCTGCAACATAATCAGAATTAGGTCTGGGAAATTCTAAAATGTCTGTTTAGAATCTAAGTACAAGTCCAGGCTGAGAGGCATTTGGTTCTGCTCTGAAAACTAGTAATACCAGACAAGCAAGAGTAAAGGCACCATACCTTCCTCTGTGCTGCAGTTCTCTTTGAAGGTGTGGTGCCTTTTTCAAGAACTCTGGAAATGAAAAAAAGAAAATAGAGTTCTAGATAATTTTGTAGCTTTTGTAGCTATGTAATATGATGAGACTTGAGCCTTATTTAGTGTCAGGGCTAAAACTGCTTGCTGTGAACATCCCTAGAGAAACTTCTTGATGTAGTATCTTATTTCTACTGCTCTGTGTATGTAGAGTACCAGCTCATGTTTTTAATGAAATCCTCCTTTGTAATAACCCATTCTACATAATTGTATTTAAAGGAGAAAAGTAAAGGAGCCATGAGCTTCCTGTGATTTGCTGAAAGTGTTCTACCTACATTGTCAACTTCCTAATGATGCTGAAATTCAAACAATCACCTCTGCAGTGTTGACTATTGGGAAACTTGCTTGAAGATGGATTTACAGAATATGTTTTTAATTTCTGCACAGAATGTGGTCCTCTCAGGAGGCTCCACGATGTTCAGGGACTTTGGACGACGACTGCAGAGGGATTTGAAGAGAGTGGTGGATGCGAGACTGCGGCTCAGCGAGGAGCTCAGTGGTGGTCGGATAAAAGTGAGTGTGTGTTCCAAGTGCATTTATTACATGACTAATGACAGAAATCAAGTTCAAAGTTCTCACCTCACTAGTGAAAATATGCTGTAAAGTCAGTAGGATTTGTTTATGTGTTGTTAAAAGCACCGGCAGCCTTGCAGTGTATGACATCTCTTCTAAAATTACTGTTAGCGGTTCTGGTTTTCCTTCTAGGAGATGTGTGAGCAGTAGGCAAGAGGGATTTAACTTTGTGTCCTTCATCATAGTTATCATGAAGAGTTTCATGACTTGGTCTCCTAGGGGGAGCATATCTGAGTAATAAGTGATGTAAATGGAGGGTTGAAGGTGTCTGGCTCTGACCATGTTAAGTTTGAAAACCAACTAAATATGAACTGTTTTCCTTAGCCCAAACCAGTGGAAGTTCAAGTGATAACACATCACATGCAGCGTTATGCAGTTTGGTTTGGAGGTTCCATGCTGGCTTCAACAGTAAGTCTTCATCAAAGTTATTCTTAATTTTTATTGCATGTTGAATTCTGGATGTATTTGATCTGAGGACTAAGTTCTAAACTTTCTCGTTGTGACAGCCTAAACCGTGTCACATTCTGGAATCCTTACCCAAGTTTTATCTCAGTAAAATTTGTACAGGCCAAATGGGAGCTTTGCTCAAGTAAGGATATCAGGAGCTGATATAATTCTAAAATATTTTAATAGTTTTGATACTGTAGTTCCAATATAGTGCCTTTATTCTTTAAATCAGCACTAGAGATTAGTTAGGACATCTGGAATATAGAGTCCAAATCAGTGGTCTTAAATGCAAATGAGAGAAGTAAATACAGGAAAATGGGAGCAATTGCTATCTGCCAAATGGGATTTCTTACTGCTGTGTTTAAAAGCAGTCTTATGACCAGACAAACTTCCCTTGATTAGTTGTATTCATATCCTAATATTTCTCATATTTTAATATTCAAAATGTAATACAATGTCATAAAGATGCAATCTACAGAAATGCCAAGATGTTATCTAGTTGTTGGGTTTTTTTCTATTTATCTTATACTTTTGGGGGGATTTGTTTTGTATTTTTATAGCCAGAGTTTTTCCAAGTATGTCACACCAAGAAGGACTATGAAGAGTATGGCCCTAGTATTTGTCGTCATAATCCCGTTTTTGGAGTCATGTCATAATGCCCGTCCAGTGGAAATAAGATCTCTGATACTGTGCTGGTGAAGGAACTCTTGCAGTGCAGAGGAAGGCAGCAGATACTGTAAATACTTGAAACAAGATGTGGTTAACTCTGAGGCATTTGGATCACCATTGTGCACTAAAGCACAGCTTAGAGCCCCAAGTCATTTCAGTACCAGCCATTTCTCTGCTGACTACTCAGAGCCTTTCCTTCTTTCTTCCTAAATGTGAGGTAATTGAAAATAGGTAAGTCTTGGTTTAGGAGGTTGTGCAAATACTACTGAAACTGAATCTTGAATAATAAGGCAGTGTTTTACTGCTTGTGGAAAGATCTAAACCTTTCCCACTTGTACCCTGAGTTTGCAATCAAACCTTTAGCAATGGAGCACTAAATACCACATTGCCTTTAGGGGAGCTGGAATGGATACAGGTACTTACCCAAATGGAATAGATTGCAGGATTTGGGACAGTACTTCGTAAATGTAGGTTTTCATACCATTTTGTATTTTACGATATTGGTAGGGTGAATTGATGACTAGTTCTAAGCATGAACAGCTGTCAATGTCATGGAATGATGTTATGCATTTCCAGGTGTGAGGCATGTATTGGATCAGTGCTGGTATATTTTTTTGGGGAAAAAATAAGCCATGTATGATAGAAATGGATCTGTTCATGTTTGGATGATGCAAAGTGATTTACAGTATTGTATGAAGTTTATTATAGCCACTGTTCCTTTGTTTTGAATTTTCTGAAACTGTTTTTTAGGAGATGATGTTTTGTTTTGCTGTTGGTGAGTGGTGGATGACACACGGGCCTTGCACCAGTGAAATAAAAGCTGTTAACATCTTTATGAATGTTTGTGGTAGTCCTGATTTACTCCCCCACTTCATCTCATGGGGTTGGCTTTGCATTTGTGTATCAGTCTATGTGGGATCACATACCCTGAATGTGAAGGAACCTCTGGAGATTTCTGGTCCAGACTCCTGTTTAGTGCAGGGCTCACTTCAAAATCCTCTCTGTTTGCTCAGGGCCAGTCAAGTTTCTGTGAGTGGAGGATCCTGAAAACCTGGGCAAGCTGTTCCTGGGCTTAACTATTCTGTTATGGGTACATGTTCTTGTGTTATGGACAGAGCTTTTGTTCTTCTGTGGTTTAAATCTATTAGAGTAGGAGATCCTGCTTGCCCTGTCCTTGCTGATATTTATCCTGTCTCTGTCAGCAGAGGTTTTATGCAGTTTGTGTAGCCCAATAAGAATTTTGTAAGACAAATCAATTTGATTTTAGCATGCATGGAGGGATTGAGGCCAAGCAATTATTTCTTCAGCATAAGTTAGAAATTAGGCAGAATGAGACTGCAGGACTCAAAGCTGCTTCTGAATGCTTTTGAACTTAAAGCTCAGCGCTCGGGGGAAGAACATTGAAGCATAATTTGCTCAATCCTCTCACTGAGAAAGAAATGGATATTCTATTACAATGTGTACTGTTTCAGCTTGTTCCAGTGTCACATCATCTTGTCTGTGTTTAAATCTGCATTTCAAGTTTGTCAGTGCGCTGCTGCCTACTTAGGATTTTGGCCTGTACAGCAGAATCCAGAGCCATGAGCACAGCATGGCTGAAGTCAGGCTTCAGAGGAAGAGTTACACATTCCATGCACTGAGAAAGTGGCTGCTGAGGCACCAGCACACTCACGTGGTGCTACAAAATAGGGAATGCTGGGCAAGTAGCATGGGAAGTTACATGTGGCTTGCAAACAGCTCTAGGCATCATTAAGGCATCTTGAAATTTGCAGGAGGCAGGTAATTTTTTATAAAAACTTCTGACACAAGACATGGGCACACATTTTGTCTTGGAGGGAAAAAAAAGTTTTCAGAAAGTGAGCAAGACTTGCATTGAAAATAAATCCAGGAAATGTGCTCATGTTTGCTCTTCATGAAAACACATAGTAAGAATGTTCAGGATGTTTAAGTGATCTGAAGCTGAATTTCCCTGTTCTTCAAGTTTTTGGAAGGCTGAACTACCTGCCACACTACAGACCCTGTATAACAGTCATTGGGCTGAAAAAAAATCCAAGGTGAGATTAGTCAGGGGACCAATGCAAATGTGAGTTATTAATCCCTTCTCTTTTCCTGCTGTTGGGATAATTTGAGATTCAGCCTTTTCAGTTACATTTTATGGATTTGTTGCAAATAGTTAATGAAAAGCCACAGTGACACTGAAAATGATCCCCTCACCTTGTGTTTTGGGTGCTAACCTAAGAAGGAGCACTTTGGCTTTGAATTCTTTTGGACAGAGGAAGGAATTGAACCCAAGACTCATAAACAAGAAGGGCCAGCAGGTACCTAGTCCAGTTCCAGGCACTTACACTCCAGCGTGGTTTCCTAAGGAGTGCTCTCTCTAAACATAATACATTTCTGGAGCTTGGTGAGGATAAAAATTTGCTGCTCTTACAGCTGTTGTTGAAGTGGTTGTGATCCTGCTTTGACCCTGGTGATCACAGGACACTTCTGTGAGGTCATTTGAAGTGTTAACCTTGCAGGCAACTTCACCCCACCCCTGTTTTCCTGAACACAGTGATCTGTTAGAGTGCTTCACCATGCCTCTGGAAACTCCAAGTTTATGAATAGAACAATGAACCTGGGACCTAAATTGGTCTTGAGTTTTGCTGCTGTTTTCTAAATTAGTCTTGTTAGGTTGGGTCCTCTGGTTTGTTTGTTTCTTTGAGTTTTTAATTGGTTTGTAGCGTGCCTTGAATGTCTTTTAAAAATGCTCTTCAAAGATCGAGATCAGCATGGCTCAGGTGGAGGGCCTGCATGGAGACAGAGCTCAGGTAAGCTAAACTGCAGCAAGAAGTTCAGACTGATCTGCATAGCTGTAATTGGGGATTATGGCTTTGTTGAAGATTTGTGATTAAAAAAAGGGATTACCTGCCCCCCTCAGCCAGTTAGCAGATGATGTGTTCTACCTTTGATTAACTTTGATTTGAGTCAGTGCTCTAGAACTCGAAGGTGTTGCTTCCTGCTATCAGTCTTCTGAGCCTTTCCCTCTTTTTTCAGTAGTATTTAAAAACACTTTAAGCTTTTATGAACCTGGAGAGCACTGTGCATGTGTTGTGTGGTATTTTCAATTAACTACAATTAGTGAAGTCTTGACATGTACTGGAGTACTGATCTTTCTGTAAATAATTCATTCTTTATGATTGCTGGGTTTTCTCTCATCTGGAAAAATTGCTGTTGTGTCAAACAAGTGTTGGAGATGGAGCAAGCAAAAACCTTATTAAAAACCACCAGGGATACTGGTGAGCAGAGATATGCACCCTCCAGCCTAATTGGAAAGTGTGTTGCTTGATATTAAGAAATTCTATGTGGTACCTTCAGATGATGAAAGCTCAGGTAAAACTGTGAAATAGCCACTCTCCTCACTTTCATATACTGGTCTCCAGCAAGAGCATTTTTGCAAAAGGTAAAGAAAAAGTTGTGAAGGGCAGTGTTTGTAACTTTCCAGCTTCTTAGGTTGCTTTTCTGCAGGCTAAACCTATGTGATGGAAGAAAGAATCAAAAGGGTATGTACTCATGTCTTGCTTTTGTGGTCACTTTTGTTCTTGATGTTTCACCTCTGGTGATTCCTCTGTCAATATCCAGGACCTGATCCAAAGTCAGTGGAAAAGATTTCTCTTTGGCATTATTGATCTTGTATTGATATTGATACAGTTCTGTATTTTGCATTTATTAGAGCCAGTTGCCATGTCAGTTTTGCCCATGCTGCACCACCTCAGGCAGGTGGCTTCATTCCTGTGTCCTTTTTCCTGGCCTTTTCCTGGGGACTGCCTCTTAGACAATACCTTAGCACCCAGTGTGTGCTCTGGCATAAGTGACAAATCCTTAGGGGGCAGATGTCTGACATGGTCAGTTGGGCTTTAAAAGTAGTATAATTACATTCTGAAGACAAATCATCTCATCCTGGCATGTATGCATCTAAAAGCAGTTGGTTCATTCATCCTTTGGCAGTGCTTTTTCCATGCAGTTAATAAAATTCTATGATACGATGCACAAATGCTGCGTTTAATTCTTAAAGGCTCAAAGTCTGAGGAAAAATAAAAAGAACCCACCCTGATTTTGGTCTCTGGGCACTGTTGGTGGAGCACACTGAGGCAGTGTGGCTGAGTGAGCTGAGGAGGAGCTGCTTCACTTCCCTGCACGACACCCAAGAAGAATGCTGAAGGATGCTGCTCTACTGCTTTGGCTTCCAAACAACCTGAGAACTTCTACCTTGATGATGTTTAAATGAACAGCCTGTGTGGTCCTGCTTGTGTGTTCACAGTTTGGCTCTCCCTGTGCCAACTGTTACACTTCCTGCCTGTTTTTAGGAAGATGAATTCCTGTGAGCTGCAGCTCTCTCTGGTGCAAGGTGAGGGTGAGCTGGCACAGCTGTTCCCCTGTGCCTGGGGACACACAGAGCTGCCATAGTGGGATCTCACAGCACAGAGCTCTCAGCAGCTTTCTCAGCTGTGCCAGCACTTGTCACATTGTTCAGGAAGGAGGTTTTGTCCCCTCTAAGCAGTCAGTGCTTGTAGAAGTGGCATTTGTGCCTTGCAGCTCTCTCCTGCTGGGCAGGTGAAAGGCTCTGGAGGAGCCTGAGAACCCATCTGCTCCCTTCAGCTATTGCTGAGGTAGAGGACAAACTAAATCAGGACATTTGGATTATTTTTCAACTTTCCATTGAGTGAAATTGGGAAGAAGAAGGAAAATTTGGTAACTCTTTTAGGGGTTTAAATGAGATTTTGTATTTTTACCAATATATTACAATAAAAGTAATTTATTACTCCCTGTCATACTGGGGAGAGGCATGGGGTTCATCTAAGTACCTGTAAATAAACAAATTTCCTCTCACCTCTCCTGCTTTTCTAGTGATATTTCCCTTTAAATACTCTTGAGTTCAGCTGGTGAATATAATAACGTTTTGTTAGTAGTAATTGTTTCTTACTTAGGCCTAGTTTGAGGGTGGGTGCTGCCTTCTTATTCCAAGAACCTGTTACATCTCCCCACTTGCTTAGGCTATTCTAAAATGAAAGACTTTACATTTCCCAACAACAATGGTATCTTGTGTTATTAATGAATGTATGGAAAATCACTAAGGAATTTCCCCCCTCCTTTTCAATTTATCTTCCAGTTTAATGCAGGCAAGGAAGTAACAGAGCTGCCAGTCAGGGGAAGTGTTTCTCTGCATAGGAAACAAAGTGAGTGGATGTGGATTTGAAAAGTCAGTAAATAGAGGGTATTTATGAGAATGATTGCCTCCATATATCTTGAGTTTGTGATGCACTTAAAGAAGTGTTATATGTGTTCTATCAGTAAATAAAGGAGTGTAATGGTTTAACTGGGAGGCTGTGTTCCTCTCAAGCAATTATTCAGCAGTTTGCTGTGCTTTTGTTTTTTCCAGCCCTGTGGGGTAATGACAGGAGTTGCAGCCACTTCTACAAAGGGAAAATTGTTCACTGCCTTTGACAGGTGGTATGAAGGAGAAATATATTTTTAATGTAAGCCTATATTGCTTGTAATTCTGTTGCTGCTGATAATCTGCAGCAGGGTGTAGTTGGGTTAGTTGCAATAAGAATTAGTTAAAACGCAATTAAAGATGTGTTGCTGAGGTGGTGGGCACCTCCCTGGAGGAGCACAGAGGAGCACAGAACTGACAGCTGGGTGTGTGCTGTCTGGGGTGTGTGGTCTGTGTGGTTTCACTCCCTTTTGGACTGAGTCAGCATCTACTGCAGTGTAAGTCCTCATAACTTCTTCCAAAGAATTGCTACAAATCTATTTCTGCCCTTTCCTTGGTGGTTGAGTGACATAAGTGGCAATTTCTGACAGATTTTTTTCAATAGTTGTGACTTGTGTTTCTAGTCAGCTGCTTTTGGACACCAACTACTGATGCAAATGCAACAAATCTGCAGAGTGAGAGTAGAAATCCTGGTGTTTCTAGGCTGTATATTGTGGTGTTTATGAATTGTTCCTTGTTTAACAGCCTGCATCCCTGGCTCTGCTGTTGCTGTGGCTCTTGCACAACTTCTCAGCCCATTTGCTCGTGTGGTTGTGTGCTATGTCTGTAATGCATTAGATGATATTGGCAATTAAAGGATTACAGCCAGGATCTAATTATGGCCCTGTGGAATAAAGTTTTCAAATGATTCTGCTGCAGTCTGTAATTACACTGTGTGTGCCCTGATGCCAAGGATTAATAGGGGGATTACAGGCTGTTTTCCTGTAACATGCAGTTCATGGATATACTGTTCACAACTCACTGGCTTTAAGGAGCTGGTGACCTCGTGGGGAATGTTACTAAAGGATACAGTCCAGGAGAATGTTTGGTGTTATGTTATGCTTGTTTCCTTCCCTCACCCTGAGTTTATCGTGCAGGGACTGGTCAGAGTAGCTCAGATCTTGAGTAGACAACCCTGAAATTGAAGTATTAAGGAAGTGAAAGCAGACAAGCTTCAGTAGACAGCCCTGCACTGTTAAACTCGCTCCTCTTATGCACTCTTCCTTCACACATCAGCAAAAAAGCTGTGGATTCCCCATTGCTGTGGAATGGAGAAGGGAGCTTTCATGATACATTGTTACATATTGCACAAGTAGTAGGATATAAACATTTTATTTCTGTATATCTGGAAATAACGTACTCCAAGAACCTCTGCAATCAACACTTCTCTGAAGAACTGCAGTTGTTTAGTTGTAATGAGGATAAACCAATGCTGGTGGTATTTGAAATGGGTGAGAATATAACCAAGGACTGTCTCTGGAGTAGCAGAAGAGTGCTGAACTGTTATTTGGAAAGCTTAGGCTGCTTTTTGCCAAATTACAACACATAAACTAAATGCCATTTAACTTTGTCAACTTGCATGACTCTCCTAAAGGGTAGTATCAAACCTTAGAATAATTTTGAAGTGCATCATCTTGCTTCCCATGTCATTGAAGCAATGTTTGTAAACTAAACATGCTCAGAGCCCTTCTGTGGCACTGAGACCCACTTGCCTGACACAGCCTCTTCTTCCTCAGCTCCCTGACTGTGCCAATGGAGTGACCACATCTGGGCTGCTTTGTGGGCTGCCCCCTGCACTGTGGTGATTCCTGAGTTGTGCTCTGCCATTTCTTGGCTCACTGACAGTTGGCCATGGCCAAAATGGTGCTGTGGATCATGATTACAATTTAATGGTGTAGTTGATGGCACTCCAGCACCTGGGAATGTTCCTTGGCAGTGTTTAATTTGCCAGCATAAATCAAACCTGTGTCTTTTGAGTAGCAGAGTGATGCTAAATATTTCAAACAGAATGTTTTATTTTCCTAAGACCCCATATCTTTGTCATGCTGGTTTTTACATGAATCTGATTGATGGTTTAGGAGAGTGCTTTTACTATAGTTGCTGAAGAAATGTGAACCTCGGACGGTTAGATAACAGTGATGAAAAAAGACTGGCTTATTTTAAAGGAAAATAATACTTTTTAAGACATTACAGTTTTAAGACATTATAGTTCTTAATGTCAGAATGGGATTTAAATGTTTAAGTTGTACATATGTAACAATACAGGTCAGCTTATACTCCTGACTTTTTGTAGTTTTTGCAGTTTTTCATGGTTAACAGGATTTTTTCCTTTGTCTTTTCATTTCACTGTTTTGCATGACTTACCATCATGTAACCTCTGTAAAGCTGTCATTACAGAGATGTGTCTAGCATCTAATTTGTCTTTGAGAATCTTTCTTCCTGATGGGAACATGTGAGAAAGGAAGAACCATCCTCCCTGACTTCCACATTTCTCTGGATGGCTTTACAGAACTATCAATTGAACAATTTGTTCTGGAGTATTGCTACAAATAAGGCCTGGCAGCTGGAGCCAGCCTGCTGTGTGGATGGCATGAACATTAAAGCTCTTCTGTCTTTCTCTTCAAGCAGAAACTACTTTGAAACTGTAGTAAAAATTCTGCTTTGTCCTTTTGTGTCTGTATGGTTTTTTCCCTCTTCCCCCTGCCAAAATTTTCTTCTGTCTTGGTCCTAAGAAGTTGGCATGGGTGTTTTGATTAAATGATTAATTTAACAAAAAAGATTACCTGTGACAAAATGTGACTTTTCAGTGGAGAGAGGAAGACTTCTTGGGCAACTCTGCTACCAATAGTAATTTTTGAGAACAGGGAATACAGTTCTCAGTATTTGGCAAGATGCAGTCTTTTGAACCTGTGCCGTCTCAAATGGATCCAACTAGTGAAATAGTAAAGCAGAGTTAAATAACACTGCTAGATGCAGTTGCCATTGTGGTTTGTGCAGCAGCAGAGGAGCAGTGAAAAATCAACTGTTAATATCAGCAGATGACAAGTTTAGTGGTGTCATTCTTTTCAAAGCCAAGTGTTGTGGCATACAGGTAATATCTTATAAAAGAAAGGCCTTACAAAATCAGGCCTTGCTCTGCTGAATTACCAGCTAGCCTGTAAGTTCCTATAAGAAAGAATCAGAGGAATGAGAAGCAGTTAGCGCAACAACTCTGGTAAGAGAACTGTTTGCACCTGCAAAAACAAGGAGTCAGTCCTATGAGAATCCACAAAGAAAACATGTAAACACCTGGAGAAAGAGAGAATATTAGCATGGACACAAGCATTTTCTAACCAATTAATTGAGTGGCAAGAAAGTTATGAATCAGAGTTATACACAAGGTCTTGAAAACTGTATAAAAATGGCTGTAACATTAAAGATTGGCGTTTCTGCATGAAGAAACTGAGTCCTGTCTGCTTATTACTACAACAAAGCATTACCTTCTTTTTCACAGGTTAGGCTGTATGCTCACAGTTAGAGCCAAAGAAAGCAAATCGTTCACGGAACAGTAATTTAAATCCATCCAGTGAGTTAGAGACCCTGGGTCATGAGTACTCCAAAGTCTTAATAACTGAAGGTAACAGTGAAATTAATTCCCCTTTCCTCTCCTGGTGCTGAAAGTAACTGGGCAACAGCTTAGTACAACCATCAGTTAAACTGCAGAGATATAAACACCCGAAACATGAAATGAAGTAAACTGCAGTACAGTCAGCTCAGTTCTTTCTGAAGGGAAGGTCTGCTTGTTCCAGTCATGATTTGTGCCACAGGCTTTTACAGCAGCACTAAAAATCTTATAAAAATTGTATTAAAAATCAGCCACCCTTAAATATATTAGGCTTCCAGCTGTGAGCAGATTTGTCACAGAAGCCCAGTGAATTTTGTGTGAGATTCCTGATTTTCTCTTTCTTTAATTGTGTCTATTGTAATAATAAAGCTATTTCTTGCTCCTGGGTGTGTACAGAGCAACAAGCAATTACATGCATGTTTGGGTCCTGGCTGTAGCACTTAGTGATTCATGAGGCATTGTGTTTTGAGAGGCAAAAAGAAAATTTTGCTCCAGAGAGCACACTTGAATTGTTCAAATAGGTACATTAAACTTTTACACTTGAATAATAAATTATATGGAAGAGTTGCTGCCTCTTTGCAGGCACATTTTACCTGTTCCAGCCACCACCAGAAATCATCAGGCAGACCAGCAGCTCCCTGAGACTGTGATGGTGGTCACAAGGGTTCTTGGGTGAAGGAAGAGACGAGATCCTTGACTCCATGATCAGAAGGCTTGATTTATTATTCTATGATATATACATCTGTTATAACTATAATAAAAAGAAAAGGAAGGAGAGATTTCCAGAAGCTGCTAAGCTAAGAAAGAAAAGGTAAAGAATGATAACACACGAGCTGGCCTTGACAAAATGTGAGAGCCAGCTCTGCTGTGACTGGTCACTGAACCAAAACATCCACACCAGACCAATCTCGGATCACCCTGTTGCATTCCACAGCAGCAGATAATTATTGTTTAGCTTTTTTTTTCTGGGGCCTCAGCTTCCCAGAAGGAAAAAATCCTAAAGAAAGGATTTTAGTGAAAAGGATGTCTGCGACATGAGACCATTCAGATATTTCTGACCTGGGGGGTTGGTGTTCCTTGTTTGGGATTTCTCCCCCATCTGAGGGATGGTCTGTAGCTTTTGAAAGTACCTGTCACTCTAACCAGACACCCAAAATTAGGTACTAATATTTTTGTTGTTTATTTTTGGTTGATTGGATCTTCTGGGTTTGGTTTGGGTTTTTTGTTTTGATTTTATTTTTTGTTTAAAGGAAGGATTCATGATGGACTGCTCAGCTAGAGTAGGTTAGTCCAAAAACCAGTTTTGATAAAACACTTTTTAATGACAGACATATTTTTTTTTTAATGAGGAAAATAAAGCATTTCAGTCCCTAAACTGAAATCGTTCTTTTCCAAATGATGCTAATAAAAGTATTACACATCAAATTATGATTAAACTGCACTTCTGCTGTGATTGGATCTGGTTGGGATTTTCCTTTCCTTTTGGACTACAGGCAAGTGCTTTCTGGATTTCTTTTTTTTTTTTTTTTTTTTTTTTTTTTTTTTTTTCCTCTTTTTTTTTTTTGATAAGTTTTCATTTCATTTGAATCCTCTTAAAAGTTTGCTCAAAGTAAGTGCTATTTTGGTTTTGTGAGCTTGAGTAAATCTAATGTTTTGACCAGTATTGTGTACTGCCAGAGATGCACTCAGCACTCTACCAGGCCTCCATGGTGTTAATTAACAACAGATACTAATTTTCTTCAATCCAGATGATCTCTGATATCATCATGGGAATGGTGAGTGCTGACTAGGAAGGCAAACATATGGCAGCCTGGCGCAGCTGCTCCACATGAGCATCTTTTCCTCTAGAGCTCTTGGTTTTTTGGCCTTGTTGACCATTCTTTTGGGTTTTTCAGCTCTGTGAAGGGCAGCAGAGTGGAGCTAGATGTGAGCAAATCCTCCTGGAAGCAGGGGGTATTATGAAAAATTTAAAATTTTTCATCCTGCTG
>NW_005054367.1:3658828-3684077 GCF_000277835.1 Geospiza fortis
GATGTCAGCTCTTCTGTGAGGAAGGTATTCATTTGATATTCCTGATTATTTAGTGGATAGTCAGGTAGCTCACTGTTTTGTGCTGAGAAAACAGGGTTATAATCCTGAGATGATGTGCTGTGTTTTAGGACTGAGTTCATCTGTACCACTTAGTGATTCTCAGGTACCTGAACCTGAGCTCATCAGTTTTGGTTCTCTTTGTAATCCAAGGAGGGAAGTGTTTGCTGCTGAGTGCAATTCACCCAGGTCTGAAATAGGTCAGAGCAACGACTCCGTGGCACTGCCTGTTTCTTCCCATGCAGTGAGACCAAGACACGCAGCTGAAACTGAGTGAGAAGAGTTTTCCTCAACTCAAATCTGTGTCACAAGCTTGGGCTTAAATCTTCTGCTGGTATATCCAGTCTCTGACAAGGCCAGACATGTGCTAACCCTTCTTCAGAAACAGCAGGCTTTTTCTGAGTCCTGAGAGGGTCAGGTTAGGACTAAAATCTCTGAGAGGCTGAGAAAAGCTGTTTGCTTCTAGAAGCAGGGAAAGAAACTGCATTTCCTAATGAAATTTCTGATAATGTTTTCATGCTGCCCTGAATTTTGAGTTGATTCAGACATCCATTTACCAATTACCAGCTGGTGGTAGCACTAAATTGAGTGGAACCGTCACGATCAGATAAACTGTGAGTGTTTATTCTTTCCATGCATCCTTTCTCCATTATTCTGTGGTACTTTGTGATGCTGTACTTTAGCTGCCCCATGGAATTTTTGTGTGAATATTGCATCTTTTCAAAGGCGTGGGGTTGATGTGCAGTGTCAGAGCTGAGAAGGTTCATTTCACATTGTTGTTGTTTGTGACAGTACTGCTTATGTTTAAAGATCTTCTTTTGATGTCTTTGAAATCATTTTACTCCTGGACTGTAGCTGTTCTTGGGTCCTTCCATATTTGTATTTCATGAATCTGTTTTTAATGTTATTTTGCTTCTTATCTTCACTGAGCTGTCAGCATCTCTTCCTTCTAACAAACAGGGCAGCAAAGACTTGCTATACTGTGATTTATCAAGGGCTGGGGACATCAAACAAGGCATTTATTATAGCTTTGGAGTTCAATAATAGGGAGTTCAGACACAGGGATTCAGCCTTATTATCCTAAAGGCAACTGTTAGTTCATCAGTGACTGTAATTCCTGTTTCTGGGTCTGCATTTCTTGCCACTTAAAGAACAAACTCCTAAATAGCTTTATGAATTCATGTCATATAATTTAGGATTGCTTTAACCTTTTCCAAACCATGAATTAGAGCTTCTAAGAAGAAGCAGACAGATGAAGAGGAGGAGAGCAGTATGTTAAACTGTGAGCACACTGAAAGGAGATTGGGACTGAATCCTGACCACTCCTTGGGAAGAAGGAGGGCAGGCAGTGGAGCCTGTTCCGTCAGTATTTGTTTGCTAAATGGATGCTAAGACAGGAGGTGCCAAAGGGATACTGTTACCTTGAACCAGATCTTTTGTTTTTATGATGATCTTGATGGGAATTCCTTGACCTGAGACAGCCACACCATGGCTTTGCTGCATGCAGCCTTTTGAACAGCTGGCCTGCTCCTTTGGACATCTCTGGTTGCCTGTGGTATTGATGAGGAACTGACAAGTATTGGCAGGGCTTTGAATGACAATTGCTCAGTGGTCCTTCTCTTGTCCTTCCACAAGGGTGATGTGGTGCCAAGGGTTCTGGTAAAAAAGATGTGCTGTGGTTCCTGTGGTGTGGGCTAAAGTCCCTGTGTGATCTCTTTGCTGTTGGTGCAGCAGGAGGAGAAGTAAAGAACTTGGAAGTCACAACCCTTACCTTCATATAAGAGTTAAACATATAGAGAGTTCCCAATCCATTGGCCAGAAGTTCAAATAATCCCTTTTAGCCAGTGTGAAGCATCTCAGTGGTCAGTCCAGCATTGCTGTTCAGGACATTTGGACAAATCCAGCTTGGTGGTGTTTTCATTGGTGCTGTAAAACTGAATGTGGTGCTTCTGTTCCCTGCTCTGAGCTGCTGTGTGATGGCTGTTATTATACAGAGCCCATCTATCATTCCAGCCATTCAGCTGCACAGTATCCAGCTATTTGTCTTGCACACTGAAAATTGCTGTCAAGTGTCCTGTTTGTTCAGCCAGGTTTGCTCCTCTGCAGTGAACAACAGCAATTGCTTTTGACATCAGACATTGTGCGTCAACTGCCTCAACATTTTGAGGTGCACCCCGAGTCCCTCATCAAAAAGATGTGATTTGACTGGTAAAGGTAAATTAACCCATTAAGAATGACTCCAAAGAAGAAAAAGGCAGGTGCTGTTACCTACAATTATTTGTGCCATTCTAACTTCTCTTCAAGCCACATCATGAATTGTGAGGTTAAAAAGGGCAGAGAACAAGTTCTGTGTCACAGGAATGACACCCTCCACTTAGATGTGGGTTTTATTTTTAAAGTCAAGAATTGTTCAAGGTGACTAAATTTTGATGGCCTCAGGCGGGGAAGCAAAAGTAGAGGACAGTAAATGACTTGTTGTAGGAAGTACAAAGGGTCAGTGGTGATGGTAAAGTATCAAAGTGCCCTCTCCACTCCCACACCAGAACATTTTCCCTGCTCACACACAGGGCTGTCAATATTCTCTTGCTCTGGGCTGCCACTTTCCTAGGACATTACTCTAAGGATAACCTTCTAATTAAATTGTTTACAGACAGGTGATTTGCTGGGCTACCCACACTGTCTTTCTGCTGCATTGATTAGGAGTGCTGGGCACATCACTTTAGGGCTTTTAGGTTCTTTGCAGGAAAGTTTTCCCTGTGAACACACCAGGGAAAATGCAGCAGCTCAGTCTGGGCTGACCTTTCCTGAATCAACATGAGCAGCTCAACTATTGGTCCTTTTGGACTATAGTGTTGCTTTTCAGGACAGCACCATTTTCTACATCTGGAAATCCATCACATGGATTTCCCATGTGCTCTAATGGTGTCTTCTGAGTGGTGTCCCACACTGGCTATGGGATGTCAGTGGCTGAAGCAGACCAATATTTCATGGGTGAATGCTCCTGAATAATACTCATTTATTTGTTTACTTGTTGGCAGCTTTAGAGCAAAGTTTGTGAGACACAGCCTGCATGCAGAGGCAAGTGTCTCTTACCTGCTTGGCTGGGAAGGATCCTGACAATAGATGTTCTAGCAACAAGGGATGTTTGGGAAGGAGTCACCTATGGAAAGCATGCACTGCGGAGAAGGCAGCAGCCAGGATCAAGCAATTTGTTTTCTCCAACCTAAAAATAGAAGAGCAACAACAGTGACTGAAAACAGGATGTCCTGTCCCTCACTGGTACTGGGGAGGGTGTTTCAGTTTGTCCTCTTGCTTGGGAGCACAGCATAATTCTGTTAGTCAAGCTGTTATAAACAGTCTGGGGTAACTGCAAGGGCTTTCTCAGGGAGGCAAAATCAGTGTTAATTCACTCCAAACGGCTGCATTAGTCTGGATTGAGTTGACTTTTGAACACAAAGGGTTGTAAGGCACAGAGGGGTGGGGAGGAGGGTTGTACTGACATTTAATCTAAAGCCCATGGCACCTGATGCTGTTTTGGTTGCATGCCTTTGCTCCACAGGTCCATGCTGTGCCCAATTCTGTGCCATCTTCTTTTGGAGATTGCTAGGTCTGTCCCAGCACTACCTTGTGTCCTGCTGATCACTGCAGTACTTCTGGTGGTCCTCAGCAAGAACCTGAGCTGCTGTGCAGGTTCATAATGTGGGAGAAGATAGACTGATTTATTCTGTGGGATCCGTAGGGAAAGTATGTTTATTGTTCTGTAATTTTCTCTAGGGAAGTTGCTAAAAGTTCAAATGCTTTTAAAAAGCTGATTTACTCGCTGTTGTGCTTAACTTGGATAAGAATGTAAAAGCATTTGGTTTTCCTAATCTTGATGAAAAAAAGTTTGTATGAAGAATTTCCCGACAGCCATCCACCACTACCATCATGAACAGTCTGCATTGACCTGTTGTCTCCTGCTTTCTAGTCAGCTTTAAATCCTACTTGTAGTATTAGGATCCTGTAATTATACTTAATAATTTAAAAAAATTCCAAGCTTTTGGCCAGTTCATTGCATGAAGTTTTAACTGATGCAAATTTATTATTCCTCGCCTAACATTTGTATAAGCAAATGGAATTTCACCACTGCAGTTAGCCTACAAGATGAAAAGTCATAGATACTGAACAGCAATTTCCTTCATTACTCTGATTTTTGTGTAAGTAAAGTGCTTCTGGTATATTGCCAACCATTTTTTTCCAAGGTCATTTCTATTTAATGTATCATAGTGCTTAATTCTGCTATAGCAGTGTCTGAGTTGAATTAGGAATCCCTATATGCTGTAACAATTTCTTTTGAAAGGATACTTTTGTAATAATTCTCAGAAGAGTGAAATGTCCAGGTATTAATAGGTACACTTTTTCAGGGATTTTTGAAGATGGTAAAAAAATGCTGTCATGCACCTCAGTGATCTTTGCTGAAATTTAACTGGGACACTTGATGGAAGTGTGGAGGCAGCCCCAAGTCCTGGGCTTGGTTTGCTGTCTCTGTTACAGAAGTGAGTGGGGATCCGAAGTGTGACGGTTGTCACAAGGGTTCTTGGGTGAAGGAAGAGACGAGATGGTTGACTCCATTATCAGAAGGCTTGATTTATTATTTTATGATATATATATACTACATTATAGCTATCTACAAAGAAAAAGCAGGAGAGCTTTTCAGATGCTGCTGCTAAGCTAAGAATAGAAAAGTAAAGAATGAAAACAAAGGAGCTCTCTCTGACTCTGAGAGAATTCAGTCCTGGATTGGCCACTAACTAAAAACATCCAAGATGGGCCAATCCAGATGGACCTGTTGCATTCCACAGCAGCAGATAGCCTCTTGTTTACATCTTGTTGCTGAACCTCTCAGCTTCAGCAGAAAAAATCCTGAGAGAGGATTTTTCATAAAAGAAATGTCTGTGACACAGAAGAGCAGAGCTTTCAGGAGATGTCAATAATTGGGAAACTGATGGACAGATGTTGCCATTTTTATATGCCTTTATACAGTCAAAATATATTGCTCATCAGTCCTAGCAGGATCTCCAGCTGTCAGTAATGATTCCTCCTGTCACTGTCCAGTGCTTCCTGTCCCATTAGAGATCAAATGCAGAATATAATGTTCAGTAGTGATTAAACTGGGTCTGGGAGCGCTGCTTGGTCCTCATCTTGTAATTTTGTCACCTTCAGAAGAGCCTGGTTTAGGAGCAGTGGTGGAATAGGAGGATTCAATGTCCAAGGGGATCTTGCAGGTTGTCTGGACAGAGTGGTCTCTTTTCTGCCTGTGTAGAATCCTGAACTTGGCAGGTGTTAATTAGCAGCTTCTGGCCAGTGCAATCAGGCAGAGCTGGAACGCAACCCAGTGTTTGATGCATAGCTACAGTTCACATCCCATTTAGGTCACTTATACAATAACACTCTATGTATAGAAATGCTACAGAGCACATGGCCCACTGCACCTTTTCCCAGCCACAGGAATGACTGCATAGCTGTTGTCTTCTATAATTAACATTTATGTCATTGGTTAGAACACATCTAGTAAAAAAAACCCTTCAGCAAATGGTTAGAGGTAGCAGGGTGGTGTGCTATGCTTTTTTTCAGAAAACTGTGTTTAGAAAAGTTCAGCATCCCAAGGAGTCCTGGATTGCCAAGCAAATTGTATTCTATTTGCCACCTGTATGGCAGCTGTCTTCTGTTCAGTGGGCAGTTTTCCTTATCTCTTCCACACCCAATCCTCCCTCTGGGGGACATCTGCTGATAACAGGCTATTGAATGTCACTGCATGGCTGATAAGAACTACAGCATCCCATTGGGAGATGTGAGCCCAGGGGGAGGAGCCAAGCATTCCTACCTGGATATAATCTGGAGATTCTGGACCACCAACACAGCTTTTCTCCACTGGATTTCCCAGAGGAACATCTGCCTCTTCCACTGGATCTTCAGAGGAAGACTGCACCTTTCTCCAGGATCCCTGCTCCAGCAGAACCACCCCTGACACTGCAGGGGGGCTGCAGCCACAATTCCAATGGGACTGCTACCAACACCCTGACCCACAGGGTGTCAGGTTGTGTTCTGACTCTGTCAGTGTTGTTTTAGTTTACTGCGTTCTTTATTTTATCTTTTTATTTTCTTCCCTAATAAAGAACTGTTATTCCTGCTCCCATATTTTTTACTGAGAGCCCCTTAATTTCAAATTTATAACAATTTGGAGGGAGGGGGTTTACATTTTCCGTTTCAGGGGAGGCTCCTGCCTTCCTTAGCAGACACCTGTCTTTGGAAACCAAGACACAAGGCCAAGACATTTTGCAGTGAGCAGCACCAAATGGGCAGGGAGAAATAGCCCAGAACATCTGTAGAACAACATGTTTTAGTTCTGCTTGCATGTACCAGCCAACAGCTCTTATTTACACCTGCCCTGGAGTGTGTCAGTTTTGCCACAGACAGAACACGCTGTCCCCTGTGTTGAACAGTATCTCTGCTGTGGTGTGCTTACAGTCACCTTGTGCTACTTGTCACCCCACAAACCACACTCACCTAACACCTCATCAGCATCCAGGTCCCAGGCCAAGGGCCTTCTGTCCCAAAAAAGATCTCCATTGCCATCAGAATTGTGCTGCCCCTTCTGGGATCCACTCTGGCTTCCAATAAAACCAGTTAACTTTGGGAAAGCTGCTGCGTGGCAGGAGTTTTCTGTTTGCTTTGCTGGGCTGTGCAGGGAAGGAGTGGGAGGAAAGAAAAACAGCAGTGAGTGTGAATTTGTGAAAGATAGTTTCTAATTTCTTGCTTGACTTTTCCGTAGTTGGGTACTGAGGAAGGACACCTGACCATAGCATCCCTGAATGGTTTGGGTTGACACTTTTAAAGGCCATTTAGTCCAAGCCACCTGCAGTGGGTAAGAACATTTTCCATTGATGACTTTGCCCTTCTGGGGTGCTTGACTTGAGAGCCTCCTGTGTGGATTCGATGTAGTAAAAGGAGACTATACTGAATAACCAGAACCAGCCCAGATTTCCAGAAGACCCTGTGAGTAAAGCAAAGATATTCATGAAAGCCTTCTCATCTATTTGAATGTCTTACACAGGTCATATTGTTTTCAAAATATTTTTGCTATTTTTTACCTACTTCTTTTCTCCTCTAAAAGTACTGTCCTAGATGACAATTGTAATGGGTTTAATTTTGTAATAGAAATAATCCATGTAGCACTGTTTGTCCCTCACTGCAACACAGTGGTTTACCCAGTTGCCCAGATGCTCACTGGTAGATCTCTGTGGCTGTGTGAATTAAAATAAACTATCAGCCAGCCCTAGTTTGTTAGCTGTGGAAAGGGAATTAAGGTACTAATTGGAAATGGAGTGCATAAATTTGACTGGCATGAGTAGGAAATGCCTGAGGAAGCTGACAATCTGTCTCCACGATGTGGCTCCTCAGAAATTCTAATTAGAGATAGAAATTGGGTCCTTTGAATTTTTTTTCCATGTGCACTCTAAGCAACATGAAACCAATTAACTTCCTCATTGCATTGATACATTACTTTATGTACAGAACATAGAGATAGAAGACATTTCCATTTGAATTCTTGCCTTTTGGCCTTTAACAGAAAATCAGATAGTTGCAATTTACTGGACAATTACAGATGATATAGGAACACATTTTTTTATCTTTTTTATACCAGAAAGGAAACCCTAGACCTTTCTACTTCTAGAAACCTTTTTTTTTTGCACAGAGCTTATGATTTCTCAGCAATTTTCTAAAACCTGATAAAGATGCACATTAATTAAGTTTAGATGAAGGAAACTTCTTTGCAGTTAATCTCTGACTGCTGTTCTGTACTCTCCTTGGCTGGGAGTAGGTATTTAACCAGGATTTTGTTTGGAGGCAAGGCTGGAGTGTGGGCACTGTGCATGTTCACATGCAGGATGAGCTATTAACTAAAAATAAGTGTATTGATCTAGCTTGGGATCATTAATAAATTCAGCTTTTTCCTGTTCTCACTTTCTTCTGTTCAGATAGGACTTATTTCTGAGGGAAAGTTGTATAAAGCTAAAAATGAAAGTTTTATGGTGATTCTAATAATATTGCTCTAGTGAAGAGAAATACTGAACTGAGGCTGATGGGGGTGGTGGGAGGAGGCAGAAACAGATCTGTCTCAAGACTTTCACTCCAAGTCTTACTTCCATTTTCTTTCTTTATCAGTCCTTCATTCAAGGCTCATAAATCAAGAAGAAGAACCATGATGATTTCTGTGAAACAGTGTCTGTTTGGGGAAACTCGACAAAAGGTGAAAACTGGCGGGGACTGGAATACCTGGCCCTGCCTAAATGTGGATTTGTGGTGCTAGGGACCTCCAGTCACTCCCCATCATGGTGCTGCCTGTGCTCCATGATGCAGAAGGAGGAGGAGGCTTCCTGCTGCCACTGTTGGACCCTTCCCAGTTGTTATCACAGCTCTGTCCAGCTCTGACAGATACCCAGACCCAGCTCTCTGTTCAGACATCACCCCAGACAGAGACAGCTGACTGAGAAACCAGTTTCCCTATTGCTCAATAAAGCAGAGCAGGGCAGCTGTACTTTATTTTCTGCATGAGCTGTGCTGAGGCCCCTGGCAGTGAATTAAAGCCCAGCATGAGCTTCCAGCATTTGCAGCTGCATGGTCCAACCTCTGCAAGTGCTGGGTGTGGGGAGTGTGGCGCCATCCCTGTGATCTCCAGGGGTGTGACCTTCTTTACCTCAGGAAAATCAATTGTTTTGATCTCCTCCCTCACCTCCCCTGCCCCTCCAGCAGCCACTGCAGGCACCCTGTGGCACCAAATTCCTACCTGGGGACAGAAGAAAGTGGGGAAAGGTGGGATGGCTGCCGCTGCTCACCACACAGTGCAGGGGTGCTGCTGCTGGGCACAGGGGTGTTGGGGAACCAGGAACAGTAACTGAGGGGCTGCCAGGTGCATTCCAAGAGGTCCTGCCTGCAGGGCTTTCAAGGAAATTGAGCAATTTCTGTTCTCCCATCTCCTCCCGGTGAACCTGCAGAGAAAATCAGCTGCATTACGCAGATTGGCAAAACAATATTGAGAGCTGTGAGGATTTTTTTCTTCTTTTTTTGTGGGTTTTTTTTGGGTGCTTTTTTGTTTTGTTTTGGTTTGTTTTTTTCTTTTTTTTGGGTTTTTTTTTGGTTTTTTGGTAAGATTCTGAGAGAGTTGCAGAAGGGGCAAAAACTCTTCTAAAGCCTGGTTGGATTTAACATTAAGGAAAATTAAAGTCTTGTGAAACTGAACTTAATATCTTACTGGTTTGTATTTATTGTTGTTCTCGATCCCATGGGAGTGATGAGAAGTGGATTTTCATGCTGTGTATACTCCATACTGCAATACTTTTCTGTAAATCCAACTTGCATGTGTGCAGTGTTGCTCTGTGGTGCAAGGGATGGTTCTGTGGTACTGAACACTATTTGACGAGCTAGAGGGAGCTCTTAGACAAAGATATGTGCTATTTCAGCTTGCTTTTTCTCTTCAAAACAGTAATTTTAATATCACCAACCGGTCATGACTATTGTTTTCCAAACTTATGACAGCACTTAAAGACTTAGAATAGGTTTTCTGTGTAAGAAATTGGGTTTGTTGAGCTCGTCTGCCTGTCCAATCTCCAGAAAAAATTTGGGCACCCTGACAGAGGAGTATTTCAGCTTCCCTTACAATGACTTCCTGCTACGGTGGAAAGGCAAATATCTGCTTTAAAAAATCTCATTTTTAATTCTGAAGTCAGCAGAGCTGTATGTAAGAGGTGATTTCCAGTGAGAAGCACATTTGCTCGTGGGATGCTCTCGTGCTCAAGGGCCTGCTCCTTAACAGCCTGACCCAAAGCTCTTTGCTCTCTGTGGGATGGCACTCATTGACTTCAACAGTTTGACCCCAATTATTTCTTGCTGGAGCTGTGGTTTCACACAGAAGAATTCTGTTGTCTTGAAAAGTTTGTGAAGACTCTGTAGGTTTTATCTTATCAGAGCTTCTCCCTGCTCTCCGGTCTGGGTTTGGTAAAAAGGTTTGGGTGCTTCATGAATCTTGAACTATCACTTTCCCATGTTCAGATTCCCTTTCAATACTCATGAAATAAACCCTGCAGGATCTCACAAGCCCAGCAGTGCTGCTTTGCTCAGTCTACAGATGGAAGAAATGAGGTGCACTGTGAGTCAACTGTGTCCATGGAAACATCCAGGGATTTCTGTGGCAAAGCCACTGAGCCCCCAAACCTTCCTGCTTTGGTGTGAGTCTTGGATTAGAGGGTTTACAGGCTTTTAGATGTTTATATGTGTGTCAAGACTAAACTTGTAACCTTTTTCCCCTCTGGTCAAGAATTTTGCTGTTTTATTTCTGAATATCAGTACTTCCATGAAATTCAAACTCCCTGACTGCCCCATACCTCAATGTCCAGTTTGTTGAGCCAGAGCAATAATGAAATGTCTCAGCTGGGTGTGGTGGATTTATCTTATACATCTTTTATAGTGAGCTGGTATCTTGTCACAGACATATTTTATGAAAAACCCTTTTTTTAGGATTTTTTTCTCCTGACAAGCTGAGAGGCCTCAAGAACAAAATGTAAACAGTAATTATCTACTGCTGTGGAATGCAACAGGTGGATCTGTGATTGGTCTCATGTGGTTGTTTCTAATTAATGGCAAATCAAAATCCAGCTGTCTGGACTTTCTTGGTCAGTCACAGGATTTTATCATTCCATTCTCTCTGCTTTCCTTGCAAGCCTTCTGATGAAATATTTTCTTCTATTCTTTTAGTATAGTTTTAATATAACATATATAATAAAATAATAAATCAGCCTTCTAAACATAGAGTCAACATTCTTGTCTCTTCCCTCTTCCTGGGACCCCTGCGAACACCATCACAGTACCGGGCTACAAAAATGTTATCTCTTAAACCTGGACTATTGGCATTTGTAATTCAAGGCAGGATACATTTTTATGTGTGGAGATAATGGAGAAAAGTCTCAAAGATTCGTGCACAAAAGCAGCACTAAAATCAAGTGGAGCATGGAGTCCTTTTCAGGACAGATGAAATCAATTCCTCTTTCAGCTCCAGCTGCCACACATGATGTCCCAGCCAGGTCTGCCTGTGCAGGAAGCTGCTGATGCTGGGAAGAGTTCCACAGGCAGAGGGTTAGGTCAAGTGTCTGGTTTTGTACCTGGAGGGTCAGGCAGAACTCCCTGTGTAACTTCACCATTGCCATGACCTTTCTTTCCCAGGGAACAATTTGTTCTGGGCAGGACAAGGCATCATGTTCAGGTTTTCATTTCAAAATAAATGCATTCAGGGTGAAAAGTAAGGAAAAAAACCACCCACAATAAATAATTTAAAAAATACTTAGGAACCTTGAAAACTGCCTTATTTTTCCATTTCAGGATGTTTCAAATAAACTCCATTCACCATCACTCCCTGGGCCAGGCCATCCAGAGAGGTTTTTACCCAGTGAACAGAACACCCATCCATGCCATGGGAAGCCAGTTTCTCCAGGAGAATGCTGTGGAAGACAGTGCCAAGGGCTTTCCTATAGTCCAGGTAGACATCCACAGCCTGTCCCTCTCCCACTGAGTGGGTCACCTTGTCACAGAGGGAGGTATGGTTGGCCAGGCAGGACTTCCCTTTCCTAAACCCCTGCTGGATGAGCTGATCCCCTCTTTGATGATCTTCACCATGACCTTCCTTGGCACGGAATCTGTAGTTCCCTGGATTCTCCTTCTGGATTTTCTTGTGGATCAGCATTACATTTTCTGGCTTCCAGTCAACTGGGACTTCCCCAGTTAGCCAGGACTGCTGGTAAATGATGGGAAGTGTCTCTGTGAGAGCTTCCTGCAGCTCCCTCAGGATCTGTGGGTGGATCCCATCTGGCCCCATAGAGCTGTGTGTGTCTTTAGTGCTGTACCAGATCCCTTTTCCCCTTGAATTATGGAGGTTTCATTCTGCTCCCCATCCTGATCTTCAGGGGGGCTTCAGCTTGAAGCAGGGGATGCTGAACCTCACCTCTGAGAGTTGAAAAGTTTGAAATGTTTGCTCTGAAGAACCTGGAGAGGCAAGGTGTGGTTTTCCCTTTCCTGTTCCACAGGTGAGTGTAGCAGGACCAGCTTTTTAGGTGCTCTTTAGGAACATCAGTCAAGTGCTCTGGTCTGTAGGGGAGCGCAGATGAAAATGAAATTTCCTTATCTACAGTCAAGGATGCTTCAGTTGGCAGCTGTTGCTGAAGTCACTTCCAATCTCATCTTGCAGCAATGTGCTGCCATTTAACATGCACTGGCTTCTCTTCCATTACAGATGCAGCTGCCAGGAGCTGGGACCAGTCCCAGTGGGCAAACTGGCCAGGGAGGCTGCAAGGTAATGTGTGTACAGAACAAGGGAGTGAGGAGGTGCAGGAATGTTTTTACAGATGCATCTCAGCCCAAACTGGGCACCCTGGACCTGGCAAGGTTTTTCTCTGTTTTGTTTGTTGCTGCCGAGTCTGTTTTGCCTGTGAGTGCCTGCCCAGGGTCTGCCCTCGTTGTGCAGAGCTCTGCATTTCTGCAGCACAAAAAGTGATGGCAGCACTCTGGAGGCTGCTCAGGTTGTATGGGTGGCAGTGTCCACATAAAACCCTTCCACAGGAGAGAGAGGGTGTTAGGACATTCCTCAGAGCTTTGTCTAGGAGAAAGATTTACAGGGGACAGGCACCAGGATCAGCACCAGATGCTGCAGCACATTCCCCCATCCCCTGATAAGGACATAGCTCTGTAGCTGTATGGTCCACCTGCTTATATCATGATGCATCTGGCCCTGTGGAAAGGTCAGGAGGATTGCCAGTATCACTATAATTGTTTTCAGGCTGCTGGAGCAGTGAAACTGCTCCCTAGCCCCAGATTTAATATTTTCTAAAATTCCTAGGCCTGGGATATCTGCCATTAAAAAAATCCCTGGCTGAAAAGTTCTGGCTAATTTAGTGTTTTCAGGTCAGGACAGGAGTCTTCTGAATTGTTTGTCTGAGCTATAAATAACTTATTATACATGTATATGGTGTAAACAACTAATTTTGGGGAAAACTCTTAGAATGCAGTCATTGAGAGAAACAAGTGGTGAGGGCTTGAAACTGCCCCAGAGGTTTGAGCCCACCAGTTCAGTGGAAAACAATGAAAATTATATGGGGATCATTTGATATCAGGTTTAGATTCCTAAGATTTTGTGGCTACAGTGTATCTGCAGAGGCAAAGCAGATGTCTAAGCTCTTATAGCTGATAAAAATGAAGGCAAAATAGTCACTGGAAATACCTGCTTTAAGCTGAATAAAATCATTCTCTAAATTCTTGTTGATTGACTGTTAACTATATTGGGATCTTAGACACCTGGATTCCATGTATAGAGCTATAGGTAGGTACTTACATAGAGGTTCATCCTCTGGAGCTGAATTCTACTGCAAATTAGCAGAAAATATAACCTGAAGAGATTGAGATCAACACTTGCTCAGCCTAAATATGAAAAGACTGAGAAGGAGTAGTTCTAGTCTTCAAACACACAAAGGACTGCTACCAAGAATAACTTGTTTTTCAAGTTCCTGCAGAATGTGGTGAGAAATGATGGATTTTGGTTGCAACAAGGAGAATTTAAAATCGACATCACAAAAAACTTGGTAATGAAACACTGAAGGGAGATTCACTGAGAAGGATGTAGAGCTGTCAGCATTTGAGGTATTTGTCATCAAATATGTGGCAGAGGAAGTTGGTTTGGATTCCTTAGAGTTCAGTAAATGAAAGATAAGGTCTCTTGACTATTGTAGTGCAATTGAAAACCAATGTATAATGCACTACACAAATCATGGCTTCATTTACAGAAACATTTCCTGCTCTGGAATTGAGGATGTCACCAGACTGGGATATTCCCCATGTTGTTGGAGGTTATTGACTGTACTTACATTTTCCTGAGGAGTCACTAATGTGGCAGCAAGAACAAAAGAGTCTTTCTGGAGCAATTCAAAAGGAGTTTTGTTTTCAAAGGCTTAAGCTACTTGTAAAACAAGTGGTATGAGCATTTCTGCAAGCATTTTGCATGTTAAAGGTATCCTATCCACCATTTTGAACCTCTCAAAATCAAAATCAACCTTCTGCATGTCCTGCAGAAGCATCTTCTAAGGTGCAAGAGTCCTGTAGCAAAACCTGTGAGCTCTAGAGCACATGGCACCTTTTGTGCTCTGTATTAAGGCTGAAAAATTGCAATAGACATATTATAAGTGCTTGGATACTGGATTTTTTTGGCAAAAAATAGGGAGGAATGAAATCTTCAAAGGCATTTGACACAAAGTAGTTTAAGCCTTGTGGACTGCTGAAGCAGCATGTTTGGGTAGGGCTATCTACTGTAGCTATTATAAATATCAAGCACTACATTACTGTGGCTGTGTTATCTCTGACAAGATTAAGTGCATTCCTGTCAGAGAGAATTTCCTGATAAAGATTTCATTGCCTCTTCCTCACATACAAAATGATAAGTGACCCTGATATTTCTCTGCTCCACTTTATCAATAAAAATTGTTCTGCTTGGATTATTTCTGTTTGTCTCCTAATGAAGTGACATTTTGTGATGTGTCAGTCAATCCTGGGCTTGAGAGAGACATATGAACTCAAACCCACATCCTAGAAGTTGTAACTATGCACCACACTCTGAAATATGCTGTGCTAGGCTTTTAATCTGCTTTGCTCATAAAACCATAAATCACCAATTAAAAATAATGATTGAGGTGAGGGAATAGATTATTTGATGAACCAGATTGCTCACTGTGAATCATTGCATCACTTGCTGAAGCAGACATACAGTGGCAGGGACTTGGAGACATCAAAGCTGATTTAGGAATGGACACCAGCAATGTTAAATCAAAGTTACTGCTCAGAGAACAGAATTTATGCTTTGCTGGGTAGACATCCTGAGGACCACATGGAGTCCCATGAATATTAAATATTCCATGCTGCACATGGAAAGTGCAACACAGTGGTCTAAAATATGCACAGGGACCTGAACTGGTGACAGTGCCATCGTGTCCTTTTCCCCACTCCTTCATCCTAATGCATCCATTTCCAGGGAATATCAGCTGTGCTGGGGTGAGCCCTCCACACTCAGCTGGGCCCAGCACAACAAAGGGAGTTGGGATTTCCATGTTGAGCTTGCCCAGAATAAAAGTTATCCTTTGACACTGTGTGGGTTGGAGAACATCATGGTGGCTGGGACTGCTTTCCAGAGCTTCCTGGGAACTGTGAATGCCATTTTAAGAATATTTTTATCAATGGAGGTGGCTTTGGGAATGATAGTTGGAGTCAGTGGCCAAATAAGAGTTCAGAATACCTGCCCATTCCTGGCTTGGAATGTTATGGAGCTGCTGCAGGTGGTGTCTGGTGGAGATGGAAACCAGTTCCAGTACACTGTGAACAGACCAAGGGGCATTTCAGTCCCCAGGCATGAGAGGAAGAAGGGGGAAGAGCAGTTACAAAAGGCCGAGGCTGGTGAGATTGCATCTGATTTAGAGTGTGGAATTTGCTACCTAAACTGAGCCAAAGAGCCAAGGGAAGAGCCAGGAAAATGGAGAAAGGAGATGTGTGTAGAGAACCGACACCATGGCATGGGGAGATCATTGATTCCCTCCATCCCAAAAAAGAGCCATTGGTTCTTCTTACACCCATGGCTGTTCTGGTGGCACAACACCTGAGTAGCGAGGCCAGGCACTGGGCTGATGCAGTCTGTGCCAATGGTTGTAAAGGATCTGCAGCTGTTTTCATAGGTGACATAGTTTTCATTGCCCATTATGATGTCAAGTGTGTTAAATTTATGAGGCAGTGTGTTTATTTTAATGTGCAGTGTCTGCATCTCACCAGCCACATACATTTCAATCTTTAATGCAGCCATCTCTTTGGATTATAACACTCTTGCATATTTACTCACACTCTCTCTGAATGGAGAATTGAGCAGTATCTCATGGCATTTTACTAATTAAATAGATTGTGTGTTTTGCTGGCAGTGTGTTGTGAACATTAACTTCTGAAAGCTTTTTCATTTGTCATTGTCTCATTCCTTGGCATTATGATTACTGCAGTTTTATATGTGATAAGACTGTACAGCAAGTTAGGCTGTACGTCAGGGATTCCTGCCAGCAGCAATCTGCTCTGTGAGATAGAAGTGTAATGGGATTCATAATGTTCACTCACTCTCTCTTCATCAGCATTTCCTCCCTCCTCTTGACTGGGCGTTTTATTTGTGTCTCTCCCTGTTCCATTTGGACTGTGGGGAGGGGGGCAGTGCTCTTTTTTGATTTCCTGCTTTAACCTTGACTGTGAAACACTTTCTTATCAGGAAGCTGTTAGATGGGATTTCACAAAGGCAAGGGTGCTGGAGGAGCACATGGCTGTGAATAGGATGTGTGTTCTACAGGTACTCTCAGCTCCCCTGCCTCTTTGGCTGTGGAAGAAGCTGCTCCGTCCCCAAACCTCCAACTCAGTGGCTCTGCTCTGGCAGGGTGGGAGGTGTAAAACCCCACTGCTGAGCACTGCCTTGCTCCTGGCACTGCATGAGGTTTACAAATCCCCCTGTTGCCTTTATGTTTGGGTTGCTGTTGCAGCACAGTGGTGTTTGTCCCTGTTTGGGCCCATTTTCTACTGCAGGAAAGCCATGGCCATCAGTGTGAATGGTGTTTGTATCCCCTAATTTAGGATGTCTCCATTGTTTATCCAGTAAATAGTTTATCTTTGGAAAAAGATCCTAGTCCTGATTTCAGAAACTGCTGGTGAGATGCAGATGTAAATTTAGGGATTGGTAAATTCTCAGATTGAGATGGCTGTGTGTGAGCCACATGCCCACGTTTTATTCCATGAAGAACCTGTTGATGGAGAGACCAGATAGCAGAGAGTTGTTAAGCTCTGTATAAATGTAGGATGAGGTTAATACTTCCTAGATTTCACTAACTGGACAGGTTGGATCTCTTTGAGTGTAATGTGAGGTCATCTGCAGATGTCTCCATGTAGACACTGGCAAGATGTGCCTGGAGGTGACGGTGCTGGATGTCAGAGGTACTGTGATGTCTGTCCCAAGGGATGGCAGGGACCTTGAAAATTGCCTTCTCCAGGCTCCTCATCTGAAGAGACCCTTCTAGAAATGCTGTTGAACTGATCCCAAGCTTGGAAATGCTTCTTTCTTCCTTCTTGATGCTTCCCATGACCACAGCTGCCTCTCTCCTGAGCAATGAATTGCACGTAGCAGTGAAGGTGCTGTTTCTGCAGGATTATTGTTCCTTGATGCTTCTTCTCAGCTGCATCTCCAGGAGCCATCAGTCTGCTCCAGTCTGATGAAGTACATCCATCTTCCTCTGTCTCCTGGTGGCGTCATCTTCTGATGACAACTGCTCTTGTTCTTGTGTGGATGTGTTTGGAACCCCTCTAAGCACACTGATCTCAACAGATTTTTAATGCTTGTTGGGCTCTTCTATTTCTTTAAGGTAGGGAGCTGCTCTTGTAAGTTATACCTTTTGAATTGATCTTTTCGCTCGGGCAAAATAAGATCAATCAAATCACATGGCTAATAAAATTGATAAAGAACCAATAAAAGCCCGATGACACACCATCTGGCCTGCTGAAGATGAATGAGAAAACCAAGCCACTGCTCAAATCTTAACCTTCCCAATCACATTAGAAGCTCATTCACACTTCATAATAGCCTAATATTTCATTTCAGCTACTGAGATTAATGCCAAAGAATACATAATCAGACAATAATTCTCTGTATCTTTCCATCCAGATGCATCGAGTGGAGTCATCAAAATAAACAGATCCACTGTTTATTCCTTCCCACCATATTCACTAGCACTGTAACAGCAGCAACCAAAACAGAACTTCTGCAGGAACTGAAGATCCTGCTGTTAAACAGAGGCAGCTGGAAATAACAGCTTTTCCAAAGCATCAAAATTATTTAGGAGGAGAGGCCCTGTTAAAGTCCACAAAATTTCAAGCTGTAACTCATGGAGCCTCCTGCTGTGGAGCCATCAATGGGCTTTTGAAATTTTCACCTGACCCTGCCAAGAAGGGTGTTACCACAGAATGTAAAGTAGAATCTCAGGTGGGGAGTTGTGCTGAGAGCACCCCAGTGCAGCCAATGGAGTTGTATCTTACCAAGGGCTTTCAAACATCAGACAGAAGCAGAAAAGCCAAATAAGAGTTATTGGAGGTTATAGCTCTGAACAGCCACATCTATAACATTGAGTGACCTTTCAGAAACTGAACATACCCTTCGCATGGATTGTGATCCTGATGCACCCTGAAAATATGGGATATTTTAACAAATATTGACAAATTGTCAGTGTAATCCTACCAGACAGGGCTGGAGATTTAACTGCATATCTGAAGTACAGATTGCTGAAGGCTCCTCAGCTCCTCCTGCCCCACTGCTGAGCATCCCTCTTGTAACACAGGCTGTCTTGTACAGGTCTGCTGCAGCACTGTGAGCTGTTCACAGTCCCAGTGGCAGGATTTGGTCATCCATCACCCCAGGTTCTAATCAGAGTGCCGCTCTGCCCGTGATGTGTTGGTGCAATGCGTCTGCCCAGAGACAGGGCTGGATATTGCAAACCCACACATCTACAAAGGCACACGTCCCACGTGGTTATGGATGAGTGTGGAGGGATGTATGGGCACGCACACTGAGCCTTTGCCCTCTTTGGTGTTGGATTAAAACTGTATTGATGTTTGCAGGGTAGCTCAGGGCTCCCAAAAGTGAGGTGTGCATCTCTTAAAATGCCTGTGGGCACCAAAGTAATCCTGGTGTACCTGCCCCAGGGGATGACATGAATTGGGAACAATGACTTTGGTGGGAGGATGGCAGCAATTATGCTCAGTGATATTAAATGACCATTAAACCATCTAATAAGCCCCACAATAAATGGCATACTGAATCATCTGAACCATGCAAAATGTCTTAAAGAGCTGATTTACCAGGAGAACTCAGTGAGTAGTTACACACAGGGCATAGCTCAATACAATGCATTTATTAATGATACAAAGGAAAAGATAGGCTCATTGCTAGCAGAGTTTGTGGTTTGGAGCAGCAGCTGGCAGTGGAGAAAAATGGTGAGGGAAGGGTAGTTAGACAGAGCTCTGTGATGTGGAATGATTTAAAGAACCAGCACTTTCAATGCATCCAAATGCCAAATGTGCCCCTGGGAAGTGGAGTTGTGTTTGGAGCTGGCAGGATGTGGGGCTGCCTCCTGGAAGTCATTGGCTTGGGGAGGGGATGGGAGGTCGTGGTCAATAAACAGTGTGCAATGGGTGTCTAATATCATTGTGGGGCTCAGGGATCTAATGGGAGCCTCAGATGTAAATCCAGGGCAAAATGGAACAAAAGAAAGAAAGTGATATTACTGCTGTTTGCTGCTGTAGTGTGGTAAGTGGCAGAAATTATCTTGGAGTCTGAATGGAGGTGCAATGCAGTCCTTACTACAAGAAGAGCCACTTACATTTAAAAAAAATTACCTGAGTTTAGGCAAAAAGCCTAATTACAAGAGGAAGAAATAAATACATGTCTTACAGACTGTAAGCACCTATGTGGGACAGAAAATTACTGAAGACTGAGGGCTGGGGAAATGAGCAGGCAAAGACATGGTGAGATGCTGTGTCAGAACTTCAGGCTGGATAAATTCAGGGTAACAACACAAAACTTTTCCCAAGCTAGCAGCCCTGGTGATATTCCATCGAACGATTTTGTGGATTCTGCATCCCTGCTGGATTTCTCTTGGTAAGCTTTATTCAGTTCAAGCAGAAATTATGCAGGAATTTCCAGGTGAAATGTTATGCCCTGTATTACAGTGCTGTCATACTCACTGATCCTGATGTTCCCTCCTGGCATTACAAATCTGTGAACCTGAGAAACACATGACTGAAGGGCAGCCATGGTGCAGCTGCTGCATTCTTAAGTGGAGAAAGCTATCTGGGTCATATCTTGGGGATAGAGATTGTGCTGTGCTGGGGAGACAGGCAGAGGTGAGGACTGACCTTTGGCTTGTTCTCAGTGACAGGAATTGCAAATTCAGGTTCTTTGCAAAAATACACCTTTCCCTGCCAGTCCTAGACAGCCTTGCTTCTGCAAAGGTCTGCTGCAGACAGTCCTGGCTGGCTCTGCACAAAGCTTTGGGAGGGTGAGAGGGGAACATTTTTGCAGGGGGGCATACTTAGGGCATGTAGGGGAAGAGTGTGGTGGTGTTCACAGGGGTCCCAGGACAAGGGAAGAGACAAGGATCTGACTCCATGTTTCAGAAGACTGATTTATTATTTTATGATCTATATTATATTAAAACTATACTGAAAGAATAGAAGAAAGGATTTCATCAGAAGGCTAGCAAGGAAAGAAGTGGAATGGGATCATAACAAAATCTTGTGACTGATCACACAGTCTGAGACAACTGGACTGTGATTGGCCATTAATTAGAAACAGCCACATGAGACCAATCACAGATGCACCTGTTGCGTTCCACAGCAGCAGATAACCATTGTTTACATTTTGTTCCTGAGGCCTCTCAGCTTCTCAGGAGAAAAAATCCTGAGGAAAGGATTTTTCATAAAATGTGTCTGTGACAGAAGAGGGCTGTTTGTGTGGCCACAGGGTGAGCTGGTATGGTTCTCCCCCATTCCTACAACAATTCAGACCAATATCACCCATGTTTAGCACTGTGCCATCCCCTGCTGTCAATGCTTCTCACAATGCAGCCCAGGATGCCGTTTTCCTTCTTGGCTACAGGGGCACATTGCCATTGAAGTGACTTGTGCTCAGCTGGGTGTCCACCAGCACCCCCAGGGCCTCCTCTTGGTGTCCACCAGCACCCCCAGGGCCTCTCTGCCAAGCTGCTTTCCAGTCAGTCAGCCCCCAGCTTATCCTGGTGCCTGGGGGTGCTCCTCCCCATCTGCAGGGCTTGGCACTTGCCTTTGCTGAGCTGCGTGACATTCCTGTTGGCCCATTTCTCCAGCCTGCTGTGGGCAGTCACCTCTGGATGGCATCACAGCCTCTGGGGCATCAACCACCCCTCGCAGTTCTGTGTTGTCTGCAGATTTGCTTGCCAGCCAGCTGGCTTCAGTAGCCAAGCTGCTACTGGACATTCTGGCACATGAAGTTTCTATCAGGACTTTCACCAGCTTTCATCATGCCCAGGTAGCCCAGGGCTGAGTGCCACATTTGGGGCACCTCCATACAGACAGAGCAGGTCTGTGTGACAGCAACTCCTTCACCCACAGCACCAAGTGACAATCTGTGGCCCAGGGGCACAGGTATGTAGGTTAGGTTTCTAGTAGAATGTCAGAAGCCAGGACATCTCTCTGGCTGTTCTGGATGGCTCAAGCCACTGCCAGGGGCTCAGAGACCTTGGCACAGACCCCATAACTCCTGTGACTTTGATTTTGACCCATGGAGCAAATTACCACCTTTATATGAAGAATTACAAGTCAAGAGAGTTTAAATAGAATAATAGTTTATCACAGGGTGAAAAGTAGAATTTTGGGGTTTTTAGAATGGAGTTCAGGAGGCAAGATGGAGGAATTTGGGCATGTTTTATCCTTCTTTCTCCTTCTTCCTAGCCTCCCTGTTCTGTGTAATGCTGGCACTTTTAGATTGGTTTAAGGTAGGAACGCACTGTCTAACATAGGTGATAGGTATTGGAAAATAACTGTAAATAAAGTACATGTAGTTTGTAGCATGAAAGGTTGACACTAGCCCAAGGGCGAGCAGAGTGCCTCAGACTGACCTGCTGAATGGATCTCATCAGGCCAGGGAAAGAATGTTATAGATAAGAAATAATAAACAACCTTGAAAACCACAGCTGATGAATTCTGACTCCTTCTTCAATTGCCGGGCTGAGAAAAAAGACTCTTAATGTATTTCAGAGTCATCCTGATCACTAGAGATTCCAAGAGTAGAGGACTGATGCCTCCTGTGCTTATTTTTTTTTGTGGTCAAAACAGCCTCCTTGTCCCCATGGGCTCCCTCTTAGTGCACAGCTACACTAGGAGACTTGATCTATCCTGCCTCTAGACACATCTACCCTTTACAGCTGATTCCACTGCAAGCACCAGCGAGTTAATGTGGAGTTTTCTGCTGGAGACACAGATCATTTGGGCTATTGAGTCATGCAGAGATGCTAGATCAGACCTCAACAGCTCTTCATCACCCTTAGCACAGCAATAAACCCACACTGGTAATCTCTGACTTGTAGCAAAACTGATGCCCTCAGAGGTGGGGCTGGGCTGCTCTGGAGCCTGGGTAGCCATCGCTTGTTCTGGCATTTCTGCTCTGTTCATCTGGTGTGACATAGCTGCGCTCTTAGATACTTTTCAGACTCATTAAATCATGGCAGTTCCCAGGAACTGATGGGGAAGTTGTATTCTCAGCTCCCTGGAAAATGATTGCTATTACATTGTCGCATCAACAGTTGGGCAGGCATTTTTACAGGCAAATAATACCATATCAGGTGGGGACATGAAAAGGTGTAACCAATAAAAAGAACAAAGCAACAGGGATGAAAAATTATTGCAGTGCAGATTAATTGCAAAGCACTTAGAGGTGTAAAGTGTAAGTCATGTAAGTCAGGAAGGGAAGAGAGAGCTTGACAGACAAGGAATAAAATGCAAAGTACAGGAACAAATGCAATTTCAACAGAAAGTTTATGAGGAATTATTGCTCTGAGGTAAAGAATCTGAGGCTGGAAGAAATAGCTAATAAAGCAGAAGGAAAGTAATTTATTATTTGAAGAGGTTAAGGTTTAGGAGCAAAATCTGTGACAGTCCTTTAATATCAGCAGAGATCTGAGTGCCATTATTCCCATGGATAACCTTGAGACTTCTGGAGCTTCTGCAAACTACAGAATGAGACCAGCAATGGCCTGTCCTGCTCATGAAATAATTGTGGGTTCTTTCTCCATTTTTCACAGGAAAACTCAGAGGTAGCAAATGTGAACCTCAATGTTGAATGAATTTGATGAACACTTAGCTTGTGAAATGCATTGCCCTGGGCTGTCATGGAGCTCACCACATTGAGACAATTCATTGAAATAATGGTCCCAAGGAGAAGGCTGCATTGTGGTGACAGTTTGACATCAGAGCTGAGCCAGTCTGGCCTGCTGAGCTAGGAGAGGCAGAACACACCTTTTTTTTTTTCAGCTATCAGGCAGGTGGTGCAGCCATCACCTGCTCAGTGCAGGCAGCAGCTCCTGCAGTGTCCACAGGTGACACTTCTGTCACTGAAGCTGCTTGACAAGTCCCACTACAGAACTGTCACAGTAGGTTGGCATGATTTTGGTGGACATTAAGAGCTGGAGACAGACTTTCTTGGATGGACAGTTTGGCGAGGATGGGATTGATGATTTTGTGTTCCTCAGCTTCTCTCTCAGCCACGCCCAGCTCAAGGGTGGATGTGGTATTTTCGGGATCCCCAGACAAGGGAAGGAAATGAATCTGACTCCATGGTCTTAGAAGGCTAATTAATGATTTGATGATATTATATTATATTAAAGAATACTATACTAAACTATACTAAAGAAGAAAGGATACAGACAGAAGGCTGAAAGATAATAATGAAAACTCTTGACTCTTTCTAGAGTCCCAACACAGCTTGACCCTGATTGGTAATTAAGTCAAAACCATTCACATGAAACCAATCAAACAACCACCTGTTGGATAAACAATCTCCAAACCACATTCCAAACCAGCAAAGCACAGGAGAAGCAAAGGAGATAATCCTTTTTCCTTTTTCTCTGAAGCTTCTCAGCTTCCCAGGAGAGAAATCCTGGCGGAGGGATTTTTCCAGAAAATATGATGGTGACAGGTGGGAATGGGACAACAGACTGGCTGGGGGGTCCCCTTGGAGCAGCCAAGGCTATTTGTCTTCTGCCATTGGCATTGTCTTCAGCTTTCTTATTGATATACTAATTTTCCTCATTGGTGCAAAGAGCTCCAGCACACAGAGGCTGTGTGCAGGATTTGTGTTTCTAGAGAAAGAAGAATTTGATGTCTTTTCCCCAGGTAATTAATGCAGAAGTTTGAAACCTTTCAGTTATACTGATGCCTATCCAAACTCCACTCAGCCGATGTCAATCTTTTGATGAAAAGTGTTTTATGGAAGATGTTTGAAAAACCTGTGAAAGATTGTCAGTGTCTTGTAGACTTCATGCTGTTCTATACTAGGTGACGGTTCCTGGAGAGTTTGCCCAACAACTCCATCATTTAATGTGTAAATGTCTGCCTTATGTACAGAAGGGCTTTCTGTGGAAAAAAATATTTATACATGTCTGGTTTGTTAACTTGACCATGTAATAGGAAGAAAGCCATGCTGTCAGTCTGAAGGGGGATGAAATAGTTTCTACTGAGTGAACAATTCATAAAAACATGAGAATGACCATACAAGATCAAATGAAAATCCATCTAATCCTGTGTTTGGCACACCCAACAATGTGTCAGAGGGAAAATGCAGAGCAGACAATTTACCCTATATTTTCCACCAGCACTTTATAGTTTCCTTATAAATATACTTTTTTTGTGTGTGTGTGTGATCTATTCTTTTGCCTTCACGCACACAGATCATAATCCTGATCAGAACATAATCCTATAGCAGTAGCCATGCTATAGATTTGTGTAAAAATGCCTGCTGCTCTCATCAGGCTGAGATCAGTAATCCAAGTTATGGCAGAGCTGCTGATCCAAAGCCCTTTCTGCTGGAAGAGTCCAGGACTGGAGCTCTTGGTGGTTTAATGACCAGATGGGATTGACTTGATCTCTGGAAACTGAGATACTGATTTGACATTCTGTAAGAGTAAAGATTGTCCTGGGATTATATTTCACTAATAAACTAACCTTGGTAGTGAATTCCCTCAAATAAATAGAAGATTCACATTGGTATTTCAGTAAAAATCAGAAGCTTTGATGGTACAACAAAGCTGATGTACTGAAGCAAATGAAATTTTACCAGTGAATGCTTGAAGCTCAATTGATCAGTTCTTTGAAATCAAGAGCATTTATACTTTTTATTACTGAATTTAGTCATATTATAGCAGTAAATACAAAAATACTTGCTATAAATTTTGCTGGCCTTGTATGGTCACATTATTTGTGGGAATAATTGCTACATGGAATAGAATTACATTACCTCAGGTTATTGGAT
>NW_005054367.1:3684126-3686897 GCF_000277835.1 Geospiza fortis
AAATAAATGATAGCTTTTGCTTTAGGGCTGTGGATTAGTTATTCAAGATGATCTTACTATTAACTCTTCAGGGAAGATAAATCGGTTAAAGGAAAAAACTTGACATCTTATCAATTTTTTCTATATAGAGGTTTTAGTGGGAAAAACTGCTTGTTGCAGCAGTTTCATTCTAGTTCCTTAATCATGTGTTAAGTAAGCCTCTACTAGGGGTTTAATGTGGAATTTTAAAGCCCTTGGATCTAACAAAACCAGGCACTGACACTGTAGCAGCAGCAGGACAAGGTGTCCTAGAGTAGGAATAACCCAAACAAGTCATGTTGATGTCCCTCCTTCCCATCAAAAAGTTTACCAAAGTTTTTGTGGTAGCTAATGGCAAAACATTTGGGTGCCAGAGATTCACAGGAGAGGCAGGTTAGTGCTGTGTGCTCCCAGGACCCCTTTCCAGTACTTAAAGGAGACTTTTAAGAAAGATGGGAGCAAACTATTTAGGAAGGCCTCTTGTGATAAGATGAGGGGGAATTGTTTTGAAGTTAAGCAGGGTAAATTCAGACTAGATATAAAAAATAATTTTTTTAAAAGTGACGGTGGTGAAACACTGGCACAAGTTGATCAGAGAGGTAGTAGATCTTCCATTCCTGGAAACATTCAAGGCTAGTTTGGGTCAGGCTCTGAGACACCTGGTCTAGTGGGAGGTGTCCCTAACTGTGGCACACAGTTTGGACTAGATGACCTTCAAAGGTCACTTCCAACCCAAACTGTTCTATAATTCTATAACTCTGTACAAAAATTTTGAGACAGAAACTGGGGACATGGTTGGAAAAACTAGATGAAAGGCAAATTAAAGAAGAAGAACTCTGCATAAACTCCAGGTTGAGAGGAAGGACCAAGAGTAGTGGGAAGGGCTGGGAGAGCAATCATGGGTGTTGTGGCTTTGAGCAGTGGGAAGAGGAGGCAGTGACTTCACTCTGCCTAAGCTGGTGGGCCTTTAATCTTCTGGTCTTCCTTGGCAGGTCATAACTGGGACACACTGATGGACAGAATAGAATTCAGGCACAGATAATGATAAGGCTGTAAAGCAGGATTTATGAAGAAAAGTTAAGCACCAAATGTGCCCAGTTTGTCTCTGTGACAGCCTGACATTAGAGCAGTGTAAATACAGATGAAAAGGAAGAGGTGTCATTTAACATAATAGAAGGACGCTGTGAGCAAGGAAGTCTGCACATTAATGAAGACAAAACTCAACCCCTTCTGCACGCTTGGCTGCTGCTGAGATTCCCACTCCCCTCAACTCCTCAGCCTGTGCCTTATCCCTCCTCCCTGGAGGGAAATCAATCACTCCCAGCCACATACAGGTGCAGTGAAGAGGGATTCACTCTCCTGGGAGTCAGCAAAACTCCCTTCCCATTTCCCCAGAGGCTCAGAATAAATCCCCTTAGTGGATGATGGGCTGCACATGGTCCCTGGTCTCCTGTCACCCATATCTCAGGTTAGGTTTGAGGTGTAGCTGGGAGCTCCAATCCAACACTGCTCACTGGGGCACTGGCACACAAACACTTGGCCCTGAGGAACCACTTAGCCAGGGAAATGGGTTACAAAGCTCCCAAACCTCAGGAAAATTTTGGAGGCCATCAGGTTGAAAGAAAAACCTGTCCAGATGAGCTGTCTGCAGCTCTTTTCTGATTCCTCACTCAAGGATAGCAGCTGTCTGAAAGCTCCCCTAGCTCAGGACAAGGAAACCAGTGCTCAGCTATCAGAAAAGCACCCAGAAGTAGTAATTTCCCATTATTTCTTAGATTGCATTTTAATTATTGACAGGCAGGCAGCCAGCATTGGATGGCAATGGCTGCCAAGAGCCCAAAGGCCTTCTGTATAGGGGGTTAAATTTTGTTAATGATCTGAGTTTCTGCCAAACTCACTGCCACATATCAGGAGTGACACTAAGTAGACTTGGAGGCTGTTTCAATTAAGTGCTAGCATTTTATTTACGTGAGCCATTTCATATACTGCTGCTCAGAAAATACAGAAGAGCACAGAGAAGGAGTAAGGGTGGCTGAGCACCTCTGGAGAGCTGACCAATTTCCTTCTCCACATTGTCCAGTTATTTTTCTGAAGCTGGGAAGAAATTGGCCCTTATATTGTCATGTTGATTCAAGAAAACTCCTTCTTTCCAGTCCTACCTGCCCTTCTGCCTCTCATTCCAGGAAAGAATTTTACTAGGGAGTTTGGAAATTTTTGTACAAGAGGAATGTTGTGATTTTTGGATTCCTTTCTGAAGTGCTAACGTGTCTGTTTTATTTTTCTTAGTGCTCCAGCTCAAGCAGTCACACAGAGAGTTTAGATTTATTACCTTCCTTGAAAAAGTCCTTCATGACCTTCAGCTTCCCTCCTGGCTACCAAATCTGCATGCCCCCATCTTCCCCCTTATTTTCCTTAAGGTTGCAGATGAGCTCATCTGTATTTCACTTTTGTCCTTACCCCTGGTGTATTAAATTCAGAAACTCATCTACCAATTTCAAATTAATTTTCATCCTTCCATATTCCACTTCCTGAAAACCCTCTCCCATGCACTACCCAGGGGGTTCCAGGAAACCCTTATGTTATCCCCTCCTCCCAGAACTCTTCTGGCTCCCATGCCAAAGAGGATGGTGCTGTTGCCATCAGAGGATTTTCACTGCTACCACCAAATTCTTGGCTGTGATGTTTTTCCCAGGACTTCAGTTTTTCCCACCTCCTGCATTCAGAAGGATTCAAAAGGAATGAATGTGGCACTG
>NW_005054367.1:3686933-3687517 GCF_000277835.1 Geospiza fortis
GATGCTGACAGGATGGGAATTCCAGCTCACCATTCTGGTGGCCAGGGCCAGTGTCAGACTGTCCCCTCCTGTGTCAGCCTTGCAGTCAGAGCTCCTTCCCTGAGCTCTGGATTCCTTTGCAATACTTTGTAAAGTGATTGCCTGGGGACTGCAGAACATCTGAAATGTGTGCCCACTGCCTAAACCCATACACCTTCATGGCACACACCAAACTCTCAAGCATGATTTAGGGTTGAGAAGTACAAGAAGTTATGTGGTTCCTTACTCTTAAGTCAGGAAAGCAATCACTTGTCAAGGCAATCTGTCTTCCCTGTTTTATCTTCTGAGAAGAAATGCATGCCTGATAATTTATAAAAGTTAACACAAGCGGGTTATTTTAAAGGAAATATTCACAACCCTCCAGAAATCCCTTCTGTTCAAATTTGGCTGTCCCCCAAATGTCTTGCAGAAAGGTTATTACTGAGTGTTTTAATTCCCTCTCCAGGCCTCCACAGCTATGAGTTCTCATTCCCCTTCCCTTCCCTTCCCTTCCCTTCCCTTCCCTTCCCTTCCCTTCCCTTCCCTTCCCTTCCCTTCCCTTCCCT
>NW_005054367.1:3687577-3703789 GCF_000277835.1 Geospiza fortis
CTCCCCTCCCCTTCCCTTCCCTTCCCTTCCCTTCCCTTCTCCTCCCCTCCTTTTTGTTTCCAATACTTATATAAATAAATTTCCAAGTGGAATGCATCTCATTAGTGATTATGTTTCATATTAATTGAAGTAAACCAGGAGAGGACATTGTATAAAACTCTCAACTGAGCAATAGGCTGAGTACCAGTGTGTTGGATAAGCAGGAAAACAAATTCCCAGGAGGATCAGTGCTTTGTGTTCAGCTCACTGCCTTGCCCAGTTCTTTGTCCTGGCAATAGACTCTCAGTAATGTAAAATAATGCTTAATAAAACTTACACTTGAAAAGGTAATTTGCTTGGGCTATTGATTTAATTAAATTGAGTCCATTTGTTTGAGCACTGTTTGTGTTTTAAATGCACAGCACAGAACCCACAGAAGAATGTTCCTCACTGCAGCTGAGTGCTCTGCTCCTTCCTGCAGTGAGGTGAGGAGTGGCACAGGAGTTTCCCCAGTTGAAAATCTAAATATGGACGGTTAATAATCTATCAGGGACCTGGTGTGCCAGTTTGGGCTGACGTCTGTGGAATGGGAGCCCTTTGTGTCCTTGGTGCAGTGGAGGAGGGAGAGTTGGCAACGTCATGTCAATGGGCATTTTGTCTGTGATTGGTTTTCCTTGTTAGTCAACAACAACAAGAACAACAAAAAAAAGGCTTTAAAATAAGATTATTAGTTTAAACTTCTTAGGCTTTGTAAACCTGATGTCTATTCTAGCAACTGCCTCTCTTTTTTGGTAAATGTACTCATCTCTATTATTTTGTAATGCCAATTATAACTTCAAATATAACTTATTTATATAATTATTACTTCATGATCCATGAGTCACACTGTTTGTCACATCTGAGGGAGTGTGTTCTGGAATGCCTCACCTGTGAAGGGTCTTGGTGAGAGTTGGAAAGTTCCCTCCATTTTGGCATTTGTAAAGTGCAGTTATGCTTTTCTTCTTGGTTTAGTGCTGGACAACAATCTATGGGTGGAAGAAACAGCAATAAAACATTAATTTTAGGAAACCACTCTTTAGTGTAAGACTATGTAGATAGGTTGCCTTGGATCTATGATTGCTAATAAGGCATGAGAAAGTATCAGGCATTTCATTTTTTCTGTATCTTTTTTTAAGGCTGAGATGTGGAAAGTGCTACTTTCCAATTACTTATTCTGAATGGGGAGCCAGTAGTGTTCTGCAGAAGTTTCTCTAAAAACTCTAGAACTGATTAAAAATAAGATTTTGAAAGAGTTGAATTTTTTGGCTAGTACAGAATAAAAATGTTGGGTTATAATAGCCTGTTGAATTCTGAGACTGCCTGTTGAATTTTGTGCATCACTCTTGTGGGCATGAGAAAAAGGAATTACCATCACCCTAAATTACTAAACTTCCTTTGTAAAGAGAGTAGAAAGTCAAGAATATCTTCTTCAAGCACTGCAGAACAGGGTATCACAATTCTCTCATCTGGGGACCCTGACAGGGCCCCAGAGAATGGCCACATCAATGAATTTTTGCCTGGAAGGCTCATCAACCCTAATTTCCATTCACAAAATCAACTTTCAGGTTCACACTCAGATTTTGATGAATATAGGTGGTATGAGAAACTGAATAGGATGGAATAAAACCATAAATATTTTTATTGTTTCATGTTTAGTGCACCATATTCTTCATAAATCTCAGAAGATGAGCTTGATTTTCTTCTAGCATGATATTTTGTCCTGACACTTCATTTTCCTCCTCAGCCACGAAGCTGCCATTTATACCATCAACTAATTGTTCATTATTGTTGAAAAGGGGAGAGGAATTTGACACCTTCAGAGAAATCCAGAAGTCACTGGGTGTCTGTGGCTGGGCTCCAAGTGTAAGCTCTGCTCCTCTGGTAGCCAAAGGAGACATTCTCCATTGAGCCAAGGAAGTGCAAGTAAATAAACACCCTCATTAGGTTTTGCAGTAAGGGCCTCATCACTTAAGTTATTGATATTTCAATTAATTTGGAGAACTCTCAGGATCCTTGCTGCTTACAGACTGCTGACCTTCATGGTCAGTATTCCTAATGCTCAGTTAATTATGAACAGGTTAATGCCCAGTTAGTTATGAGCAGGATCATGCTCTTAAAAAATGCAAATGTGTTTGCTGTCTGAGAAATGATCTAACAGTCATCAAAGGAATGGACAGGAAGAGCTGTTGGTATTTTTCTTTTTCTTCATTTAGTTTGTAATTTGTTTTTAAAATATTTTGATTAGTTTATTTATCTCCAGTTATTCAATATCTCCATGCCTAAGGAGAAGAAAAGCAGCAAGAGGACATAGTGATTTTTTATCTGTATTTCCTAGCATGAAAGATGTGTCATAAATTTTTAATATTGCAAATCCAAATGTAAAGAAATTAGTAAATCACAGCCTGAGGTCTCCCTCTTTGGGCATCATTTAGACAGACACATATGGAAAAAATCCATATGAAGGTACAGTTAAAGAATTATAAAATCATAGAATAGTTTTTTGAAGGAACCTCTAAAGGTCTTCCAGTCCAGCCTCCTTGCAAGAAACAGGGATGTCTTCAGCTAGACCAAGTTGCTCAGAGCCCCATCCAGCCTGACTTTGGATGAGTCCAGGACTAAATCCTGGTGCATAGAAATCTGCTTGCTTTCTGTGGAATTTCACAGGGCTTTCTGATCATAAAGCTCCCTGTACAACCACTGGCATGGCATCCATTCTTGCTTCCTCCTGAGCACCTCCCTGTTTTCTTCTGGACCTTGGAAATCCTAGGAGGTGCAGATACTGGGGTTTTTATATCAGCGTAGCAAATATAATGTGAGATGCAATATAATGCTACAAATTCCCTCAGCTATTCCATGTTCTGTGCTTCACTATGCTCCTCACCAGCTCAGCTGTGAAAGCACCATTCACAATGCTACTGGCTGTTCTGGGAAGCATCTCTCTTGAAACTGTACCAGAGGGTAATTAAAAAGGGAGATGGGGGACTGTTGAAACCACATTGATTGTTCATATTTATTGATAAAATTCTTCTCACTGCTTCTCAATTCTCACTATAGAGAATAAAGGAAAGCAACAGATTTTCAACCATTATTATTTATTAGTATTTATATTAATTAAATTTTAATATTGATATTAATCAAATTCTATTAAAACTACACATAGTTCTTTTGTTTTATTTTTGTTATTTATTAATTTTTAAACAGACCCCATGATCCAGCCAAGCAGTATTTTAATGGCCTTAGTGAAAGGAATAATAAAATCCACACTGTGTCCCTTTCTTTCCCATCAACTCCTTGTTGATCTATTTAAGAAACACTTGGCCAGCTGCTGCAACAGGCTGATGCTTTAAAATCCAGGCCATCCGTCTTGCAATTGCTTGCAATCAGTAAGATCAAGAAAGTTCTGCAGAGTCAGCTTTTTTAGGCTCAATACAGGTAGAAAAATTAAAATCCTGTAGTTTTTAGCTGAAGAATTCCTTCAGTATATTCTTCATTTAATCACAGTCAAACCAAATTTCTATTAAAACTCACTGTGCACTCGACTGCCCATGTAATAGGAACCACAGCAAACAATGAGGTATTGTCTTTTTCCTTTCCTTTTCCTTTGACCCTTGAATCTGTACAATATCCATGGAGTGCAACTAACTACAATCTCCGTATTTAATCTTAAATCGTAATTAAAACAAAGAAGTGTGAAATGAAAAGCAATCAGACAGAAAATACAGACTCCAGTCAGAGCACTTCTGTCTGTTTTAGGAATATAAATTGGACTGATTGCATATTTGGATCAGCCTAATCAAAGTAGTGCTAGAAACCCAAACCAGTTTTTGAGGAGAAAAAACAGATATAATCGTTAAGTTTTCTGGTCTACAGTGGACAAAACCCAACCAAGATTACAAAAGCCTTGTCCAGCATTGGGTCAATGTCTTGGTTTCCAAAGACAGGTGTCTGCTAAGGAAGGCAGGAGCCTCCCTTGAAATGGAAAATGTAAACCCCCTCCCCACCCCTCTGAATTGTTATAATTTTGAAAAAGGGGCTCTCAGGCAAAAAAACATGGGAGAAGAAATAACAGTTCTTTAATAGGGAAGAAAATAAAAAGATAAAATAAACAATGCAGTAAACTAAAACAACACTGACAGTTGTCAGTACACAACCTGACACCCTGTGGGTCAGGGTGTTGGTAGCATTCCCATTGGAATTGTGGCTGCAGCCTTCCTGGAGTGTTAGGGGTGGTTCTGTTGGAGCAGGGATCCTGTAGAAGGGTGTATTTTTCCTCTGAAGATCCAGTGGAAGAGGCAGCTGCTGTTCCTCTGGGAAATCCAGTGGAGAAGCCGTGCTGGTGTTCCAGAAACTGAAGATTATATCCAGGTAGGAACGCTTGGCTCCTCCCTCTGGGCTCACATCTCCCAATGGGATGCTGTAGTTCTTATCAGCCATGCAGTGACATTCAATAGCCTGTTATCAGCAGGTGTGCCCCTGGAGGAAGGATTGGTTGTGGAAGAGATATGGAAAACTTAACAATGCCCACTGAGCAGAAGACAACTGCCATACAGGTGGCAAATAGAATACAATTTTCTTGGCAATCCAGGACAGTCAGATTGGGAGTACAGGGATGAGCCTGTGCTGGGAGTCCATGGAAAGGCTCTGGTCAGGCGCCAGGGGAAGTGGCAAGTGCCAGCCCTGCTAGTTTTGGTCATCACTCTGCAATTGCTGAGTCAAAAATTGTAACAGTGGCCATGCACTCATGGGCAAATGAACAGCAGCAATGCCTGCCCTGGTTTGGCATCTCACTCAGGGCAGTGCTTAGCCTTATCTTTTGTATTTCTACCTTATTTGATTGTCACTGAGGAGACTTTGCTGCCATTAAAAAAATGGTTTAGTGCTTAATCCTGTCAGCATTCCCAGCTGCAAAACAGAAAAAGAAAGAAAAAGTAAAAAAGGAAAGAGAAAATAATTCCTGGTTTTGGGTACTCTTTGGGCAAGATTTGTCCTCTGTACATGTACAGAACTTCATCCCACCTCAACTATTTTTATGTCATCAGGATCCATATAATGAACAGTTTGTGGCCATGCTCTAGATCAGCCCATTTGACTCAAAAATTAAATAATAGTAATATGAACATCAGGTACCAACAGTGAAGTTCTTAGTCAGTTTATCCAGGAATGTCTTATGAAGGCGGTCAGGTACAGCAGTTACCAGTTTGCTCTCTTTCTCAAAATGACACCCATAAGTGTCCATCCTCATCCTCACTTATCCATGTTTGTCATCCAAACATCCATAAGTGTTTCTCCTCATCTCTGTCTTTATTATGAACTGGCTGAGAAATAAACTGCTCAAGTGGCAAATTATTTTTTCATCAGTGTTATGTACTGTTCCACAGTTGGAGAGAATCTCATAATCCTACATAAGTGGTTTTAAAACAAACATACTCTGTGTCTTCTCAAGAACTTACAAAGAAAGGATCTCCATCAGCTTTGTCAGGTTTTGTTCTATTCACTCTGCATTTGGCCCATATCCACCATCAGTCTTTGGCTAAATTAGGATCAGCTCAATTAGCTGTTCCGCCTCTTGGGTGGACAGTACAGGAGAACTATCTTTCTCAAGGGAGACTTTATCTCTATTTAAATCAGGATTGTGAAAAATCTCACTGCCGTGTTGTCTTTCCAGGCTGCAAATCTAATTAATATGAGCCCAAGAATCTTGGGTATTAATCCTGAATTTAGCTATTTTTAGGTGTTGAAGTACAGAGAGCTGTGCAGCAGCAAGGAGAAGGACAACTCCATCACCTTTTCCAGGATGGTAGACCTGGGGTCAGGGAGGACCTGGGAGGGTGAACTGCTCCTTCCCTCCTTTCCTCACTTAACTGGGAAAACCTGCAGGAACTGGGAGACTGTAGGGGAGGAGGTGACCAGGATGTTCTGAAGGGGGTGAAGGGCAACACTGAACCCTTCAAGAAGAAGGAAGGGAGGAAGGGAGGAAGGGAGGAAGGGAGGAAGGAAGGGAGGAAGGAAGGGAGGAAGGAAGGGAGGAAGGAAGGGAGGAAGGAAGGAAGGAAGGAAGGAAGGACGGAAGGAAGGACAGAAGGACAGACTGAAGCACAAGGAAGGAAGGAAGGAAGGAAGGAAGGAAGGAAGGAAGGAAGACATTTTCTACAGAGCTTGAGGGTTGCAATTTCCATTGATCTTCAGAAGTCATTGAAGGTTGCTTGGCTAAGAACCATCTGGGGAGAAAGGACCCAACAAGTGAGGACTGGGACAGATTTCTTTACACCTCCTTATTCTCAATCACTGCACCCATAAGACCTAAGTTTCATTCCCCTAAAAGTTACCTACCTCCTTCTAGAGAGGGCTTTGACAAAGTGCAGAACTTGAGTTTTTTATGGAGAAGGTTGAGGCAGAGGCCTCCCTAAGCCTGACACCTCACACAGCACTGGAGATCCTGGCCAGGCTTGTGCTGGGGCTCAAGCCACACTGTCCAGCAGTGATTCCACCCCCAATCTCCCCAGCACCAACCTAAGAGCCTCCCTGGCACCAGGTGGTAGAGAATTGGCACCTTGTATCTTTTTTTAAGAACACCACATGCCTGCAAAGGCTGGGAAATGGCTTGGTGCAGCCAAAGTTCTGACCACAAGCCAGGCTTTCCCCAGTAGTATTGAGCAGAGAAGAGGGAAGCCCTGAAAATTATTAGCGGTGCTTTCCCGTTATAATTTCCATGGTTTAGCAGGAAGATCACTCTGTCTTTCCTCATGGTTTCACATGAAGGGAGGAGAAAAGCAGGTGAAATCCTGTGTTGAATGGATTGCTGCTCATCAGCAGGGCATTAGCCACTGAGAAGAGAAGAATGTTTGGTGAGGGCTGTGACTGCCCAGCGCTCCAGTCTACTGACTACAAGACAATAACACAGATGTTCCTCATTCCTCCTGCTTCTGATAGTGCTCTTCTCTCCTTCCCACTCTTCAGTTTGCCCCCTCTTTGATACTCTTCTCAAATTTTAATTCTCTCAGCATTTTCCTCCCTGCACTGCCACCGCTCTCTCCTAGTTTTTCCTTTCATGGCATTTCCCTCTTATCTTCTTTGGAGCCCAAATTAATTTTGTTTTGTACCACCCTGTTTTCTTTCACCAGCTCTATTCTTCCTCTTCACAACTCAAACTCTTTTCCCAGGAGGTCTGGCTTATCCCAGCTCTTTGAATTCAATTAATTGATCTTCATCAGCCAGATTGCCATTGGCAAAGAAAACCAGCACGCTGACTGTCTTTGTGCTTTAACTTCTGTTTTATCCTCATTTAATTTGTGCCCTCTGCAGCTTATTGAGCCCTAATTACCTCTGCTGCCACCTCACTGTATTCAATTATAGCCTTCATCTCACTGACCTGATGTCTCTGTCCTCATCAAATCTCACCTTTCTGACTTTGCCCATTATTTTTGTACAAAGTCAGTACCCTCTATGGGGAGCTCAGTTCTTCCAATCTTGCTTCATATTCTTGACTTCTTCCAAGCACTTTTGCTGTATTTCCCTGCCTTCACTTCTCTAAGCTATTATGGGATTCACCAGAGCACAGACAGACCAGGCACTCAGGCAGTGGTTTCAACCAGGGCTTCTTGACCTGGCTTGAGGAAAATTGATGTGTACACCAGCATCTCATAGTAAGTGTAAAACAAATCTCCCACACCCACAGCACAAGCCCTCAGATGCCCATACAGGGCTATTTAATACATTTTTGCTAACACCTTTCTGGTGAAAATGATCCCTTTGGTGCCTGGGTACCTCCTTTCCTGCTTCTTTCATTCCTGTTTCTATTATCTCTTCTCCCATCATCCCATCCCACCTCTGTCAGGTCATGATTCCCAGATATGCCTCTTTCCAATAGGCTGAATTTCCCATATCCTTCACTCCCTGACCTACTTTTGTGCTGCTCCTGCTCTTTTCCTTCCTACAAATCTGGCCATGTTGTGATGCTGACCGCAGCAGTCACATCTTCAGTCTCCCTCCACTCTCTCTTTATTCTGTTTTATTTCTTTATGCCTGATTTTGTTAACTCCTCTTGAAAGGCTGATACTTTCCTTGTAGCTAACATCTTTTGCCCCATTCTAACTTTTACCTTTATTTTCATATTTGCTCTCTCCCATGATGATGATTTCTGAGTGATTTATGGGCTGTTGTTTGGAAGTGGGGATGGTTCACCTCTTGAAAAACTCTTAGCCGCAACACAGAATGCCCCTGAAAGTTCATTTCTCACTGAGTTGCTCTTTCAAAGTGCTGGGGTTTGACCTGTCCAACCTTTTTTGCCTCTTGCTGAGAAGCCCCTTCACATGGCTAAGTTGGGCTCTGGGTGATGTCTGTGATTCTGTCCTTGTCCACCAGCAGGTGTCTGGTGAGTGCTTGTATCCCTGGGGGCCACCTGCATCCAACTTCGTCTACGGATGGCAATATACCATGGACCACAGTGCCTCTGGTATCTCCCAATTTCATTCACCTCACTAGTGCTTCTTTAAAAAAAGAAATTCTGGCAACTGCTGCCATAGTGCCCATGTCAGCGGTGTCATGCAAGAAGGTTCTGGGCATGAGGACTTGCTGCAGGAGCCCCAGACTATTAAAAAATTGCCCGTTCATGTGATTTCTTTCTGGTTTTGTAATCCACCTCATAGGTGAGGAGGATCTGGACAATTGCCCTTTCTAGGTTGTGTGAGTCCCAAACTCATCAGTCAGGGCTCTGATTCCCGTTTCAGCTCTTTTCTCAGTTGGATCTTTCACCTCATCACTGATCCCAGAAGCTGCACTGCTCTGCTTTGGCTGAAGTTTTCCCCGTTCCTCACAGTGCTGGTGCTGAGATGTGGCCTTGAGGAAATTTGCAGACCATGAGCATTGAGTTGTACATTAAATACACCTGCCTCAATCCTTTGTTGTTCACACGGAGCCAGGGTCCCCTGTCCTGCTGCTGAGCCTCCAAAAATGTCTCCAAAAATGACCTTGATCTTTCCCACTGTGAGATCTATTGCTCTGGGTTGGGAGGGTGGCTCCTGAAATTTTATGCAATTCCCCAGTCATTAGTGCAGCCTCAGATGAATATTTCCCTGCAAGGGAACAGGCTGGGAGACTTCCCCTGAGTTATTTTCTCACCTGGGGCTTGCTCCAGAGGCCACGAGCAGAGTTACTGCTGGATCTCCCACTCACAGAGGAGTGAAGCATGGCATCCCAGGTTCTTCCTCTGACCTTATGTTAGAATAGAAAGTGCTTTTTAGTACTTTTTCATTTTGACATGACTGTACCTGTTTGTATTCTTCCTGAACATTAAAATCCCTTCACAATCCCCTTGCTAACCACAAAGTTAATTTTTTCCTTCCTCTCTGTTTTACTCTGCTGTGTTACTAGAGAGATAAATGAGAATAAAACAAAAGAAAGTGTAGATTTGGGAAACACAGGACTGTTTTGATTATCTGGTTGCTTTTGTGCCATCATTGAAAATTCTATTTCTGTGTAAGAAATTCTTTTAAATCAGAGGAGAACTTTCTGCCTTCACTGCTCATTGAGATGTTTTGTGGTACACACAGGTACAATAATATGACAGGATAGCTTCAGGTATGCTGAATGATTCCCATTTATCCCAAAGCTTTGCATGAAAGCAAATTATTATGAAATCATTGAACAAGTCTCTTTCTAAGGCTCTCAGAGCAGGCAGTACCCAATCCCTTCCCAGAGTACAATGAAATGAGATCTTCAGCCCTATTGCAATATTTATCCCAAGGCATCACATGGAACTACGGAGCTTAATACTGCAAGGAATTACAGTAGCATTTTTTATCATGTCCAGCTTGCATCTCAGCCTTGCTTTCATTTACTTACCTTTAAATTCAGTGCATTTACTCTTCAAACGTGCACTGTGTCTATTTCTGCCTGGTAAAAAAATAGATAATGTGTGTGCTTACAGGTTGTTGTAAATGTGTACAGAAGCACATTATGGGGTCAGATTTCCAGGAGACAAAACCCAACACTATTTCTTTAATGTGTTTGTAATATCAGCCAACATTGACTGCTTAGAACTATTTACAGCTATTTTCCCCTTTACACAATGCACGGGTTTCAAGGTCACAGTTACCAATAAAACAGAACAATTGGGTCAGACTGGAGTGTCAGCACCTACTGTAGGATGAATGAACTACTTAAAATTGGTGGTGGTGGTGCCACAGGCCCCAGCTGACACATAAACTGGTGAGAGTTCAGTGTTTGGGCTTGGGAAGTTTGCGTCTGGAAGGAGGAATTCAGAGTTTTACTGCCTTATGGGTGTGCTGTAAGTGAAGCAGAACGATGTGATGATGGTGGCACTGGGTTACCCAAAATGTTGTGTGATTTGGGGCACATCCTTCACCTGGACACTCTCTGCTCACTGGGGTGAAATGAAGGCGCTGCTCCTCTCCTCTGTACTGAGAACCTTAGGGCAGAGCAGCTTTTATTCTCTAATATAAAGCCCTCATTGAGAAAGACAGGTTGGATCTGTAGGAACGCGTTGCCTGTGGAGCTGGGCACTAGAGCTCCTCTGATTTGATGATGGATCATAAAAAGTCCCATCATTTTTTGGGCTCCCAGCGCAAACAGGCAGAGGCAAATCTCTGTGACTTCCAGGAATACTAGGCTTTTTGTGAAATCTGCTCCTTCCCTAGCCTGGCTAAGGGAGGTTCTGCCTTGCAGTCATGAGAAACACTTTTCTGTGATAGTGCCTTTTCCCCTCCACAGTCCTGTCAGTTTTCTTTCAAAGCTATCTCAAAGTGGTAATTTGGGAAATCAAGCCTAAAGTTTCCAATTCCTGTGTTGACAGAACTCTTTCAGAATGCAGGTCACTTCTTTAGTGGTGATTCACTTTTTGCACTCTGAGCAATAGGTTTCCTATTTCATTAACTCAAAAGTTGTCTCAGAATGAGACCTTGTGTCCTGACGTGGTGGTGGAGTTACAGCAGTGAGCACAGCAAACCCCAGCCTATCTCCTCTCATTTAGGGTCCCTGCCATCCTTTGGAGAAGGTGGAGGGGTGTTCCTTACTTTTTTTTGTGCACATCTTCTGCATTTTAGGCATCTGTCATGCCTTTGGACAGTTGCTGCATTTTCTGTCCTGTTTTCCTTTCAGGGTGGATGCATGGGAGGGCAGTGCAAGTGTGCTGAGCATGGGGTTTTACTGCTGGGATTGAGCTGGGAGCAGTAGCTGCTTATTTCTCTGGAGCTCAGGCTAGAGTGGAGACAAGAAGGGGAAAGTGGGTGTTTGGAGATGCTAAGGATGAAATGGTGAGGAAGTGGTTGTTAATCAAGGAATGTGCTCCTCCATGTAGAGCTCCTCATGAAGAGCATTGCACAGGGAAAGGGACTGTAAGAAATGTGAGAAAAATAGCTTTATTTTTGAATAGGAGACTAAAGGAGGATATGAAAGCCACCGATGAGTGAGAAGAAAACACTTCAATCAATTTTTTGTTATTTGTATTCATTATCTGTGTCTGACTATGTCTTGGGATCAGGCAGGGATCTGCCTTGCTTTTGTGCTTGGAAGGCTGCAAAGACCTAAGAGCCAAGACCTCATTACTCAAGATTCCCTGCGGCTGGAGGACAGCTTCATCCAAGCGGGCAAGACCCGGACATTTTGGGTATCTCATGTTCTGTGTCCAGCTGAGAGGAGTTTGGATGGCATCACCATATACAGGTGAGTTCCAGGTGCCCACTGTGGTCTCCCTCCCTGGCTTCTCTTAGCAGGTGGCTCAGAACAAAGGGGTGAGCAAGTCAGTTAAGAACTTGTTCGTGCTTTTTCAGTGCTGTTACCAATAATGATTGTAAAAATTTAAAGGCTAACATGCAATGGAAGAAGCTCTTCCTGAGAGCTTTGTTCCAGGAGCAGAGGTAATTTCTCCGAGGCTGATAATGTTGAAAATTAATAATTCCCCATTTGAATTAATTAATGTATTTTGATTGTCTTAGTATCAGGAATGTAATGAAGAAAAAGTGGATGTGGGGGAGGTGAACCCAATTAAAATGTAATTGTTTCATTCAATTCACAATCTGTGAAAAGAAGATTTTATAATTAAAAAGAAAAGTAGGTTTGATGATTTCCACCACCACATTTGGAGTCCATCTATACCACAACAAAAAGAAATTCAAAATGTTTGTGTCTGGAAAGAGCATCTGGTATGTACCCCTCCTTTCTGACTTGCTAAGAGTTTATTAATCACTTACATGAGAATAGAAAAAGCCATTCAAAAGAAGAAAATATGTAATGATCCTTTACTGCCACTTCTAATACTGGAAATATGTAATGTATCATAGCGGGGACCCTCCTCCAGCATGGTAAGGTTTATAAGCTTGATGAAATGACTACCTACTTACTAAATCCCATCTGTTCCAAGTACTCCAGGAAGCTCTGTGTTGCACTAGATTTTGGCAAACAGTTATATGAGGTTCAGCCCCATATTAGCATTTTAATTGCTGCCTGATTGCTTTTATGTTGCAAAACTCAGCTCGAAACAGTGTGTAAGTTGCAATTAGTTTTTACTGTGTGATTCATTAGCTCCTCTAAAGCATGTCGTGCTGCAACATTTGGAAGGTAATTTGCTAAAACATTAGCACTGGCATTCAGGGGTGGGGAGCGGCACTGGAAATGTGGCAGTCCTGCCTTTACAAACAGAGCCCACGTTTGCTGGCAGGATGTCTTCTCTCAAATGAGACTGAGCTAACAGCTGCAGATGGAATTGTCTCACAGTGGCAGGTTTGCCATGTAAAAAAGCATCTTGGTCCTGCAGCCTGCTCTGCGTGGGTTCACATCTGCCTGGGATCTGGGGGCACTTGGTAGAATGGACACAGGTGGGAGAATTCCCTTTCTGGGGGTTTGGCTGCTGAGCTCAGCCTGGTTGGTGATGCTCCTCTGGGGCAGTTTCTGATGTCTTCTTCATGCCTCAAAATGTCACACTTCTTTTGGAGATGCTGTCATGCTCACATTGCTTGTGATGGGGAAGATGTGTGTGTTCAAGTTACATTAATCAGTTTTGCCTTGGGAAAGGGGAACAAATTAAGCACCATCTTTACAGTCCTGCTACCTCTACCATCCTATATTCCTCAGGCAAAAAAGCAGGTATTTTAAATGGGTTTAAAACCAGCCAAGACTTCTTAGGCCCATTCTGTTAAGGTAATGGTTCATTTTACCTTCTTCCATCTCTTTTGGAAATTGTTGTCTCTGGCAGAAAAAAATCAACAAATAGTGCATGAGGACATGATCAGTGAATTTTCTACTGTTACATGGTGTGACAGCTTTTTTGAGTTTCCATGTCAGTCATGCTATTTTATCTTCCATGACTGCATGAAACTACCCTGGAAAGGTTGTTCTGCACGTGGCTGCTGGCAGTCCAAATTCTGAATCCTGGCTGTGAATGGCCTGTCTGGGATGCACCACACCACACCTCACACTTCAGCACTCACTGCTAGCACCTCTCTGAAGGTGTAAAGCTCAAGATGTAGCCTATGATTTTAAGGAGGAATTTGAATTTTTCTTGACTGATGAATAAAAACTGGATGCAGAAAACAATAGCTAAAACATCTCCCCTCTGAGCAGTTTCCCATAGGATGTTCTATGTTTCCTTTCTTCTGTTTTCACAAACTCTCTGAAGATTTGAAGTCAAACTTTTGTGCATCTTGGCTGTCAGAAGTTTTGCATTGGGAGCATTTGCCAAATGAAGAAAAACACTTCTCATTCCTGCAGAAATACACTTAAGTCAAATTAAACTGCCACATTTGTAATTATACAACAAATTAGGTGAAATAGAAAGTTTCAGTACTTCACCTCAGACTATAACAACTCACTCAATTTTCTAGCATATGCTTTACACCTGTAGGAGTCAAAAGCACCTGCAGCTGTTTAGTCTCTGTTTAGTCTCCCCTGTTGGTTTGGTGTTAAGTGGCAGCTTCCTCCCAGCCTTGATTTTCATCTCGCTCATTTTCAGCATCTTGCTGCTCACACCAAATTGTAATGCAGAGTGTGGTCTGTGCTGGAGATTTGAGATGCATGCTCTAGTTATCTGAATTATTCCATAATTCTCATTATGGAATAAGGGTTTTTTAATTTCTTTCAGCTCAAGCTGTACAGTGTGTTCTGTGTTGTGCTAGGACAGCCTGGCTGCTGAGAGCACGAGTGCAGAGGGCAGCTGCCAGGTAAAGGTGTGTGACTCCAAAGATTTTAAGTTGGGGGCGAATCAGAAGTGCAGGATTTATGCCTCATTTTGTGTTTCTGCTGCCTGGAAAGTGAAAGCCAGGGGAGGTGTACTGACAGCAGCAGAGGTAATGTCAAAGTGGGAAAGATAGAAATCTTTCTCCTGCTGCCTTTTCCTATTTATATAGTTTCTAGTGCTTGGAGCACAACCAGCCAAAATCCTCCCTGAAGGTTTAGTTGGTAGTCACTGTTGGGCTGCTGTACCAGCACTGCCTGTGAATAATTTCTCTGGATTTCTATGGAGTGGGAGCAGGTGAAATTTCCCAAATAGGAGTTTGCCTTGCTCAGGTTTGAGGACTGAGCCCCACTGACAGGTATAAAGCAGCTGCTCTGACTGCAGTGAAATATGAGTAACTTGGTGTGTTTGAAGTCTTGCTCCAAATATAACAGTCCATGAAGAAAGGGCCAGGGAAATCAGAAGCACAAATTGCTCTGCTCACACACAGCTGGGCAGGCAGGGCATGTGGGGAAGGGAAAAGGAGATTTAAATGGTGCAATTGCTTCTTTGGGGTCTGACATGCAGGAAAGTGGGCACTGAGTCTGTTGAACTCTACTGGTCCTGTCTAATTGCCCTGGATTTAGTCCTGTAGTGTTACCCAGGCTCTTCTGGGCATGGTGATTATTCAGTTCCCAGCACAGCTGCTCTCCAGGAATGTGGCTGAGACTTGGGTATCATGAAAATGTAACCATGAAAATATAACTCCTCTGTTGCAGTGGAAATATTTTTCATCAGCCCAACTTAAACTGGTTAAAATGATAAGCTGAGCTGGAAAAAAGTCCAAAAGTCTGTGTTACATTTGGGTAGGACTGTCTGTGTGGGGTGTGTGTGTGTAAGTAACTGAGAATTACATGGGGCATTGTAGTGATAAAAATTTACTGCAGAGGCAAATCCTTAAACCAGAATCAACAACATCTTTTTTGGACAGCATGGCTGGAAAGAGTTTTTTCCACAGTCATTTCTTTTCTGTGTGAGCATTAAAGGAAAATGGTGACTTGTATACATCTATATTCAAGAAATAAGCAAATAAATTAAGATTTTTCTCTAAATGCAAAATTACTGATTTATTTTTTCTTTTTTTTCCACCTTCCCCAAACATTTTTTTGGTGATGAAGGCCAGAATGGGAGGGTTGTCAAAATTTTTTTCATCCCAGCACTTTCAGTGTGTGGTATTGAATCTCAGAAGTTTCTTCCTTCTCTGTCTGCTCTTAGAGCTGACCTCAGAGATTCCCTTTGCCCCTGAAAAAAAAAAAAAGTAAGACTTTTGGAGATAAGGCATTTTCTTTCTGTCACCATTGGGTAAAAAGGGGAATAAAAGCTGATGACAATATAGGTCTTGGTACGTACTTAAAAAAAATATGGTAGCCTAGTGCTGCTCAGATTTCCAGCTTTATTCTATTCAGTTTTCTTTTACAAGTACAAGCTGTAGGTGGGGGAAGTTTTGAATGAAGTTGGCAGAGGGATTTTGTGAAGGACTGTGCTGCCTTTAACATACCCCATGTACCACTGGCAGTGTTAGCCAGCACTGCTGCTTCTGTGAGACTTTTGATGGTGACATTGTGGTTTGCTGAAAAGGCTCTGAAATCCTGTGGAGAGACAGATTTTCTATTTCACTGTGTTTTATAGATTGTCTTTTGCAAATGTGTTTTACTCTGGTGGAGGAATGAAAATCTTGACTTCTTTGTGACTCAATATTTCAATCACGTGGCATTGTGAGGGGTGAGGACAAGAGTTCCTAGGCCAGCTTTTCAAAAGGAAAGTGGGTGCAAAATGTACATGGGCGAAAAAGATTTGATCCTTGTTTGGATGGCTGTGGGCTGGGGAAGGGGAGATTAAGGCAAGCCTGGAGTCAGACTGGCATGGGTGCAAGAGAGTGCCTGATGTCTGCTCTCCTCTGCCAGGTGCATGGAGTGGAGATGTCTTCACTATTGTAGCACAATGGGAAAATTCAGTGTAACAGCCAGGGA
>NW_005054367.1:3703839-3738977 GCF_000277835.1 Geospiza fortis
TTGTACCTTAAAGGAGAATTTTTCTGCGGGAGTGACAGATCAGAGACAGCATAAAGCAAATGTGTAAGAAACCCCCCCATAAGCATCTGGCTTTGGAGTGAGACCAGCCCTTTTCTTTGAGGTGCCACACAAGTGCCTAGTGATGGCAAAAGCTGGTGGCAAGACAAAAATAAAAAGATGGTAGTCACTTCCCACCTATCAAGCTAGCTGACATCAATGGTGCAGCAGATCAATCAATGGCTGATTTTATTTATTCCAGTATTTCTCTGGCACACCCAGCCCCTGTTTCTGGAAAACATTTGTATGTTTGCATATTGTAGGAGATGATTTGTCAGTGGAGCTGCTCAGGATGTTGGTTAAGTGAAAAATAATTTTGTGTGTTTTAGTAAATGCAATTCATCAGAAGCTGTGCAGATTAACTGGGTAGAGCTACACTGAAGACCATGGCATCTGCAGATAAAAAAAAGATAAATTATGATATTACTTCTGCTCTGTGATTCATTGGAACTCAGAAGCCAAGCATTTTCTTCAAAGAAATTATTCAATGAAGACTGAGCAGCGACTATAAAACAACAAAACACCTCCTTTGCAATGGTTTTAAATATTGTTGTACATAAAATCTAATTTATATGGTATTAAAGGCTTTTCTTTGGACTACAAATCATCTTTGAAAAATGCATCCTGTAAACGGTTCATCAGATGCATCTCAAATACTTTTATGATTATTAGTAAATGGAATTAGAGCACCTTGTAGTAGTTTTATTACATTTTGCACAGCTGTAATGGATCACAGAGAGGCTCTCACTGCTGTAGCTCAGGCTGCATAGCAACTTCTGAGTCAATACACGTTTTTCATAGGTTCTTTGTTTTTTGGGTAGATACACCACTTTGCTCTGAAATGATCCATGCCTGATGCCAGCTGAGAGTGGGAGCAGTCAAATGGAGCTGCCTCTGCTGGTTAAGAAAGCCCATGATGTGTGTAAATGAGTGGCCTTTGCCACCTGGTTTTGTTTATTGCTTGGTCTGGCAGGGGGAAGGAAATCTGCTGCACCCCAAGGAGGTGTGGGAGAGGGAGAGGCTCACCTTAGGTCATGTTGGTGTTCATTGTGCGGTGTTCAGGGTGCCACCAAGCTCCCATGACACATAGTGGTGCTAAAGGAGCCACTCCAGACCTGTGTCATTCTGGGATGGCATTTGGGGGCCATCTGTGACAACACACAGTGCCCAAAGCAGCGCTTGGCCCTGACTTTTATGGGGCTGGATGTGGCCCCCTCCCTGCAGCTGGGCTAGAGAGAAATGAGTGTATTCAGGGCATTAATTATTTCAGCTAAGGTGCCAAGCTTGTGTCTAGTTAGTGTGCAACATCAATATCTTCATTGGTACCCAGAGGTAGCTTGGGTGGACACGAATTTGGTCAGATGAAACTCAGGTGTTTAATCTAAACTGCTTGTGTGGGGTTTTCCAACAATACCAACAGAGAAACACAGCATGGTTCATCCTACCCTCATTAAAACCTCCACAAGGGCTGGATTTATAGAACCAGTAAGGCTGGAAAATGCCCCTGCTAACCCAGCACCATCATATTCACCACTAAACCATCTCCAGGTGTCACATTGATGTGTTTTGTGAACACTTCCAGTGATGATGATTCCAGCATGTCCCTGGGCAGCCTGGTCCAATGCTTGGCAACCCTTATAGTGAGGACATTTTCCTAATATCCCATCCAAACCTCCTCTGGTGCAACTTGAGGCCATTTCCCCTCATCCCTGGCATCTACATGTGCTCTCCACTGACTGCAGAGAAATCCTGGGTGAGCTGTTCAGGCAGCAGAGCTTACCTGGGGCCAGCTCAGGTCACACAGGATAAATCTGAGCTTTACAGGACTGTAAGAAGATTTCTGCTGCCTAAACTCTGCAAGCTTCATCCAGCTGCATACCATGTAGTAAAGAATACTAATTCCTCCAGAACTTGTGTATTTTTGTCCTTAACTTGCCCTAGTTACAGCTCTGTGCCAAGGTCCATCCAGAAACTGGTCTTGGCTTCTGATTTATAGAGATACTTTGAAAATACAAGCCATTATCGAAAAAATAAAGTATCTTACCTCAGTAGTGCCTGCCCCAATAGCACTGGTGAAGTCCTCACTGCTCCTATGATTTCCTTGCTCACAAAAGGATCCATGTGCTTGCTGGATGAGTGTTGAAGCAAAGCACCAGCACATAAGTGCTTTGCTGAACAGGGATTGATTAAAATACATACTTTGGGGCCTTACTTAATTATGTGTTGGGGACTGCATAATTGGCACAGTACTGAAGACATTTAATAGCTTTCTTCTGATAAATCTGTACATGCACAGCAGTCCTGAACTGTAATTTAGCATGATAATGCCAGCTTCATCAAGGCCTGTGGAAAAGAGCGGAAAGACATTGGGCTCTCTGCGTCCTTGTGAGAGGACTGAATTAGTGATTGCAGCCTCTGATCTGATAAAAAGCAGCTTCAGTGTATTTTTCCACTGAAATAGCTTCTTACTTGGGCAGAATGAAGGAGGCCCTGCACAGCTGGCAGAGACTGAGCTTTCTAAGGTAGTCAGGTAGATTTTCAGTCAGTCAGGCTAGCAAACAGTGGCACAAAAGAAATTCACTACAGGACTTGAAGAGATTGTAATGCTCTCAGTAAGTTTTAAATAGTAGTTCAGTGTCTGATGGGAGACACTAAAGCTTGGTGTAGTAAGAGTCTGAGTCCTCTGGTCTGTATTTTCAGGGTTAATAGAAAGCTACGCCAAGGGAAATCTTAATCTCAAACTGCATCAAGGGAAATATAGATTGTATATTAGGAATAAGTTTTTTACAGAAAGGGTGATAAAGTTCTGGAATGGCTGCCTGGGGAGGTGGTAGAGTCACCATCCCTGGATATATTTGAGGAAAGCCTGGATGTGGCACTGGGTACCAGGGTTGAGTTGAGGTGTTGGGGCTGGGTTGGACTCAATGATCTTTAAGGTCTCTTCCAACCCAGTGATTCTGTGATTCTGTGAATTCTACAACACTACCAGAAGCTTCACAAAATGTGCATGTTTAGTAAGCATCCTTCCTTGAGAACGAGTTGTGACTGCTTGCTTCTTCTCTTTGTTGCAAGACAGAGGGAAAAAGACAAACTTGTGCTTTCAGACCCAAGCAGAAAGAGGCAGGAGAGACCCTTGAGGAAGGTGCAAGCTGTGATCTAAAGGCTGCATGGGTCACTCCCCAAATTGAGTCCTGGCTGTGGCTGCTGGCTTGTCCCTCCCAGTCATGGACAGGCTTTACAACTTCTCCTCCCTGCTGCTGTCTTTCTTCTCAGTCATCCTCCAGGGCAGCTCCCCTGTGTCTGTGCTGGTGGGATCATTGTTGAAAAAACTGGTCAGATGTGTTGAGTTGGGAAGAAATGCATTTTCCTTTGCAGCTGAGAAGAGATTGAATTTTATGTTTTGGTTTTCCTGTGTGTTTCTGGAGGTCAGAGTGTGCTGTGCTGTGTAGTGCAGGGAAATAACCTTGTGGAATACTGATATCCCTGTGTCCAGGGCATCCAAGGTGGGTGTAGGGTCATCTCTACCTCAAAGAGTCTCCAAGAAGGAGACAGGTGAAGAAAAAGTCATGAGATGTTTAAATTTGTTAAGAAAATTGGCAATTTGGCAAGCAAATACAATCAAAGCTTTTGAACACGCATCATAAAAACATGAAATCTTTGCTCTGAAGGGTGAGTTTCTACGAGGCAGTGGTAGAAACTAATGGGAAGGAGGAGGTCTGCTTTCCCTGAGGTCCAGCTGTGGATATTTGCCATGGGGTTCATCCCAGCAACCCACATCCAAGGCTTTTCTAAGAATGATTTTTCCACTGGGGAGAGCTGATATCTTCAGCAGATATTTCATTTACCAGAAATGTTAAAAAAAGACAAGTTCTGCCCCCCTAAAGGTTATAGAATTATACAGAGGAGGTTTTTACTACAGGCATTTTATTATTCTACAGCAGTCTTCCCACAAAATGGTCTCTTTCCTCACTCAAGATTATGGTGAAAATATTTGATTTATTTTCAATAAATCTGAAGACCATTAAGTAATGAGGTATTTAGTTTATTTTTCTGGTGACTTCTCCAGTGCTATTCTTGCATTGGGTTTGTACATTGGTAGGACCAATGCATTAGAAGAGGTTAAATAGCTTTTGTTTATAAACTTGCTGCTGACATAAATATCTGGATACCATTAGGTGGCTGCTCCTCTTCACCAGAGTGCTAAATATCATGCAAAACTGAAATAAATGTTACAGCAGGGAACTCTAGGGAGCAGTAAGAAAAATAGAAGAACTGTAATTTATGTTTTACCTGATTCTGTTTCCCATGAAATTATCTGGTTTTATAGTCTAAAAAGAGTGATCTTGTCCAAAGGGGAGGCATATTTTACTAAATTTTGCCTTACCTTAAATCAGGCCTTATTGTTCCTTGAGCAAGGTGGAACAGACATTAGAACAGCCTAAAAGAAAAAATCTCTGGCAGTCCCCTGAAGTTAAGCAAATGACAAGCAATTGTTCAATGAAATGTAAGAAATAGGAAATAATTTTCAAGGGTGGTTTCTTTAGGGGTAAACCCCGCTAACAACAAACAAAAAACCCTGAAGAACTATTTCAGGAGGTTTGGTAAAGGTGAAAGCTACAATCCCAAGAGCTATAGTTGCTCTGTGACTCCACAGCCAAGAGAAGCTCAGCAGTACAGACTCAATCACCATCAGAGCATCTACAACAAGAGAGACAGATTGTGTTTGTAAGGTCCTTCCATGGGGAGGAAAGGGATTTTGGGCTAATGGCTCAGCTCCAGCAAGTTCCATCTGTGGATAGATGGGAAGTGTTTGGGCTCTTGAGAGAGTTCTTGGGCTCTTGAGACAACAGGAGTTGCATGAAGGTGTGTAGGGAGGGCACAGGGATGTCTCCATGTCCTTCTCATCCCACAAAATTCCCTTGGTCCCAGCATTCCCCATTATTGCATCTCTCAGCAGGAGCACACAAGATGAATGGCAGGCATCTAAATTTAATGAAGAGTGTACTGCAAACAAAGTATGAGGCATATAACTTTGTTGGGAGCTAAGGAGCTAATAGAGAATCACAAAACTTCTGGGAATAGACAGAGATGAGGATTAAAGAGTTGTGAATTATTAACTTACTGCATGAGATGAGAGGCAGGGTGCAATTGATCCTCTCCACTGCTCCTGCCCTGCTACATGTGATGTATCCCCACCTCAGACTATAGAATCTGCCATAAAAATTAAATTGCACTGCTAGGAGCATTCCAAGGACAAAGAAAAAAGCACTGAAGGATGCTCCCACCCCTGCAGATGCTGGTGCTCCACATATTGACTCAGCAGCTCAGATTTGCACCTGCTGCAGGTGGTGACAATCCCATTGTTCCTTTGGTCCCTGCATCTCCTTTGCAGAGTGTCCTTTTTGATACTTTTTCCAGGACAAAAAGTCTGGTCTGTGTAAATGAGCACAGCTCCACCAGTGTCACAGACACATTTTCTGAAAAATCCTTTTGCCAGGATTTTTTCTCCTGAGAAGCTGAGAGGCCTCAGAAACAAAATGTAAACAATGGTTATCTGCTGCTGTGGAATGTAATAGGTGCATCTTTGATTGGTCTCATGTGAATTGTTTCTACTTGCTGATCAATTACATGTCCAGCTGTGTTCAGACTCTGGTCAGTCACAAGATTTTATTAGCATTCCTTTATTTTCTAGCCTTTGGATGAAATCCTTTCTTCTATTCCTTTAGTATAGTTTTAGTTTATAATTTTCTTTTAATATAATATATATCATAATAAATCAGCCTTCTGAAACATGGAGTCAAAACTCTCATCTCTTCCCTCATCCTGGGGACCCACAAACACCACCACACACCAGTTTGATGCATTCAGCTGCAGCCAGCCCATGTGACATATTCACAGCTCTCACACAACTCTCTGGCTCTGTGTGCCCAGTTGTCCCCTATTGAAATTGTCCCTCTTCAAGTACCTGGATGATGCTCCCCCCTTTCAAGCCACATGGGATGGTGTTTCCCAGCTTGGCCGTGAGAAGGGATCAGGTGCTGTTGAACAGATTCATCCCCTGCCTTAGCTGCAAGCATTTAGGGTACAAGAGAGCAACCACCCAGCCTCTTCCCTGCATCCCACAGCACCTGCTGTGCTTGTCAGAATTGAATTGAATCCATGAATGACATGGGGCCCTTTTATTGCCAGCTGAATTTTCAGCTGTCTGTACATCCTGCTGTAGCCTGAACTGCTGCTCCCAGCCTGGCACTGAGGTGCCCAGACAGGTGGTGCAACCCAGGGTTTGCTTATGGGACATGAGTTTGAGCTTGCATGGCTTTGATTTTCCCCTGCCTCCTGTGCTATTCCAAAAAAGCAGAGTCAGGGGTTGCTCCTGCAGCAGATTTCAGGCTGAGAACAGCCCATTGACAAATGGTGCTAAGTCTCAGAGAGCTCCTCTATGTTCTGCTTGGCTCTATCACCTATCAGTTGTTTCTGGTTTTGTTATTATCAGGCTGCTACAGAGACCTTAGCATAAGGGACAATGTGAATTAAAGACAAAGAGGTGTACCCAATCATTCATTGCCTTTCTCACTTCTGATTTGGCACTGAGAGAATATCACTTCCTGATACAACATTTGGTGCCTGGCCAAACACTAAATTTAGGTATTTGTTGTCCCCTGTTTACCATTTGCATCAGGAGATAAATATTGCTCATTGAGTCTCTGTTATTACCTTAGAAATAGCTCAGCTGCCCTAAAAGCTTACCCCTTAACTGAAATGGGTAAAAGGTGTGTCAAGTGCAGAAAGCAAAGCAGCTACCAGAGGGGATGCCATGCCCTTTCCTTGCACACAACTTGGTTAATTCTTATTGTTTAATGCCTGCAGGAAACTGTCGCAGCTCACATCTAGGTAAATATCATAGAGCATGACTTAATTTTTGATACTGGAGGCTATGACACTGCATCTCTTAGCTATTGCAATTTGTTTTTCCTGGAGGGCACAGATCCCAGGGTAGTTCATCTCACAAGAACATTGGCAATGGGGAAGCACCTTCCTTGGAATAGGAACTCTTTGTGGGAAGATGAACAAAAGATCTTCTCCTTAGCACTGTTCCCTTCCCTCATCGACTCTGATAAGCCAAAGGCAGGGGTGGATCGCAGCTTGTGCACAAGACTGTCTGCAAGGTTCCAGGGCATTGTGGGGCCAATGGGAGCCTGTGGCTATGGGTGCACCACAGCCAGTGCCTGGGGGTTTGATAGGAATATTTGTCTCTGGTATTTCATTCTGAATATCTTCATCCACTGATACAGATGTCCACAGCTGCTGCTTTGTGGCCAACACTGCAGTATTTAAGTAATGAGTAAATAATGGATTGGCCCAACTGTTGGTTTCTCTGGGTTTGGACTGAAGGCACTTGAGACAGTAGTTCATGTTTAGTTCAGGACTCAGGTGTTTATTATTTCTTATCAGTAGAACAGTCTCACTACTGTGAATTTGGCAGCTTTTCATTAGAAGGCACAAAATGGCCAACAATGTCTTGTTCCAAGGTCTTTTAAGGCTGACCTATCCAATGAAGAACTGACACCTGGATTATTTTCCCTTTTAACCCAATAACTGATCCCAAAGAGCCCCCAATGGCGACTTTTCTGCCCAATTACGAAATGCCACCCTAACCCATGAAAAAGAAGGAAGAAGAAGCATGAAGAAGAAACCCAGGACAACACCCTCTGCCCTCCATCTTGCTTCCATCCACAACTTACTAAAAATCCCAAAACCTAAATTTCTCACCAAGTGATACACCTATACTACTGTCTATAATATATTTCACACTTTTGTGGATTCCAGTCTATCTTGAAGTCTAAGAAACTTTCTCCATGAATGAGGGTCAAAGTCAGTGCTCCCCTGGGGGTCAGGGCACCCCAGAGCAGACAGAGAAATATTCCCAATGCCCTGGGTTTCCACACCCAAGGAGTCAACCCGGCTGTGAGTGAGGTTCATGATGGGGAACCACTGCCTGTCCTGCTGAATCACTTGGGCTCACTTCTGCCTCATACTCCTGCATCATTTTGTAGCATTCCAGCTCCCTTTCCACACAGCACACCCACCCCTAGGAAAAGGCTCCTGTATCCCATTGCAAGGGCTGTGGTTTTGTTCTCTCCTTGGTTTTCCTTCGACATTTTTGCCTTCCTCTGTGCCTCACACCAGCTGCCAGGCACACATTCCTTCAGCAAACAACATGTCCCTTCCCTCAACACCCTTATTCACAAGATGTACCTCCTGAATTCCTCTAAGCTTTGGGTTTGGGTTTTTTCCCTCTCTATCCCTCCAGTTATTCCTTGTTGTAAGGATGTCTCGGTTTGGAAAGACAGGAGTTTGCTAAGGAAGGCAGGAGCCTCCCCTGAAATGGAAAATGTAAACCCTCCCCACCCCTCTGAATTGCTATAAATTTGAAATTAAGGGGTTCTCAGGCAAAAAATATGGGAGCAGGAAATAACAGTTCTTTAATAGGGAAGAAAAATAAAAGGATAAAATAAACAATGCAGTAAACTAAAATAACACTGACAGAGTCAGAACCCAACCTGACACCCTGCGGGTCAGGGTGCTGGTAGCAGTCCCATTGGAAATGTGGCTGCAGCCCTCCTGAAGTGTCAGGGGTGGTTCTGTTGGAGCAGGGATCCTGTAGAAGGGTGCAGTCTTCCTCTGAAGATCCAGTGGAAGAGGCAGCTGCTGTTCCTCTGGGAAATCCAGTGGAGAAGCTGTGCTGGTGTTCCAGAATCTGCAGATTATATCCAGGTAGGAATGCTTGGCTCCTCCCTCTGGGCTCACATCTCCCAATGGGATGCTGTAGTTCTTATCAGCCATGCAGTGACATTCAATAGCTGTTATCAGCAGATGTCCCCAAGGAGGGAGGAGTGGGTGTGGAAGAGATAAGGAAAACTGCCCGCTTGACAAAAACAACTGCCATACAGATGGTAATAGAATACATCTTGCCTTGCAACCTGGAATAAAGGATTATCTTGGCTCTGTGTTTTTGCAGAGACATAGACAAGGCAGGTTGGTTTGACAGCAGCTCTGGGTACTTCTGCACGTGGCTGAGCCACAAGTTGTCCCTTCTGGAGCCACAGGAGGTGTCAAAACCACGAGCTGGTGTAAATGCACAGCTGAGGCTGTGGCTATATTGCTGCCATTTCTTTTCCTTGCTGCTAATATGCAGGAACCCTGCTAGAAAGATTATACAGCTTGGAGGGGTCAGTTTTTCAGTAGTTTGTACTACTCAGAGCTGCAAAATGAATTTTGTTTGCAAACCACATGAGCCTCTTGCTTGTTTTTCTGGCAGGTGCAGGGAAGACACGGGCCACTTGTTTGCTCCCTCGTTTCTATGCAAGAGCATGGTGACATCTGCTCTGCTTGACATTGTCTGTGCTGTGTGCAGGATGCTGAAACATGGATTTTATGACTGCTGCCTCTCTGGGAACTCCAAGAAAATTAGATATTTGTCTCATGAGGTTGATCTGGTGAGGAAAAAACATTTAAATAACTGCATGAGGCTGCAGTGATGCTGTTCTTCAAAGCGAGAAAGCAGATTGCTTTGGTTTTGTGCCTGGATTTTGTCTCATACCCAGGCTGATGCTTAGCACTGACTAAAAGAGGACAGGTTGATTTCCACAGAGCTCTGGGCAGCATTTATTCCAGTGCATACGTACCAGTCTGAACACTCAATAAAATCATTAGATGTTCATACTTAAATTTATATGAGCACCAGGGACCTTTGGCTGTGGCTCTTTTTGCACACAGGCCTGGAAATTATTTGTCTGAATTTGACAGAATTGGCTGTGTTTGTGTCAGGAAAGACCCTTCAGAGGAGCTGATGATGAGTGCCCCCCTTAGCCTCACACTATGATAGATTTTATTTCAAACCAAACTTAACCTGTTGCTCTGGAGTGAGTTATCCACTTTATAAGTAGCTTCAAGATGCTCAAAGGAGCAGCCCTTGGTTTGTAACCCTACACCCTCTTTGGGAGGGGGGATTTGTACTGCTTTTGGTGAACACCTGGGGAAGAGCTTCGGTTGTTTCCTCCAGAGGAGATTTATTTCACACATGCCAACATTATTTTTCTCTGTGCTGCAGACCAAAATAATGGGGATCCACTGGAGAACTTCCTTGCTGCTTTGAGCCAAGCAGAATACCCTGATGTAAACCCAACCAGCATGAGTTAGACATGACTGGGAGTTTGTCCATATGTGCCCTGTCCATACTAACCAGAACAAATCCACCTGTTCACACCTTCCCTGTTCTTTGGCTGCCAATGGGAATAAGCAAATTAAAAAAGCTGTGGCACTTAAGAGTTGTACTGGAATGTTTACTGAGTTGTAAACATTTTCTTTGTGGCTGGACTGGGTGAGATGTGTTTTTGGGGTGAGTCACCTCGAAGATGTAGGAGATGGGCAGCCAAGTCTGGGATCTGGCCCAAGTACCAGGACAGAAAAAACAGCACCAAAAACTGCATTTGGAACTGCTGAACCACATCAGAACCTGCATTTCTGGGCAGATTTTATAATATTTCTCTCACTTTCTTTCCTCCCACCCCCCTTTTAATTCATAGTGGTTTAGGCTTTTCATTTAAAGTTTGAAATTATCCTAAGAGAATGCTTTGAATGAACACCATTTTCCAGTAGAAGGCCTTTATTAAACTTTTTGATTAGCCTTTTTGATTGTTGAATTTTAAAAGATTTTCTCTTGGCATGGTAATTCAGGCTTTAAAAAGGAAATTTCTTATGAAAGGACTCAGTGGTTGGTTATAAAAAATGCAAACAGATGTGGTTAGCAATAAAATCACACCATGATGTCTTTTAATTCCATATTAATATGTAATTGAGTAATAAAATAGTGGCCTAATGTTTTGCATGCTGTAGTTTTACATACCCATAATTTATCCTGTAATGTTACCTGGCTTTCTTAATCTCATCACAGTATAAAATTGGAATTTCATTATTGGAATTAACTTCTATTTCTGCTGCACTTTATATCTGAGTCTGCCAGGCAGCACTGAAAACCTTCAGGACAATTTACTAGAAGCTAAAATTGCTGTTTTTCTTTCAGCATAAGACACAAATAAGACAAAACTGCATCTTCCAGTAATGTGGATAATATACAGAAGCTGAGCTTTATTAAAAAAAAAAGGTTTTTATTTATAATTAGAGCAGGATAACCACTAAGCCTATAAAGCCATCATCCAGAGTTGATAGTGGGATTATTATGTCACAGATATTCTGTGTTTTTAGGGATCTGTAATCATTCAAAAGCTGTAAAAAGCCCTGGAAGCTCTCTAGGAGAATTGCTTACCAACCTATTTTGAATGCTTTTGAAATGATTTAATTTACAGCGATCTTTCAGCAAAGCTTCTCTATAGATTCAGTTCCCTCTGGCTCACTCTTATATCTAAATCTATCTTATAGAGCAATCTTTCTGGTTTTAATGGTACCCAAGATGAATATATAATTATGCTTCTTCCTGTAAGTCATGACCATTTCCATAGGATGAAAAAAATACACGTGGGATTTGTTTGAATTTGATGATAGCACAGTCACTGTTGCAGCTCCAAGTGCTCTGCAGACAGAATGCTTTTGAGTTCAGCAAAAGAATTAAATTAAACTCACAAAATAGAGACCATCAGATGATTCCAAGGTTCTTTTGTTATCTCCAAGCTGGGTTTTTTAGAGATGCCTCAGCAAGGCACAGGGTTTCTGAACTGTAGATTTTACTCATTTTCAACAGCACATTAAGAAAAAACCACAGAGCAAATGTAATATGGATACCTAATTTGTGGATCTAGCAAACCATAAATGTTGCATTTAAAAGCAGAGGTAGATTAGCATTTTAGCAGGAGCTGGTGTTATCTGAAATGTTTTACTGGAAAATGAGGTTTTCTTTTGAAAATGCTCCTTCAGCAGAGCTGTGTTGGCAGAGGCAAAGGCTTTGGGAAGCACTGTGGGCTCTGTGTGTAGCCCCAGGGGATGGATCCTGCTCTGATGTGTCCTCCAAAATGTAACCTGTGACCTTTGGGGCCTCACTGGCTTTTTGCCAACAGATCACAATGAACAGGATCATGAGAAAAAGCTATATTTCAGACATTCTCCCAGGAAAACAGCATTTCCCTTGGTAAATCACATGTATTTTATCTCAAATGTGTATTTCTTCTGCTTTGAAATGTACTGTCAGTCACCACAAGCCTCAATTTATTGGTGAAAATGCTGCATGTTATCAGTTTTTATATATTTCCAGTACATTTTGTTTTCGTAAACCTAGTCATAAAAATCCATACCTCTCCCACTGACAATTTTAATAGAAGTTCAGCCTTAGCAGAATCCCTATTCAGCAAGATGCTGCATCTGCTCAAATCCTTTCACAGAGAAAAATATTCTTTCTGTAGCTGCATTAGAGATAGGAAAGGATGTAATAAATTCCACATGTTTTAAAAAAGTTGGAGGAAACTGATGTTGAAGGTTCTGGAAGATTGTGTGTACTCATTGCACTGAGCCAGCAGGTACAATGTATTTCTTAAAAAATCCAAATGTTCAGATCCAACCTTGTATTATGGTTTTGCCTCTCAGTGTTTAGGACCTTAAAAGTCAACTTTTTTTTTCTTCCCAGAGAAAAAGATTGATTCAGGGTAAGTTTATCTTATTTGTATGAAATTGGGTGTTCAGGATCCAGCTCATGCCACAGAATGAAATAATTTTTGAGATTTTTTTTTTCTCTGTGATGTTTTTAAATAAGTTGCACATCTGACTAAATAATTTATTCTGTAATTTGTTTTTTTTTGTTATAATTTGCCCTTCACTGAATCTTTTGTGTCACAGACTTGAGCACATCTCATATGAGACTATTCTACTCCTAAGACAGCACCAAGAAATTTTTAGCATGCATTTTTAGCACATAATTACTATTCAGTCAAAAGTGTCTTTCCACTATCTTCATCTTTGCCACTGTGAAGAAAATGCAACCCTCACCTTAACTCTATAGAAAGAGGTAACTTTTGGAAAATATTTGAGATCTTTCTATAGACATGTAATTATCTGTGTGGATGTGCCTGAACATTTTGCTGTGCTGAGGGCTGACAAATGGATTTCCTGTAATCTTGAAATTCCCCTGGCACATGACAAGTGACTGAATAGGGAAGTTACATAAACTTCCAGATCAAAGGATGCTTCTCTCAGGGTGCTCTGCTGTGTGATGTTGTGTGACAATGAAGCACCTGACTGGAAGCAAATATTTATTCTGGTTTTCCTTTGAACATCAGACATATTAAAAATAGCAGCTCCAAATGAGGTTGCATTCTTGAAGTCTCAGCCATTTATTTGACTTCAGTAACCTTTTTATACCTGCAATTATTCTAAATGAAGTTTCAACGCTGCCTGGCAGATCACCAGACAATGGATTGTTTCTTTTTGAAGCCCAAAGACACAAGCAGTTTTGGGAGTCATTTTTGTATATCCATGATTTCAAGGGTTAGTGGCAGCAGAGAAAGCCATTTCATGTTGTCTCTGTTTGGAAAGACAGGAGTCTGCTAAGGAAGGCAGGAGCCTCCCTTGAAATGGAAAATGTAAACCCCCTCCCCACCCCTCTGAATTGTTATAATTTTGAAATTAAGGGGCTCTCAGGCAAAAAATATGGGAGCAGGAATAACAGTTCTTTAATAGGGAAGAAAATAAAAGGATAAAATAAACAATGCAGTAAACGAAAACAACACTGACAGAGTCAGAACACAACCTGACACCCTGCGGGTCAGGGTGTTGGTAGCAGTCCCACTGGAATTGTGGCTGCAGCCCTCCTGCAGTGTCAGGGGTGGTTCTGTTGGAGCAGGGATCCTGTAGAAGGGTGTATTCCTCCTCTGAAGATCCAGTGGAAGAGGCAGCTGCTGTTCCTCTGGGAAATCCAGTGGAGAAGCTGTGCTGGTGTTCCAGAATCTGCAGATTATATCCAGGTAGGAATGCTTGGCTCCTCCCTCTGGGCTCACATCTCCCAATGGGATGCTGTAGTTCTTATCAGCCATGCAGTGACATTCAATAGCTGTTATCAGCAGATGTCCCCAAGGAGGGAGGAGTGGGTGTGATCACTCAGAGAGAGAGAGATAAGGAAAACTGCCATACAGATGGTAATAGAATATATCTTGCCTTGCAATCTGGAACACATGTATTGGTTTTCTTTGGTCGGAAATAGTTTATATACGTGTGAGGTATATGGAGGAAGACCTGACAGATTTTGGCACAAAACTGTGAAGATGCATCCTTTAAGTTGTGTTCTCCAAGGTTCACACTCCACCTTGACTGTTGTTCTTGGGGTACCCATATGAGTGACTGTGGGTAATCTAAAGGACACTTCTGTCCCTTCTGTAGCCTTGTCATTTTCTATCTCCTCCAAGGACTTTGGCAACAAAGTGTTTCAACTGTTGTGCTGTCAAAAACTGTAGAAATTTTTAACATCTGCCCCATTTGCATGCTGCCTTTTGATGATCCTCCATGAGCAGCTGAGAAACTCAGCCTGCCTAAACTGCAATAAGCCTCAAAGCAATTATTGCTTCCCTCAGTGATCCATGGAAAAGCATATCTCTGCTCATTTAAGAAAATGCAAAGCTTTTCCTTCTTTCAGGGCTTATGTCTTGCCTTGCTGATGGGATGGTAACACCTCTGGTGTTGGCCATAAGCCCTTTAAGGCTCTAATGCAACCAAGTGTAAATACATAAATAATCCATTCATCTGCCTGTGCTCCCTCTGTGTCAGCTTAGAGCTTCCCAGGCACTCTGGGACTGGTGCTCATGGGCAGTCAGACCATGCCTGAAATAATTTTTGTAAAGTAAAAGAGTGTGTGCATATGGTAATCTTTATGCACTAATCTTCTTTTCTGGACAGGCTGAGGCTACTCTAAGAAATTGTCTCACAGCTGATTCTTTTATTTTTAACATGCCTCTGGTTGAAATTTCATCAGTTTGAAGTTTCAGGTGAAGTTTATGATACATTGTTCTTTAAAGTGTTGCATGAATAAATGATTTTGCCTGGAATCTAAAATGGTGAACTTGATATTGAGCACTAAACTGTCTTAGGGGTATATTTCAGGCTTCCCTGAAGTCCAACTTTCTATATGTGATAAAATTGTCAGATGAGTAACTCCATCCTGATAGTCACCTATGCTGTAACCTTTGTTGTTTATATGTCTTATATTTTTAGTTTTATTTGAAAAGTATCAGTAACCTTGTTTTGCTGCCTACAATGTATTTAATAATATTAGATGACATGCAGGTGTCATCTGAAGAGGTGGACACTGAAGAAGGAATCAAGAGTGTTCCTTTCCTGGCAAGGCACAATTTTTACTTCAGGAATGTTAACTGCAAATTGAATATCAGCAATGGATAAAACCTAATGGGATATTCTCCTGAGCTTCCCAGATCCACAGATGTTTCCATCTCCTGATGCCACCATAGGTTTGTTAAGAAGGAAAGGCCACAGATGAAAAATTCTCTGAACTACTGAAGTGGTTTCTTGCTAAAAATACTTTTGAATTTAATAAAAAGCTGGGCATTAGGATTCTAATGAGGGAAACTTCATGGAAAGTCAGATGAGCTGCAAGCTGGTCACCAGCAGGTAAGCAGCAGTTCTCTCAGAAATAAAATGTGTACTCATAAAAACAAGCACTAATGGACTGTTGGATAAATGCAATAGATTAGATGAGGATGGACAAGCAGAAAATAACTTGGTGAAGTTGATGGGTGGAAAGATTCCTACTGTTGCCCATATAAATACTGCAGAAATTTTCTGTCATAGCAGTTATTAAAATTGTACATTAAATCAAGAAAAATAAAACCAGAATACTATTAACATCAGCAATATATACACTGCAACAGAAGATGTTGCATTCATCAGAAATGAGCCTTTTGCTAACATCTTCCTAACTCCAGATTTCCCAGAAGGGCGAGTTGAGAAAGGTGAGCAATGACATCTAAGTACAAGAGATGATCTTGCTTTGAAACATATCACAATTATATCTTCTTTTGCTAAATTATCAAGAGAGACAAACAAAAGTAGTTCATCAACCATTCCAGAAGTACTAATAAATTATTTGATTGATACCATATGTAAGTACAGGTGAAAATAAAAATCTACTGAAAGAACATTCTGCTTTGATTTGCTCTGGTCACTAGTATGTTTTTTCTAAAAACAGTGGTGACATCATTCTCTTGGTAAATTAATGAATTAACTGTACTGTCCCACAGGATTTAGCTATTGAAACTCAGGATTTGTTTCATAACGAGTTGTTGTGTTTACAAGAGATGTTAATCTTGTATATTTGCTACTCCAGCTCTGAGTAACTTCAGTAGGACAGGTGAGAGAGTGTGGGTGTTTATTTTACACTGAGCTGGATAACTCTGTTGGTTGACTTTATCTGGCTGTTAATGCTGGAAAGAGTAAACAGAGAAAAGTCAACATCCTAGCACTGTATCTACAGACAAGCATTTACAGAAATATTTTTGCATTTCTACTTTACAGATGCCAGAAAAGATTGCAGAAGTTGAGAGGGAGCAAAGGATCTGCATGCTCACATATGTTATTTGAAGTAATGTGTGTGTTTTAAGCATTTCTGGAGTTCAGAGCAAACTTCCAGGCTCTGGAGGTTTATTCCTATCTCTCTGGGGTCAGTGGGTGTTGTGCTATTGATCCCCACAGAGGGAAGGCTGAATTGTCCAGATCACAGCCCTGCTCTGCCCCTTTGCTCTTTTCCCAGTACTGGCAGAGGGCTGATGTGCTTGAGAGCAGAGAGGGGGATTTGAAAGCACCAACTGAGACATTGATTTTAGTTTTAGGTCAAAAATTACTCTTCTCTAGGTACCTAATGAGAAATCCTTATATGATGGCAGGCACTTAGCTGGGGTTTAGCAGACCATCCTCACCAAGGAAAAATACAGTGAACTTCATAAAGTGTATTCCCTGGGTGACTCCTGCTGAGCTAAATGGGACTAAAGCAAATAATTAAAGTTTCTCTTTGTAGCATTTTGTGGTATTTTTAGGGCTCTCAGGATGAAGGAGGAATAGAGAATATGACTTCATGTTCTTAGAAGGCTAATTTATTATGATATGAGATTATAGAATACTATACTAAAGAATAGAGAAAGGATACTTACAGAAGGCTTAACAAGATAATAATTAAAAACTCACGACTGACTCCTCAGAGTCTGACACAGCTGGATGGTGATTGGTCATTAAGTCAAAACAACCCACATGTTGGATAAACAATTTCCAACCACATTCTAAAGCAGCAAAACAAGAGAAGCAAGTGGGATAATATTATTTTCATTTTTTCTCTGAGACTTTTCAGCTTCCCAGGAGAAAAAATTCTGGCCAAAGGGATTTTTCAAAAATATGACAATAACAGAATATTTTTCAACTTGACCTATGTATTTGGTGGCTACTGAAAGTATTTTTTTAGCATGGGGTCCTAGCAGGTACAACAAGCTTTCATCTCCTTGAACTTCTGAGAGCAGCTTTTCCCCACTGTAATTCAGATGTGTCTGAGGACAGCCTCTTTAATTTGGCAAGAGTAAATATCTGCAAAAGTATTTTAATTGTTTTAAGATGAGTTTCATAAAGGCTTTCTTCCAATCTCCTTAGGGTTTCTGTTTAGTTCTTATCACTGAGAGAACATTATTCTTTTACCTTGAGACGGAGAACAGAATGTTTAGGACAGAAATAATGAATTTTCATTCCTCTATAGTTTATTTTTTAAGCTTGAATATTACTGTAGTGGATGGTTTCCATGGCACTGATAATAACAATATAAGATCAACCACAGATCATAGAATATTGTGATGTAATGGATAATGTATTAAATACATTGAATACTGCACTTTCTTTTATTCTGAGTCAAGTTAAAATTACATGTGACATTCAGATCAATGAGAGGATTTTGAGTTAAATGTCTCATTATCTCCTAATAGAACAAGAAAAACTAATTTATTGTATTGCAGGTGTTCCTAGGTAGTAACTCTCTTTGGAATATGGTTTGACTGCAGAATGCTTTAGTTCATTATAACATTTAATGTATTTCTATATTAACACCAACAGAAACAAGGGTGGGGCAATCTGCAGCTGATCCTGAGGTCTGTGTTAATCCTGGGTTTAGTCTAGTCTTAACCCAATCCTCATTTGCTGAATAAGATGGAAGGAATTGAGCTCTTGTCAATGCAGTTCATCCCTTGGGTACGAAGGGTTTTGTCTGCGAGCATTGCATCATGACAAATTCAGTCAACTAAAATGGAACATATCTTAAAAGGAACGTATAACAAACAAATCTTGTTTGTTACAGCAAGCACAAGGCTGTCCTGTGAGTGTGTGCAGCTTCTGCTGGTGCCTATTAAACCCCACTGAGCCAGTGGCCAGTGTCACACCTCCTGCTCAAACTTCGCTCAGCTCAGACCTTTGCTTCCCTTGCACATTAAACATGCCTGGACTGCTTTAAGCTCTTTTCACAGTTTGATTAATGAGTTTATAAAACTCAGATCTTGTGAGACAGCAAGAGGGAGTGATAGCAAGAACGTGTCACTGCCATATTTTTTGGAAAAATTCCTTTGCCAAGATTTCTTCTCCTGGGAAGTTGAGAAGCCTCAGAGAAAAAGAAAAACAGTATTATTATTTCATTTGCTTCTCCTGTGTTTTGCTGCTTTGGAATGTGTTTAGAGAATGTTTATCCAACATGTGAATTGTTTTGATTTAATGACCAATCATGGTCAGGCTGTGTCAGACTCTGAGGAGTCAGTCACAAGTTTTTAATAAGTATCTTGTTAAGCCTTCTGTAAGTATCCTTTCTCTATTCTTTAGTTTAGTTTTAGTATAGCATTCTTTAATATAATATAGTATCATAAAATAATAAATTAGCCTTCTAAGAATATAGAGTCAAATTCACCATTTCCTTCCAATGACGGGGACCCCAAAAAATACCACAAGAATGAGTGAGTTTCTGTCAAAATGTGTAAAGCAGAGCTAAAGCAAATTTGTATCTGACTCTGAAGCCTTAAGGGTTTAAAGAAACATATGCACAACATCTGTTAAGAATCAGTGGGAAAAGCCTCAATTTCAGCTGCATGCATGGATCCAAAATGATTTCTCTTAATAAATTAAGGGCTCGGCTTTGCTGAATTGGTTCCAGATATACCAGGGTGAAGAACAGCATCTTGCCTAATGAAGTTGTGTAAATGGCTGAAGAAAATTGTCACTGGGACTTTATTTAAAGAAGTGGAAGCAGAATTTGACTGAAAAACTAAGTGCACACCAAGACATGTAATTAGGAGAAGATGAGTTAATAGTGTTTATCTTTTCTTGCTTTAATTTGGATTTCTTGTAGCTGGGGAAAGAGGGGAAATTTTGTGGTTTTTTGGTAAAACTGGAATGTACCCTCTGAAGCTTTTGATTCCACAGAAACAATTATTTTCCACTGGATCTGGCATTTTGACTGTTTGCTCTGGCTGTCAGTTTGTGCTGCAGCTCTGTATGTTTCCCTCAGTGCAAGTTTGGTGTTTTGGTGGTCCTGTCTCCTCAGTGAGTAGCTGCGAGTGTGTCTGTACTGACTTTAATCCACTGTTGCTGAATCGATGGCCATCTTAATCCCCTTTGTGCTCAAATTGAGGTCAATGGATTCTGAAATGAAGAAATCAATGGGCAATTGATGTCTTGGAGGAGATGGAAAATGAAACTTGACTTGTGAAGTAGTGTTACAAGATATACAGAAATATGACGGTGAAAATGGCCTTAGGCAAAGCAGCTTCAATTTGCTACACCTTTACCAGAGAACTGCTTGCATGTTTGCTAGATCAAGCAGAATTTACTGATGGTGTTGCACCATTTCTTAGACAGGTTACAATCTTTGCCAGTTCTTCTGTCCTCCTTTTCTTAGCTTGATGTGTTTTAGTAGGTTTTTCTATTTTTATAATTTGCCTGTTATTCTGAGACTGCACATTGTTCTGAGCCTGCCAACATCTCCTCCCATCTCACAACTTTCTCTTTTTATCTTTCTCTTGCTTCTGGCATCTTTCTGCCTTTTGTGCAGTACTCCACACTTTTTGAATCATTCTCTTGTGTGCTAATCCTTCTTAAAATCCTTATCCTTCTTAAAATCCTTATCCTTCTTAAAATCTCATATGTTTTTTAAGGCTCTCATAAAAATCCCTTAGGCATTAACCAAACCTTTTAAGATTGGTTGATGCCTCTTGTGTTGAGAACAGCAGCTGCTGGATGAGTCTCAGCTGCTTTCTCTGAATATTATAATTCATTACAGTTGAAGATTTTGCTGGTGAATACCATTCTTGTGCTCTAGCCTGCAAACCCTAAATATTAGTAAAATTGGCTTATGGGTTGGTGTGAGTTAATTCATTAGTGCTGAGCCCACAGGTCTTGAGAAGAGCTGCAGAGGTGAGATCCAAGCAGGTCTAAAAATACAGCAGTGTGCTCTGTGACTGAGGAAACTGAAATCTTGGTTTCCTGTGGCTTTATATTGTGTGGTTGGATTATCTTCCAGCAAATTATGTGCAGGCTCTGACTGAAACTTCCCCTGAATTTCTAACAGCATTTGTAGTGCTGTGCTCAGGGGGATTCTCTGATGTCTGACTCCATAATTAAAGTAGTGCTGATCTAATTTCTTTCCTCTGCATTGGAACCACTTTTCACAAAACTTTCAGGATCTAAATGTGTCTAAGCCTTCGGTTCCTCTCCTCAAATTTTCACTGAAATGGTTCTGATTCAATTATCACTGAATGGTTCTGATGTTAAGGGAATGCACAAAGGCAGCAGGATTGCCCAAGCCCTTTTTGTCTCAAATCAACCTTACAAAAATGGTTGGAGCAGGACTCATGGTTCAAATCTTTGGAAAATTGATGGCTGTTTCTTAGCTATGGGAATGGATGGAGGATTGTATACAAAAATCTCTGCTTGTCTTTTGGTGTAAGAGTCAGTGACTCTTGAGAGAACTTTCTGGTGGGCATTTGAAACAACTTTGGTGTGTCAGAAGGTGCAGAGAACAAGGCTTATTCTTGTTTTACATACTACATGTTAAGACAGTTTCATTCTAAGCAAAAAAATGGGAAATAAAACTTTATAGCAAAATTAAAATATACCTACCCTTTCCACAGATACTTATTTTGTAATTCCTATAGAATTACTCCTTACAGAATTAGAAAATCAAATTCATTTACAAATTATGTAAAAAAGCAAGAATGTAATTTTGGAAATTATTGGAGAGAAATCCAGATTTTTAAGCTGCCAGAGGGCACTTGTACATTTGATTTGAAAGAGATCCTGCTTATGTGGGTAGAGTTAATATCTGGCTTTCACAGTTACTGGATAGGACAGAGGGGCCTTCTCACTTTGATTTAGGAACTTGCTCTGAATGGGGAAATCACAAAAGGGGTTTGGCAGAGTTTGGGTATTGGCAGAGAGTGGGAAGGAGAGGGTTGCTTTTGTGTGTAGCTAGGAAATAAAATACTCATGCCTGTCCATCTAAGAATGATGACTGTGGAAATATTTTTACACTCTCTGATGAACCCAGGTAAAGGTGCAAAGTTAAATTTTTTCCCCATTCCTGTGTATTGAGCTTGAATGGGTTTTGAAGCAAAATTTCCAGTGCTGAAATCTCAGCTGATGGTTAATGCCATGGTGGCTGCTGTGAGGAACCACTTGGAAACCAATTTCTGAGGTGCTTTCTGAACACAGCATTATTTTCCTCTGCAGAAACACAGAGAAAAAGAGTGCCTGTAAATGTACATTGGGATTTGGGCAAACCTGTTTTGCATTGTCTCCCTGAATTAATGTTATTTTTCCCAGACATTGAATTTTAGGAAAATTTTTTAATTGAAAGGGGTGGCCGAAGGCTTTTAGTCATTTGTAGGCATCCTATAGAGATTTGTCATTCTCTCCTAAAAATTTGCTTTTATTTCCTGCTGGAATTTGTTTCACTTTGACATTGGACCTTGTTATGCCTTTGTCTGCTGACCTAAAGATCCTGTTAAGTCAGAAAAATCTCTTTCTTAGAGTAGGTATTTATAGACTAATTCATCACTCAAGCCAAACAGCATTTTTAAAACTCTTGGTGGCAAGTTGATTTTACAGACCTTGAATCATTTTTTTCCTTTTCCTTTGTGAACCCTTGTGTGACCTCTGCACTCTGAGAATGATGACAGAAATGTAATGGATTGATGTCCAGTCATAAAGTCTCCATGGTTTCAAAAGGCAGCAGTTGTATATTCCCATGGGATATTTCTATTTTTAGATTTCACAGTTCTACAGCCATCCTAGATGTTGTTAACCTGAATTATAGAGAGATGTATATTTATTTTCTTGGGCTTAATAATTCAATGCTTTGCTTCTTAAATTTCACTGGTACTTTAAGGTAAATTATAACATTTTTCTTTTCATTTCATTCAGAAATTTCTGTTAATTTCACAGAAATTAACTTTTAAAGTGAGCAGTACATGTTTAGAGATAGAAAAACATCCCAAAAGGATTTGCTTTCCACTCTTTGTTGTATCCCAGCCATGTCCTAAAAGCCAGTGAAGGAGCAGTCTCAGATTCAGAAGAAGCCACTAGACAACTATTCATTATTCCTCATTATTTCATTGTGTGTTCCTTATTCTGGTATTATCAGGCAGCAGAGTTAAAATAGTTTTTTAGTCTTCCTTTTTTTCCAAAGCACTCCAGCCCAACACACTCCAAGGAAAGGATCTCAGCAACAGAGTTCAGGGAGCTATCCAGTTTTTCCTCTCTCTGGGCAATAAGCAAATGTATTTTCTCATTATTATTTTTTTTTGTTGTTGTTAGCACATTAATCTGAAACCAGAAAGAAAAGACCAGCAAGTACTAAGGGTGATAAGGGATTTGCTGATGTTTCATGAAGGCAGCTAAATTGCAGCAATACAGCTGGGAAATAGGAATACTAAAGTCTACTCTAAACTCTATTTCACAATAATGACTCATAAAATATCAGTTCTTTGCTTTAAGACATTGTGGCTGTATTGTAACTATGCATTTCTGCAGAAAGCATCTGTAAGTTGAGTACAAAGACTAACTTATCAAATTGAGAGGAAATGAGGGAGAGAGATTATTTTTTTAAGCTCAAATGTGATTTTTCTGGCCCCAGATTTTTGAGTAAAAATTGAAGAGAAATCTTAAGGAAAGAAAAAAAAAGTGGACTATAAATGTAATAACTTGCTAGAGCCTTTTACGAACCCTCAGTACAAACAATATTTCTTGTGATAGCTTTGAAGATGGAATTTGGGTCATATTTCATGTGCTGATGCATACAACAGTGGCTGTAGTACATGACAAATATTTCTTTTTTTTTTCCTTAAAACAAAAACCTACCGCCTAGAACTCCTATTGCACTTTTTCTTGTTCACTATAAATCTGCAAGTGTTTGGTTGAGGGGAAACAAAGAACAGGGAAAAAAAAGAGGATTATAATATTTCATTTTAATTGAGATCTTTGTTGTACTCATTGCACTCCAAATGGACTCTAGCAATGCTCTTTGCAATGAGTCCATGTCAAAGAGCCTGGTCATTAATTCATGGGGGTAGTGATGCTCTGCAGTGCAGCTCCACGGAAGTCAGCAGAGTTGCTTCAGACAGCCCCAGAGGAGGGTCTGCTTTATCTGCTGGTGTCAGAACAACTCAACACAGTTGGTATCATTCTCCCCAGGTTCAGTTTGCTGTGCAGTCATTAAGGTATTTATCTCTGATGTCTGTGATCAAGCCATTTGCTGTGGGAAGCTATGAAATCAGAGGGTTTTGGGAAAGCTGCAAAAGGCAGGCCTCAGAGACAGCAGAACTGTGTTTAGAGCTAAGCAGTAGCCATGAGATTGGTCAGCAGAAAAATTATGTAAGAAGTAGAAAAGTAAGGACAAATAGAACAATGGTCTGTGTATTAACGCTTGGCTAGAATAACTCCCTAAGCTGTAGAAAAGTTTGTCTAGTGAGATATTAGGAAGTTCTAAGCTTAATAATGGAGCTCTGTGCATTGTGTTTTAAGGCTCACAAGCAGGTATTGTATTCAAAATAAGCCAGCATTGTTTTAACCAAAGGTACCTGTGCTTATAGTGGTTGGATGGAACTACTGTTAATGTGCTTCTGCTTTGTGTGATTGGTCAAAAAACTTTTAAAGTGAGTTGTAACATTTAGTTCTGGGTCTGCTGCCTGGGATGTGAGTTGCTGGCATCTTCCCCTTGGCATAACCATGTAATGAGGCTGATGCTGGAAAATAAACCAGCTCAAGGCACGTTCCTCAGCAGTCCTGTCCCATTTGTGATTTGTACACAGACCCCTGGTCAGTGATATTTGCAGCCAAACCCACACAGCCCATGCTCCTTTTGGTCAATGGGTCAGGTGAGTTGGACCCTGAAAGTGTTTGTTCCATGGAGCTGGATGACATAGGCCTCTAACTTTTGAAAAAAGAGGCAGAATGCAGATATGTCTAGTCTTTTGTAGATAGCTATCAGATTGTTTTGATCTTGATCCTCATCTGAAAGCAATGGACTCATGTTAATGGGAATATATCCTGCTTTTGATCTGAGTTATATTACCTGGTGCTATATAGGGACTGGTGTAATACATTGGCTGTCACCAACCCCACCCCTGCATGGACCCACCATGAAACCATGGTGAACACAGTGGTGTTGGGGTCATTTTGGACTTTTCCAAAGAGGTATTTTCCAATGATTCTATATTTTTTTTCATTCTGTGATTGACACGTGCTGATAGAGCCAGCTGGGTGTGTGCTGAGCCTGCACTGCCCCTGAGCTGTGCAAATCCCCAGTTAGGTGCTGTGAGCTATGAGAAAAGCTGCTGCAAAAGGGCATGCTGGCTATTTTGACCCTGCAGAGCACTTCTGTGTTTTGACAAATGGCACTGGAGCCATTTGAAGCAGGTACCCAAATGGGGGAAGGAGGATGCTCCATGCAGAATTCCCAGTCCCCAGGACAATGACTGGGAGACAGCACACAGACAGTTCATTTTTATTTAGCCCACATTTCCTCTCCTTTATTTTGCTGCTATGGAACTCCAGCTTAGGGAAGCTGCCTGTGCCTTATGTTGATGTTGAGCCTCCACCATCCAGACAGCAAAACTGGTCAGAAAAAGAAGTTTTTGTTTTTCGGGTCAGAAAAACAAGTTTTGGCCTCTTGTGATTTCTGCAGCCCAGTGAAAGCTAAACAAGCCTCTGAATAGCAGTGAACAGCAGCCCTAGATGAAACAGACATATGCAGACATAGATGTTGAAGAGAATGCTTTGCTGTAACTAATTTCTTGCATGAGAGTTGATTCCAGGAAAGTACTTACACCTCTTTCTTACAGATATATTTTAATATTTCAAATAAGATGTTCCAAAATATTCACATCAAAACTTTCATATCAAAAAAGATAATAGGCAGATGAAGTTGTAAATGTGAGGGGGAATATGAGGGAGGCCTGCCAGCTATCTTATCACATCTCCATGTCATTTGTGCTGTTTTATTTTGCTGCTCCTCCTAATCCACCTCACAGTGGCTGCCCAGTGAACATGTGCAAATACAACACAGAGCTCTTGAGGAAGGGAAAGAACACCAAGAGTGACCTTGCATGGCAACAAGGAAACACTGCTGTGGGCCTTCCAATTTGCGGTGATGGGCAGCATCAGTGTCATTAGATTTGATTTCTTCTTCAGGAGGAGATCCTGGGCAGAGGTGACTGCAGCAGGCTTTGAAGGGAATGGTCAGGGTGGCAAATACTTGGCTGGACACTGATTTCTGCACAGATCACCCTGATCCTTTCTCTTTCTTTCCCAACACAGCTCAGGAAGGGTATGAGGGAGAAGAAACATCTGCATGGTGGGAATCTGTGTCCCTGCCAGGGCAGTGACCTGGGACAGTGCTTCCCCTGCTGAAGGAGCAACGCGAGGATGCTTTTGTAGGGACAGCTTTCAGCAAATTGTTGCTGGTCCTGCCTGTGCCCTGAGTCACTTTGAAACCTGAATTCAGAAGTGCAGAGGTGCCACAAACACAACCTATCCTCTCCTGTCAGCTTCCACCCAATACAGGCTGTTTTTCCAAAATATATCTCTTGGAGAAAAAACCAATTCACTTAAAAAGTCCTTATATATGTATCCAGAGATGGACTAACTAGAATTTCTTTTGCAATAGAATTTCTGCCCTAGGAACTGGGCAATAATCTAAATTGGTCCAACATACAGCAACAAAATAGGGAGGGGAAAAATCTACCTTTTTTTTCCTCAGCAAAGACTCCAAGGACTCCAAGATACCAATAACATTTAACCTTCTCTCCTCTTCTGTAAATATCTGTCCCCTGAGGACCCTGACAATGGCTAAAACCCAATTGTTCAGTCTAGCAGAGCTCTAGAGACATCCTGCTGTTCTAAAATTGTAACTGTGAAACAGGATGGCAGTGTCTCATTATAAAAATTCCCTGTGATACCATTCCTAAATCAAGTTAGTATGCAAGAAGGGTCTTGGAGCAGAAGAGAGGCTTTCCTGTTTTTCATTCCCCTCTGATATTGTCTGTGTGGGAGGCAGCTGTTGGAAGGCTTGCAGGAACTTGAGAATTTGACTGAAAGCCATAAAATTGTACAAACACATTCAAAAGCTTTGTACAGTTTCTGTTGGAATCAGGGTTGCAAGTTTATGGTGAAAACTGAAAGCTTCATCTACTTATTATCTTTTTTGATATGAAAGTTTTTCTGTGAATATTTTGGAACATCTTATTTGAAATATTAAACTATATCTGTAAGAAAGATGTGTAAATACTTTCCTGGAATCAACTCTCATGCAAGAAATTAATTACAGCAAGGAATTCTCTTCAACATCTATGTCTGTGTATGTCTGTTTTCATCTAGGGCTGCTGTTCACTGCTATTCAGAGGTGCTTTCCAACTGTTTTATCATATTGTGTTAATTAAGATGATGTTTTCATTAGTTTCAGTTCACATATTGTTGGAATCTAGATTTTTGAAGAGAGATTTTAGCAGATAATGGAACGTGGGCAGCACAGTGGAGGCCACAGGGAGCTCATTACCCTTTCCTCAATTCATTGTGGTTTCATCAGTCATTAATTCCACTCTAAGTTCCCTGTTGTTAGAATGTGCATTGTGAGTGACTTTACTTTTCATATTCAACAATGTGCCACTTTCCATCCATAATACAAAGGTAGACAGTAATTACTGGCAGCATTAGAATACTTCAAAAGATTTAGAGACGTGGAAGAAGGCTCCCTGAGGAGGGTGTGCTTGAGTGTTTGAGACAACAACACAACCTTGTAAGGCTGGAGACAAAGGCAGTGAAGAAAAGGGCTGATGTTGAACTTGCTCTTCTATCACAAAGTGAGAATGAATCAGGCTGAGGACTCTCTGGTCTAAGGCCCTGCTTAAAGCAGGGCTGACTTCAGTGTTGGGTGATATTGCTCAGGGCCTTTTCCAATTGGGCTGTAAATGATTTTGAGGACACTGATTTCAGGATTTTTCAGGCTACCCTCAGGATTTTGAGCTTTTACTTATATTTAATGGGATTTTTTCTTGTAAATAATACCTCTTACTCCTTGTTCTGTTGCACTTTACCTCTCTGAGCATTTTGTGCGTCTTCTGTCTATACCACCCACTAAGCAGTTAAAGACAGTAATAAGATCCTCCCTTGGACCCTCTTTCTTTTCCAGACAGGACCAAAACAGATTTTTCAGCCTCTTTTGGTACTCCATGTGCTCCAGGCTCTGGAACATCTGCTGTACTCTCTCTTGTATGTCTGTGTCCCTCCTGTATACAGGAGCCCCAACTGAGACACTGTACTCCATATGCTGTCTTGCAAGTGCCAAACAATGATGAAAAATCACTTCTCTTGACTAGTTCTCTGTACTTTTACCCACTAATTGGTTGTTTATATTTGCTCCAGTGGTGCCCTCAATTTGCCCACCAGCACCTGTGAATCTTTTCTTACTTGTGGAGCAGCTTTCCAGCTGCTTGGCCTCTTGCCTGTGCCAGTGTCCAGATTATTCCTCCCTACGTACAGGGAATTTCCTGAACTCTGAGAAATTTCTGCCAGCTCATTTCTCCAGTCTGTTGAGCCCCTGCTCCAGTTTCCTATTGCCATCCTTGAAGATGCATCTGATGTTTGTCTTGCTCAAGTCATCACAAGCCTCCCCAGCCACCACAACCTTTCCAGGACACAGAGAACACATCCTAAATGCATCAGCCTTCACCCTTGGGTGCATCCTTCCTGCTCTCACAGGCTTGTGTAGTCTTTACTTTGATCTTCTACCACAAGGAGTGCTTCACTGCCCTTGGCTTTACCCTCAGCACAGGGGTGTTGGAGGAGACCTTTCAGTGAGCACAAAGGCAGTGAAATAAAATACCAAAAACCAAAACAAACACCAAATACCTCGTGTATTTCTATGTGGAGGCTCAATGGCCATACCCATTTCAATTTAAACACTCCTGTGGTTTATATCCATCACCCACCTGATCCACACACATACAAAAAGTTGTGCCTGACATCCTTTCTCCTTGTACAGCTGCAAATGGACCATGTGCATGCTGAGGCTCACACCTGGGAGCTGGAAGCAAGCTCCCCCAAATGGATTGAGGAATCAGACTTATGGCTGGGCTATTGTTCAATTAATAGATTTACCATCCTCTTTTGGTTGTTTGCTAGGTGCCAGAGCTTGGGCAGGTCTAGAAGTGAAGGCCCTCCCTAGAAAAGTGAAGTGATGGCTGGCTATAAGTCAGCTCTCAAGCAGATGCAAGCAGAGAAAGGTAGGACAGAGAACTACCAGCAATCAGAAAAGCTGAGTATAATCCTGGCACAATCCTATAACTCACAGAGCATATTAGGTGCTGAAATTCTTATTCCTCATTTTCTTGACAAATGATGCAACAAGAGCAGAAAATGGCTAATATGAATCTTGTCTCAGGCCTGTGATTACAGTGGTAATAAGGAATGATGTAAACTTAACTTGTTCCTGTTACAGAGTGCTAAGGAGAGTGAATTGGACTTCAGGAGCAGTGAGCAGCCAGAACAGAAGCTGGCTATGAAACAGGAGTTTAATAACCCTTTTTCATGATTTTTGAATTCTGTTCAGCATGGAGGGCTCTTGTGCAGTACTCAAAGCAACAGAAAATAAATGCTTCTTTGCTGTACCTCTTGACCATCAAAGACAATTTTATTTAAAGGAAGGGCATTTTGTAAGGATTTCAGGCCCACAGAATGGTTTGGATTGGAAGAAACCTCTAAAGGTCATGTGGTCTAACCCCTCTGAAATGAGCAGGGACATCCTGAACTACATTAGATTGCTCAGAGCCCCTTTCAGCCAGGCCTCAAATGTTTCCAGGGATCATTCACCACGTCTCTGGACAGCCTGTTCCTGTGTTTCACTGAAGACTATTGTAAGAAATCAAATAAAAAAAATTTCTTCCTTATATCTAGTCTGAATCTACCCCTGCAGGACATGAAATGCTTATTCACAAATACCATCTTCTAATCAGACTCTGTGTGGGTTTGCTTTACTTGAACATGAAATCTTGCAGAAAACACAATACGATACAGAAATCATGGCAAAAGGAGGCTTCAGTTCCTGGAAATCTCTATTTGCTCGATTTTAATCCCTTTGTATATTTTCTAAATAAATGATCATTAAATTAGTAAGCTCTGATAAACCCAATAACTGGTATAGCCCTTTAGTTTGCTTTCAGGCAAACTTTCAGTGTCTTGGGAGGGAGCACAATCTTTCCAAGCCACTGTTCTGCAGCCCTCTGGGGCAGCACTCTGCTGAGCTGCCAATGCATGGATTATCAGGTGCCTGCCCCTTTCACTTCCTTTTGTCAAAAGGCTTCTCTCAAAAGCTTGATTTATTTAAAAGTCTTGTCTTCATCTCTTCTTAGTGACTGTAATTGAAATGTAACATTTCTGTAACATAACACCTTGGCTTAGGACTGTCCATTTTAGCAAATTCTTGCTATTTTGAACTATGAAAACAATTTTCTTCATTTATTTTGTTTTTGACATCTCTGTTCTTTTGGTGTTTCTTCAATGCCTCTATTTATCTGTGGCTAAATGAGAACTATCCAATTTTATTGGGATTTTCTGATTCTGATATTCATTCTGACATTTTTCTTTCCACTGGTGTAGAAGTTGGTTTGTTCAGCCCTGAGAAGCATCCCAGACAACAGTGTTAGAGTTTTGATATTAAAAACATGCACACAGACTGATTCTCTTCTATTTGCAATGTTTCTTCTTCAGTGATCTGCTTCTGGTTCATCTGCAGACTTGCAGATTCAATGCAAAGCTTTTTATCATGTTTGCATGCAGGTTTACTGCTGGTTTCAGATCATTAGCTGCTCTTGAAAGTGTTTGTGGTATTACTAATGGGACCCAAGCTGAACCTTAGTTGTGATTAAGTACTTCCACATTTGCAAATTCCTCTTTGGTGGTATCTGTTAGTTTCTCTTTTGGGTCTTACAGCCAGTGCTCATTGATTAGTTTCTGCTTTGAAACTGCAACTCCAGGGGAAGCTTGAAAATGTTATTCATAGGTACTTGCTTGGGTCAATATAGCAAGTGGACCATCTATTTCACTTTGTGTACACATCTTCAAGTAGCTCCCTGACCTGTGGGTGTGTAAGAGGCTAATAAACAGCCTGCTCTGTGATTCTGCAGCAGTTCTGCTCTCAGCCCTCCCTGCTGCTTCTGTAAAGAGAGTTTGATTTATTTCAACAGGTCAAAAGTTGGTGTTTGCTGCTGATGCCAAAAGGTTTTTCTCTTTTGGGTTCCTCTTGTGCTGTAGCCCCCATGGCAGTTTGCTAATCTAGCACAGGTTCTGTGGGCTTTGCAGGGGGCTTACATATTTCTTCTGAGTTTTGAACCTTTTTGTCTTGGAGTCTTGGCACATGCAATATTACTTGAAAATGAGGTGATGGGGCAAGGCTTTTTTGCACTTTAAAATAATATAGCTCTTGTTTGAGACTCAAGTCTGGTCTTTTACGGTTTAAGACCCTTTGCTTCAGTCATTCTTAATGTTTGCTGCAGCTCACATCCCCAGACCATCAGCAAGCCCTTTCACATTTTCAGATGAGTTGTCTGGCTTGCTGTCCAGTCACATTTTTATAAATATTCCTGTATAATATTTAAATTCTACTTTACTGTAGTGAGGTGGAAACAGATGTCAGGGTTTCAGCTCTGCTCATGAATTTAGCATCCTGCTTTACCAGTTTCCTCTGTCATGGCACAGAAGGTACAAAAATGTCATTTTGGATCCTTTGCTACATCCCATGGCATTGTTGTAAGGGAGGAGAACGCTCAACTTCTCATATCATTTAATTTGACACTTCTGTTTAATTTTGTCCAGCTGCATCTCAGAACCAAAAATTGTGCAATCCAAGAGAATGGCCCATTTTCTTCCAAGGTGAAGACAGGAGAAAATCAGGGAAAATGTACAGAAGGCCTCCTCCCTCTGATGGTGTCATGCAGGTACATCCAGGCTATCCACATGGGACTGTTCTCCAGCCTGCATTCAAAAACTCCTGCTTGAGGAAGCTTCAGTAGGTTCTCTAGGAGGTATGAAAAAGAATTTTGTAATTCTGATATAACATTACCTTTTTTCCTTGCTTTACTGGCAACCAAGGAGAAATCAGATCCATTCTTTGGATCCTGTACATTATCCATACATTATCCTGTATAGGATACTGTTTTGTGAAATTTAGTGGTTCCCACCGTGTTAATTTGGTCTTTTTTTTAGCTACACTGGCTCTTCTGTGTCTATCTTGTGTGTGCTGTGTTTAATGAACAAGATCTCTTAAGAACAATGATTAAAAATTCTTTCCTGTGTTAAAACGCACATCTCACTGACTTATTGGTACACTGGAACATAAGTTTTAAACATCAACACAGCTTTTTTTTTTTTCACTGCCTGTGCAGATGCCTGAACTTTTTTTCCTGTAGTATTGTTGTTTCCTGTAGTCATACTGACTGCTGTGTTGTGGCATTGTTTCCTGCTTTCCACCATTTGCAAAATTCATCTCTGTTGCAGTTGCTTCCCAATTTTGCTTACAGATTATCATCCATATATCTTCTTGGACTTTCTCTAGGATTCTGTGTACCTATTTCTTTTACTGTTTGATATTTGCACATCTGTATATATCTTGACTGCAGCAGTGTGAAATCCACCCCTAGAGCTCACAGACTTGCTTTTTAATAGTTACAACCTGTCTGGTTTTTAATAAAAAAGCCTTTTATGACCCCATCTTCAGATGAAAGGGTCTTTAATTTTGCATCTTCATTTCATCTCTTCAAGTTTTTTAATAAGTAATGGATAGTGCTGTAGACTTGCTGTTAATTTGTAAATTCATTTCCATCTTTGCTGGATTTTTGTATTAATGTTCAAAAAATACATAGCATTTAGAATGAAGGGAAAAAAATAATATGTGAGACTGTATTCAAACAACAAGCAGAAACCTCATGTTCACAATCCCTGAACCTCCTGGTGAACTGAAGCCACCATGATATGTGCTGGAAAGGCCCAGCAGGACAGGGAATGCAGCAAATTTCTGATGACAGAACTGAGCACAGCTCCTTGACACAGTGATTGAGAAACTGATGAGTGGGGAGACCCTGCTGACCTGGGCCTTGTTCTGTCCAGTTTGAAAATCTCCAAAGCTGGTGATTCTCTGAGCATCATTTTCTCTGTGAATGTCTTTTCCCCTCTTCCATTGTGCCGACTTCTGCCTTTTTATGGTGCAACTGCTGGATCATCCTGTCTCTGTCCAGCTGGTGAACTCCTTTCACTGAACTGCTGAGGCAGATTGATCTGCTATGGTCAGCCATGTACATACAGCTTTGTTTCACTGACCTGTTCTGGTTTCCTGTCTTGTGGGGTCTTAAACTTTTCAGTGAACATTTCAGTGCTGCAGGCCAGAGGGGTCATGAGGGGCTGAGAAGGGGAAAGGGTGAGAGAAATAAGGGCTCAGCTGGTGCTGTTTTTCAGCCCTTTCGCTCTGAGATCAGTACAAGGAGTGACAACACACATCTTGGAAGTAAATTCATGGCTACATACCCAGAGGTCTTTGTTTTCCTCACCTAAGAATGATGTTTGACAAGGGCATGAACAGAAATGGAGATCACTGAAGATCTTTGACTTGGAACTGATCAGTGAGAAATAGCATAAAAGATGGTGGCTTAGGTGGACATAAAAACCAGGCTGGGTTGTTCTTCACAAAGTCATAGGAGTGGAGAGCACTGTAATGCAAGAAGGGTGATGAATAAGCAGAAGGAGTTGTAAATCTTAATTCAGGTTCTTAGCTACCCACATATCTGCTGCAAATAAAATATATTTCAGAGGGAGCCTGTTCAGCAAGTGCTTTGAATGTGTTTCTCATGGACTTTGGTAAAGTTAATTAAGATAAGAAGAATAGGGTGAACTTTGATTAAATACTGACCAATGAAAAAAAAACTGCTTGACAATATTTAGACAAAGATCATGTTAGTTGAGAATGATCATGAAATGATACATTTATGATTCACAGGATTTGAAGGAACATAAGCAAAAAAACAGTAACCATGGATTTCAAGTAGGAAGGCTTCAATATTAAAAAATTGGTAGGTGTTGCCTGGGAGGCAAGACTGATGGAACAGGGAATTTAGAAAGCTGCAGTTCCTTTTAGAAGAATATTAATAAGGCTCTCTCCTTGTGGAGGAGAGATAAGAAGTCAGTAAAAGATCAACTTGGCTAAATTATGAGACTTTCATTGACTTCAAACACAGGAGAAAAGGATACAGAAAGTAGAAACTAGGTCAGGTTACTAAGAAGGGGAATAAAGGCATTGTGAGAGCTCTCAGTGACCTAATCAGAAAGGTTAAGACATGAAGTGAGATGAAATAGCAAGGTACATTACTTAGGAGAGGTCCAAATGTTGACACTTAATAGACAGAAGATTTGGAGAAGCCTAAACTGATGAGTGCTTTATTCTGTGCTGATCTTCACTTGCCAGCAGCTAGACAGCACTGCTAATACCTGTAGCACAAAGGAGTGAAATGACAGCCAGAGCAGGAGAGCAAAACAGCAGAGGGAGTTCTCAAACTGATCATGGGAAGTTTTTCTGTCCAAGGAATTTTAGCAGCCCTTAGCAACCTTTTTTCCCATGGGGATGCCTGGAGATAAGTGAGGTACCCAGTGAGTGTAAAATGTGGATGGACACTGGGGAAGTGTGGTCTAGAGGAAATGACAGTAGATGGATTAGTTCTCTCAGAAAAACACAACACACAAGGATTTCACCTTGAAGTGAAGGATTTAGTCAGTGAAGTCCTTCAAGGTTTCCTCAGGGTTTGGCTGTGACCAGTGTTTTTTTTAGTGACCTGTACAATGGAGAGGATCCTGAGATGAGAATCCCCATCAGAGCAACACAGACCATAATTCAAAATGATTTTGACAGAATGGAAGTATGACCTGAAAAATGAGAACATTATTTAATAGGGAATGATTGCACTTATGTAGGAATAATCAAGTAGATGAGTATAGGATGAGAAGAAAAGTCTCAGGACATTCAGAGATGGGTAAAGAGGCTATAGAGAACTGCAAAATAGACAGAGATGAATGATGGCAAGCGTTGCAAAGTACTTAGTGTCACAGGGAATGTGTGAACAGGAGCACAGGCTGCCCTGTGATGTAATTACTTCTGTGTAGCAAAAGGATGGCCTTAGACAGAGAATTGTGCCATTTTTAGTGCTGTCCTTCAAGACAGAGATGATCTATTCTCTATCTGAGAACAGTTTGAAACATGACCTACAAGAAAACATTGAAAGAATTTGGCTTGTTCAAGCTAAAAAAAGAATGCTGATAAAAACATATTATCTTATTTATTTAATTTTCATATTACCTTTTACTCATGTTCCCCTATTTTCTCTAGTTAAAGAAAAAAGGGGAGTATTTTCTCTAAATGCATTTTTAAAATGGAAAAAGGAGAAGGTTTGACCTTCAGCAAGGAAGTTTCAATTTGAGCTGCAGAGACTCTGTCTTTGGGGCTGACTTCATTGACAAATATTCATCAG
>NW_005054367.1:3739053-3751046 GCF_000277835.1 Geospiza fortis
AGCCTGATTTTCTGTGGTGTGAGTGAATGAAAGTGAATGGAATTTTTATTTGCATTGCTGTTTGGAGGCAGTGACCCTTCTCCCTGCTGATGCCACCCTGGCTTGTGAAAGACACGAGGATGAGGAATGCTGCTGGCAGTAATCACTTGTTGCTGCTCCATCTTTGCTTTCAGACCTCTAGCCACCAAAAGGAGGGATATTATCCCATGGCACAGCTGATTTTTCCCTTTCACAGACAGAGAGTGAAATTCATATAAAAGCCTTTGATTGAAAACTGTTTGTTTCTGTGTGATGTGTAAATATCACATTATCACTTCACAATTGATGAGTGAGCAGAAAAATAAACATCTTTGTGATCACTTGTTTGTAATACAGGCAAATCTGTTCAAATTATGAAATGAAGTAATTTTGCCAGCTTTTACATATATTTTCTTTTCTGTTTTCATTGTTTGTCATGCTTCAGAATGGAATAAATCTACAAGAAAGTTGTAGAAAGGCAAAATGTAATTGCTGAAGAAAGAAATTGGCAAGGAGTTAGGACTTGTCTATCATTTGTCATCTATCAGTTGCAGAGGGGGCATAAATGACTCTTGTTAGACTCTGAGATGTTTTGTATTAAGACAGAGTTTGCTGTGTTTAATGGCATTTAAACCTTCCATAAGACAATATGTTTTAGCCTTGTGTACTCTCAGTTTTAGAAAACAGTTGTAGACACAATTTCCTAGAAATAAATGATGCTGTGGGTTGATTGATACATTTGAACCCAAACCCCTCAAAGACTGTTTGGCAGCTAAAAAAAACCATTGAGGAACCAAGGAAAAGAGTAAGATTTTTCTTTTTAATAAATCTGTTCTCATGAACCATAAATAGTTCTGATATCTAGGACGATTTTTTCAGGACAGAGAGCATCATGTTTTGGTGTTTGATATGGTTCCACTTACATGTCATTTTTCCCTGTACATAAGAAATAGTGTACTGTGTTCAGGGATCTGTTTTTTATACTGTCAGAATGTGTAATCAATGGAGTTTTAAATATTCTTTTCTTTTTTTTTAGTTGTGGGAAGTTATGCATAATGCAACATGTGAGAATACCTTTAGCACCGCTGCTAATGAAAATCCATTTTTTTAAAATCTCAGGCTTTAATGAATGCAGGAATGTGTTATTCCTTGCAGACATTATTTTGAAGATTATCCCAGGTTATTAGATTTGATTAAAGGATTTTATGCTTGGCTTGCTTGAGAGCTGAGGATTAAGCAATAAGGAACTTTCTCCTATGCTGTATCTTTGGGCTTATCATTTCAGTACCGCAGGGCTTTGATTACTTACTCAATTTTGTAAAACATACAGATTTTGTTAATTTACAGCTTTTCAGATCAGTCAGAGCTATTAAGCCTGCTGGGTGATATCCTGCCTGACAAGCCCTATTACAGGCTAGGTTTGCTTCTGCTGGCTTGACCAATGTGTGCCCTTTGTCAATACAGAGCACTCAACCCTTGTGGGTCCCAGTCCCTCCATACAGGGACTTCAGTGTCCTTGGGAATTGAATTTGCCCACCTGTTAGCAAAGTTTTGGGCATCAGAAATTTTTTAAACTTGTGTGGAGGATGTGAGCTCCTTCAGCTTCCTTCAGAGACAAGGACAGGTACTAAGATGGTTCAGCGGGTGCCTGTGTGGATTGTTTGTCTACTTTACTGTAGAACTATCCCTGATCTGCCTTTGCAGCACACCAGGCTTCATCTGGTGCCTTCTTCCAAAGTCTTTGGAGGGAAAGGTGAGGAATCCAGATGCTCCCTTCACTGTTACAGTAGTTTACAGACAAGAGACAAATGTGTTTTCACTCCATGGATGCTGCAGACAGAGGATGTAAGTGTGTGTGTCTGTTTGTCCTCTCTGAAGGCAGTGCAGAGATGGTCAGAGGTCCATGAGCAGGGTCAGAAGATCACTGTGAATAACTCTCCTGAGGATAAAACCCCATTCTGCTCATGGTTCTGCCTCCCAGTACCAGGAGTTAGGGCTATAAGAATTCTTCTCCTTGCTAGTGGGTGTGCCTGGCTGTTATGCTGTGTCTGTGCTCACCCACAGCCTGTGCACTGGGGATGTCTGGAGGATCTGAGTGGGAATGCTGCCACTCAGATCCTCCAGCCAAACTTGCAGCAGTTCCAGCAGATGGTCTGCTGCAGGTGCCTTTGCAGCCCAGCCTTCCCACACACACTGTCAAGGAGCAGTCAAATTCAAAGATGTGGGTTTGTGTTTTGAGTTGGTCTTCAATACCAGTTGATGCACTTCACATAAATATGGTCTTTGTTCATGGCAAAAGACTTTCCTTGTCCCTAAATAGCTGCATAAAGGATACATCTTTTGTTTCTAAACCAGTCTGTTTTGCTGGTTCTTCAGCTCATTTCCATCCAATGTGGGATGAAGGACCTTGGAATCTAGAACAAAGCAAGACCTTTACTTCTTCAACTTAACTTCCCACAGACAGATTGCCAACACAACGAGTCCAGCAGACTGCCCAGGCCACTTCTTGATATTTCAAGATCCTACATGTGTATAGGTTCCTCAGATGTTCTTTGAAATATGTGGGCTGGTGGTCATTTTAGTGTTAAACTTCAGTGTACACAAGCAGATAAATACAGTAGCTGAGTTTTCACAACATCTAATGCATTTAATTGTTACTGCCCCATCCGACTTGATGTTCCCACTTTGGTCTATGATTTTGATTTTTTTTTCCAGCCTTGACCTCTTTTCTATTATCAAAGAGCTGAGAAACAGACACCATTCTTTTACTTTTTATTCCCTGGGGTCAGTTCATAACTTATTCAGTGTATTAATTGCGTGTTTCACCGCGCTTGGCTTATCGTTCTTCAAACAACTCATTTGCAGCGCTGCAGTTCAATCTGGTTCTAGCTCTCGTTTGAAAGAAATTAAACTTAGATTGAGCAGAAATCAGTCTGTAGCTGTTAACCCTTGGGAGTTCAGGGAAAGTTCTGGGCTTCATGGCTTTTGTCAACTTTTCTATGTAAGGTGGCCTGGGTGGTGATGGGACATAGAACTCAGTTACAGCAATGCCAGAGGAGAGGTATGAAAGGGAGCCAAGGCATTTCTAATGCTGTTGATGATGTATATTCCTTTGCTTTCCTTACTTGCTGTTTCTTGGCAGGACCCTCCTCCTTTTTTACATACTGTCCTTGATGGAACCATTTTGGCAGGTAGGCTGCTACAAGGGTGAATGTCTCAGAATATTCTGCTCAGCTAATTTCCTCTCAGTCGTCCCTTTGCAAGTTTGGGAGGTGTGGACCTGGGAAACCTTAGGGGACAGAAAAAAAAATTTCCAGTGACTTCCATTCAGAAACCCTTCCTGAATGAAATGCACCATTTTTGTTTCTATTTTGGTGTTATTTTAATCAATCGATTGAACTTATTAAAATGTGATCCATATTCAGACATTAAAAACCTTTCACCTAAATTAACTTTTGATAGAACCATTTTATTAGTGTTCTTAGACCTCCAATGAGGAGTAAAGATGGTAAATCATTAATATATATTCAGCCATTTTAAAAATTAAATCTGTGCCCTGATGTGTTTTACTGTTTTATAGCTATTATATGAAGCCCCTTGGGATATTCTCATAAAAGGTGCCCCATAAATTTTATATAGCCTTGTACAGCATTATATTTTATTGCAATATTCCAGCTTTTCATAAAACCCCCAAGGCATCATTTTTTTCCCCTGAAGGCCTCCATGGGAGAAAGACATCAAAATTTGTGTTGGCAATTTCTAGTGAAAACACCTACCATTTGCAATTGTCATCTCTGTTCTCAGTGACATATTGTCTTCTGTCATTTTCAATGGAAAAAGCTTAGGTGTAAAAGATAGAAATGGAGATGGATCTGCAGGAATAAGAGGGATCTATTTTGTATGTACTTCTGTCTCTGATTACATACCAGTTGGTTTCTCTCTGCTTGTTTTACCCTCCTGCTGGGCTTTCACAGGCTCTCCTGCAGTGTAGCTGCTTCTGTAAAAACATCCAGGGCCACATTCTGCAGGGGATGGCAGAGGCAGATGCTGGGTGGGGTCCATATGCTCCCAAGTCCTAATGATGGTCCCTGGGGACAAGCAAATGAACCCTGGGGCAGTATCCAAGCTTGGGGACATTGCTCTGTGATCCACATTGGCAGGAACAAAGAGAGAGATGCCGATTTTGTCAGCTCTCTGGAGACTTGTAGTCCCTACAAAGGAGAGAAGGAATGGTCTCCTGGTAGCCTGAAATTTAGTACATGAGCTCAGTTCCCATGTATACCACAACACACTGTCAATGCATTGGCATATTAGAAGATAGCAGGTTTCTAACTTTATTTTGAAGGCCTAAAGCAGCAAATCCTCTTTGTGTGTGGGGATCTGAAATGTTCTGGGGTGCTTAGATGATTAAAAACTCAAGATGGGCGTGTGGAGAAGACTCTGGGACAGATGTCATCTCACTCTCAGTGTGCAGTGCCCAAGGCTGTGGTGCCTGAAGGGAAGGAGTCCTTCAGGAAAGCCATACTGCTGTTCCAGAAACAGCAGCTGCTCCAGCTCCAAACTCCAGTGAGGAGGGACTGCAGAAACCCAGAAGCTCAAAATAGACTGTTGCAGACATTGGGGAATACAAAGGAGCTTCCTCCACACTGTGAATTTTCTTCAAAATCACAATTGTCTCTTAATGTGGAAATGACTTTGCTGCTACTGCTTTGCTCAAGGATTGAATTTAGTCCTTGCTTGAATTGCTTTGGGGCATGCAGAAAGGAGATACTTTCCATGTCTTTCAATTTCTTCAAGGGCCATCAGTGCTTTTCCTTGAAGCCTTACTTGCAATGTTTCTCAGTTATCAAATAAAGTGCTCCCCTAGATTCCAAGTTAAGATAAGGAATACTTAAATCAAAACGCTTAAAGCAAAAGATAATTTCAGAAAGGTCCCATGAGTTTTCAGGCTTGTGATGTTTCTGAGCATTTGTCATCCCCTTCAGTTATTTTTGGCAGGACCAGTGATGTTCCAACGAATTCTGCCCATCAACAGATCTGATAGTACAGGCCATATCAGAGTTGCTGCCTCTGAGCAAATTACTTGAGAGTTAATGCCTCCTAACTTGTGCCTTTTGAATGATGCATGTATCTTCTACCCTCTTTGACCCCCACTTCATCTGTGATCTAATTCAAAGAGTGAACTTAAGTGAGAAAAGGAAAGAAAGTCCAATGTAAATTCATCTATGTATCTGTGCTCTTGCCTTATCTAATGTATTTTTCCTCTTCCTAACACTGACCAACTTACTAAAAGCGTGAAATTTATAGTTAAGTTTGTGTGTCACTTGTAATTTTGCCTCCTGAGTTCTCCTCTTGGATCTGGTTTTGTTCTTGCATTAGGTGTGCTGCTGGTCCTAATGCCTCTATAAATCCATTTACTGTCTCACTCCTTGCTGTTTGATTCTGTTCATCATTATTATCCAACCTTGTCAGCAATTTTAATCACAGTGATGAAACCAGATTAGAACTATTTAAATATGCTAATATGGTGACAGGCAATTGAAGGGCTTCTTATAAATGACTGAAAATCAAACATAACTTCCCTTGCTGTGCTGCACCTTATTAGCTGTGATGTTTCTGGCTTGTCAAATATTGCCACTTACTTTCTTTGTGCTCTGACCTACCCTTTAGATTGCTCTCAGTTTATTTCAAATCCTTCCCAAATTGCATTTGAGCATTTCTCTCCTCACCAAGGTGGGTTTGTAAAACTGCACCACAGATTGCTCCCAATTGCAATGGACCATAATCTACCAGAAAAGCAGATAGGAAGAGTTAAACAATCACTGGAGAACTTCAAAGAGTGAATCAGGAATTCTTGTCATATTTTGCAGCTATTAAGGCAGGAGGTTTAAATGTAAGCTTTAGACACCACTGACCAGCACAACATAGGAATACAAAGGTATCACAGAGTTGTCAAATCTCCTGCTGAGGGGCTTTTAGCACTACATCAAGATTGTCTGCCTGTCAGTGATAGGACAAGGGGGAATAGTTTTAAACTGAAAAGAAGAGATTTAGATAAGATGTTGGGAAGAAGTTCTTTATTCAGAAGGTGATGAGACACAGGCACAGGCTGCCCAGAGAAGCTGTGGACATCCTTACATGGAAAAGTTCAAGGCCAGGTTGGGCAGGGTTTTGAGCTACCTGCTCTAGTGGAAGGTGTTCCTGCCCATGGCAGGGGAGTTGGAATTAGATGATCATTTGGGTCCCTTCCAGCTCATACCCTTCTATGATTGTTACAGGACTGAATTTATTGCCAAGCCTAATTTGGTCAGCTAGAAGTATAACTTCATTTCATGCTTCTAACTAATCCAATTATGGTAGCAAAACACTGAGATTAGCAGCCTCCAGTGTAACCCTAAATGAAAAAGACAGCCCAGATCCCAGCAGAGATCCTGGCCTGTGTTATAATTCTGGCAGAGTGGGAAGCAGTGGGAATAGGAAAGCAGTGTGTCTGTTTTGTGGTTGCAGCAGAAGTGCTTGTCCTACACAGACTTACACGGGAGATAAAGACTTTGCTAGAGGATGATGTCTCTAGACAGCTTTACTCAGGAACATGTGGGCTTTGTCCATGTTTACAAAGTTAGTAAAGCAACTGTTTGCAGATTTGTAACAGAAAAAAATTGAATATGTTGATTTTTTTTGAAGGGTGTCTAAATTGCATATTAATGAAAGCTAATTTATGACATTCTAGAGGAAAAGTTTTTCCAGATATTAGCATTTCAGAAAAAGAAAGAAAACCTAATTTTACGCATTGTCTTTTTCTCAGATCTTCATGACCATTGGTGTACTATGCTATTGTATGTCGGGCTGGGAGATGTATGCACAGGTGATTATTTGGGAGAGACTGGAGGTCCAGTCCTGCAGTCTCAGCAGTGCTGAGATCTCAGCTGAGTGCTATAGACACAGAGTAGTGAGACATTTACAGCAAATCCTGAGCAGTTGTAGAGACCCTGAGAAATGAGCTCCAGAAGGAGACGACTAGAAAATGTGACCTACGTCTTCAATTTACTAAAAATAGAGAGTATGAATGCCCTAGGAGTTGGACAAGAAGAAGTGAGCTCAACCCCTAGAAAGGGAGGTTCAGGTTAGAATGATATTGCAGTTAGGAAAAGTCTTTTTGGAAGATCTGTGGAGCTGTATGGGAGATGTACAATTTCCACCCCTGGAGGTCTTTCAGGAGCACTGAGCTCAGCATTGCTTGGGATGATTAAGGCATGGCAAATCCTCAGCTGGGGCACAGCTTATAGATCTACTAGTGCCACTTCCTTTTTATTTACTGCATCAAAAGGAGTAATAAGGAAGTATAAACCCACAAAATGCCATGATAATTTATAATTTCAAATAAAATAATAAATAATTAGTGTATCTAAAAGGCTAGAAACTCTTTTACCAAATGAATTCTCAGTTCTAGACTCTGGATAAATTAATGTTAGATGTATCCCAAGATAAATCTGGAAAGTGCTAGAGAGATACATCAGATACATGTCATCCTTTTCAAAGCAGGATGTCATTTGCATGTTTTACATCAAAACAAATACTATAAAACTGCAGTGGTTTGCAAAGCCTGTCTTCACTCAGACAAGAAAGTCTTACAGTCATGTATTCCCAAGTAAACTCCTTGAGAGTGAGCTGGGAGAGTGACCTTCAGCAGAAGAAGGAGATCATGTGTTGACGATGCCTTGGGATGCCTTGTCTTGTTCCATCACCATTGCAGGCAACAAGGAAAGCTTTTCAAGAGGTAACAAAATCCAGCTCTTACAGGGATTTACAGTCTAACATGATAAATCATGTTTGCTACCCAGGCATGAGAATAGTCTTGATGCTATTCCTACTACTCATAAAATCAGAAGCTTGCTTTATGTAGGAGCAGGCATTAAAACTGGGCTAATATTTCTGCCCTGTTATGCATAAATATGGCAAAAATATCTATATGTCCAAGAATGCCAGATTTCCCTCTGAGTTTAAAAAGCTAATGGAAATAAATCAGTGTGTATAAAACCAAGAGGGAAATGTAATTAATGCCTCTCAGTGCAGTCTTTTCCACATAAGAATCCCCTGGCAAAAACTACACCTGTGATCATCTGGGTAATGTAAAGTGTCACTTACAGCCATCACTAATGGAGCTCTCAGTACGTAAAATGATGAGCTCCCAGCCACAGGGTTTATTGAAGATGTTAAATAGTTCAGAGCACATAAACACTCAGCTCTCAGCTCAGCTTTGCCAAGAGATCTGCAAAAGGAGGGTTGAAATGGGAGGTGGCACAAATCTGCTGCCCTGGATCCTCTCACCCTCTCCAGCCAGGGCAAGAATCTTCTTTAGAGTCTGTTTTCTAGTAGTTGTCTATAATCTGTGATTGAAAGAGACAGATCTGAAGTTAGTTACCCGTTGTTGAGTGCTGAAATGTTGTTTTTCCTTTGTTGAATTATTGTTGTCATGCTGAGTTGGGGCAGCCAGAGGTTTATTTCTTTTTGTCGCATAGATTTATTCTGCAGTATTCTGTGATTAGAACATTTCAAAATCTGCCAGAAATTTTCATGTAAATGGACTTTAAAAACATCATCACCTTTTATCATCATTTTACTGAACTCTCCTGAAATGATCAACTTCAACTTTGAATTTTTCTACTTCATTTTCACTTATTGATGTTCTAACATGTAGCCTGAATGAAACAAACCAATGATATTCTTTTTCTTTCTTGTTCTCGTTTTGTGTGTCCCAAAAATTTATTGCCAGGGTCCAGCTAGGAAATGTGGCCTTTGATTTAAGTTCAGCTCCCTGAAAGACAGAAGGTGGTTGTGGTTTTAGAAGATCTGCTTCCCTGAGGCTTGGTTTCATATGTTGGAGGAAGCTCTTACATCTCTAGGACTGAACAGCATTAGCCACAACAGTCCTCAGGATTTTAGTAAAAGTAAATAGTAATTAAAAATGCTAAGAAGAACATAGTTACAGAGCTAGTAATCAGCATCCACAATCAAGTACTTTTCCTGGCATCATTGTTAACAGTGTTCAGCTAATCCTTTGGAAGATTTTTTGCTTATACCCAATACAATTTATTTTCCATTTTCACTTCTATTTATCTGTTTTTATGATAATTAATGCTTAATCCACCATTCATCACTAGTCTTACTATGATCCATTTGTGAACATTTAAATCTGATTATACCAGTGGTGTATCTCAGGGAATTAGCACAGCAAAGTGTGAACAGCAGGACATTATCTGGCTTTTTATTCTTGTGTGGGTAACATTTTTCAGGTGGGGTTTCTAAATTTTTGCAACAAAAATAAATGAAATGGCTGCTGAAGGGGAATGTAGGAGAAGGGAGGATTAGGCTTAAGGTTAAAATGGGTTAATAACAGCCAGGAAGAGTAGTTTTGTGAGAGCTTATCAGCATCCCTCTCTCCATGGATGTAAGAAGAAGCCTGGAAGGAGCCTGGATACTGCAAGAATTCAGCTGGGGATGGCTCCCCGGTGCTCTGGCGATTCATTTTTACTGGTTCTGTATAAAACCACACAATTCAGAGAAACTTAAGAAGATATGAGTAATGCTGTCAGAAGTGATAAGCAACAGAAGAGGCCAGACCTGGTTTTGATGCTACACTGACAATCCAAAGTCAATGTCTTGTGGATTTCCAAGGAGAGTGAGACCTGAAGGTTGGTGGTTGTTGGCCAAGATGGTGATGGGTATTTGCTGATATTGGGGAGGAGAGGTCTCTGCTGCCACAGCTTATTCCTTCTCCATAAACAGCACAGCAGAGGTGTCACATGTGCAACACAACCGCACTACAAAGCTTTTATCAGCACAATTGCTGGTCACAAATCACAGCTTACCTGGCTGCAACAAGAATTGTAGCAACAGCTGGTGGCAAAGGTCTCTGCCCCAGGTCCCATCCCACAAAAAACTCTCCTGCTTTAGCAATTCTGGCAAGACAAGAAACCCAGACCTTTGCTTACATCAGCGTTGCTGCTCCTAAAAGTTTAATTACAGAGCTATTTCAGTGCAAAGTTGCTTCATGAAGTTGTGCTGGGAACGAGTTTGCAAAGTTTCTTTGGACATAGTTGGGTCAGTTCCCACCAGAAGTTTTTAAACCGTGCCCAAGCCTTTCTTTGCTGTTCATTCTTGATAGTAATATGCTATATGCAAGCAATGCAAGTTTATTAGAACAGTATTGCACAATACAAGAACAACACAGGTTATTTATTACCATGACAATACTAATGAGGTGAGAATAATTACTTGTTACACATGGAAATTAAAATAATAGCCATTTCTCTGTAAAGCATTGTGGTTTCCTGCTGCACAACCCTGTTGAAACGCTTCAGGCCTTGAGGAGAAATCTGGGACAGGTTCAAGTTGTGTGGAATGTAGGAGCATGAGAGAAATAGTAGGGGAAGAGATCGCCTTGTAGGCAGATTTATGTAGGACATTTAAAGAAAAGGTGGAAGGTCTGGACTTGATCTATTAGAGAAGAATATCTGGATTCTACTCTTCGACAAACAGTAGGAGAGGAGATTTATGGACCTCTCTGGGCAATGTTCAAGACCGTGGCTTGTTGTATGTCACTCAGCCAGCCCTGTTTCCCCTGCCCATTCCATAGTGAAATATGGCCCTGCTGAGAAGGTAATGGAGAGTGGCCAGAGAGCCTACAGAGAAGGAGGAGGGCAGCTTGGGTGAGGCTGATGTGAGTGTGGGTAATGGAAGAGGCAATAAAAGAGGTGCTGAGATCTTGAGCCAGCTAATCAACACCTTTTTGTAAAGCTAAAGACTCTTAAAGAACAGTCTTCATTTTATAGGCAAAAGGAAAGAATCCTGCAAACTGATTAATCTTCCCAAAAGAGGACTAACAGCTCTTACTAAGGCAGAATTATGTCCCTGCTCTTGTACGAGCCATTGAACTTCTATTGAAATATGAAGGTGCCATTTTTTGGCCAGATTGGATTAGTAAAACAACCACATCTATTAGCAAAACTTAAGGCACTGTGAGATATAGTTATCCTATGGAAAAAGATGTGCTGCAATATAAAAGGTAGGTTCATTTGGCATTCTTGAGATGTAAAGTCATTGAAACTGCTTTTGTTAGAACAGCACAGGGGGAGGGAGCTTATGAATAGGAACAAAAATGCTTTTGTGCTTGTTTTAACTGTGAAGTGACTTAGGTATCCTACAGAACACAGTTTTTCCTTCCTTTCCTTCCTGTTCTTTTTCTTCCTTTTTTCCCATCCTTCCAAATCATCTTCTTTCTTCATTGTTGTGTTTAGATAAATAGAATGGAAAATAAATGTTAGATGAATGGACAACCTGCATTCCAGCTCTGTCTCATTTAGTTTTACAGTGACCATATACCCACCTGGGACAGAGGACACAGATACCTCGACTCAAATTTTCAGAGTAATTTGGTTAAAATTGAAAAAACTTTAAAAAAAATAACACGATTACAATCTCAGATTTTTACATAAGCAGACAAAAAATCATTTTCATCCATACATTAGAGGTGGGTACCCAGGTCTGACTGAATCTACCACAGCAGGTGGTTTGCTGGGGTAGGGCAGGGAGAGCTGCCTTGAGCAGGAGAAGAGGCTGGGTCTGCCTGGAGAGCTCCATGGGGAGCCCCAGTAACAGCATTCCGTGTCAACACATCACAATGGATTCTCAGATCAATACTCCTTTGGTTTGCATACTTGTAAGGCTGAATGATTAATTGAGCAAACAAATGTAACAGAATGGCAATTCCCTACTGGAGATTGTTAGAGGAGCAGCATGATTCCCTTTCCCATGAATCTGGAGGCTTGTGTGTGTTGTTACATCATTTTCAGAGAATGCTGAGCAAGAGCTGATGGGAGAGGGACTCATGGTGCTCACACACGAGGGATTGTGTGACCTCTCCAGTCTTGTATTTCCACTGGATAAGAAAATGGGACAGGGCTTAGCATCTCAGT